>NC_044497.1:51197775-51330275 GCF_902362185.1 Chanos chanos
TTTTTTCCTAGCCCTCTGGAGACTGCAGAAAGCCAGAGCTCAGTTTTTCTCATTTTCTCTCTCTCTCTCTCTCTCTCTGTCTCTCTCTCTCTCTCTCTCTCTCTGTCTCTCTCTCTCTCTCTCTCTCTGCCCGTCTTATTGTATCTTAGATGGGCTATACACCTCTACATGTAGCATGTCACTATGGCAACATCAAGATGGTGAAGTTCCTCCTGCAGCAGCAAGCTCACGTTAACAGTAAGACCAGGGTAAGCAGAACCCTAAGATCTGAGGCTCCCTGCACTTACGCAAGCACCACTTTTATACCCCCCCCCCCCCCCTCTCCTTTTACACCAATTATGGAGTGGCCCAATTAAGTTATAAGTCTCCCCCTTAGCTGAGTCTTCTCAGCCGAGGTGAGAGAGACTGACACATCCCTCTTCTGTCATGTGTGAAGCCAGTAAGTCATTCTTCCACAGTATGATTTTGGTAGTGTGGTAAAGGGAGGGGTCATCAAGTCCCTTCCAGGAAAGCACTGTTCTTTTCACTCTACCCACTGCTGAATAACAGAGACTGAAGTCAACTGCAAATTTGCATGACACAATTTTGTTGTGTTATGATGTCGAGATATTGTCCGCAACAAAGCTGTTGACAACCCAGTTGAGTCCCAGGTTTAGGCAACATCTTTGCCCTGTTAGATGGTTCCTGAACTACTCAGGAGTCTTCAATCCACACACACACGAGAAAACCTGTCGCACTTGAAATATACCTTTGTCTATTCTCTACTTTCTCTATGTGTTTCAACATGGCATTTCACGTTTTGTGCCACAAACTTAACGTCGGTTTCCAGGTCGGGTACACGCCGTTGCACCAGGCAGCCCAGCAGGGTCACACGGATATCGTTACGCTGTTACTGAAACACGGAGCTCAGCCTAATGAGATCACCACGGTGAGTGCTCCGACCGCTCCCGTCCTCTCCTCCGTTGTCAGCTCTCTCGTTTAATCCTCTTTCCCTCTCCACTTCTTTCACTCTACTCTGAGAGACACGCCGCGAGCCCCGCTCTCCAATCTTCCCCCTTGCTCCTAAAACCTTTCATGTCTTGCTTGAAACGTTTTTTTTTTTTTTTCTTTTTTCTTTTGATGGAATATCCTTGTTTTCAGCTGTGTTGTACAACTTGTTGCAGTCAACTTGGAACAGTTAACAGACTTTCTTTATATGCTGAGTTTTTAGTTATAAATGTTAAAGTACACGTGAAGCAAATTTATGGTTCGAATCTCTCGCGGGGGCCTTCAGACAGAAGGTATTTTTAGTAAATGAAATGCTGTGGTGTCCATTTGGTGATTTATCGGAGACGGACATTGGATGTTTTTTTTCCTGTCTCTTATCTGTGCTCAGAATGGAACCTCACCTCTGGGCATTGCGAAGCGATTGGGGTACATCTCCGTCATTGATGTGCTTAAGCTGGTCACTGAGGAATCCGTCTCCATGGTGAGCGAGGGACAGAGAGTTCATATACTCTCCCCCTTTTCATTATATTTGGCTGCATCTTATCTTATTATAAAATGTCATGTCTCATTATATTTTTCCCTCCCTCTCTCTCTCTCTCTCTGACACATTCTTTCTCTCTCTCTCTCTCTCTCTCTCTCTCTGTCTCTCTGTGACAGATCACCACAGAAAAGCACCGGATGAGTTTTCCGGAGACGGTGGATGAGATTTTGGACGTCTCCGAGGACGAAGGTGCGTTGTTGTCAAGTCTGTGATTTGCGTTGCCTTAGACAGAGCGGTAGCGAGCGTTACATTTAAAGCTATGATTCTCAGCTGCACGCTTTCAGAGGCACAGCAGAGGATGACTGTTTCTGATGGAGGAACTAAAGGGAACCAAGATACCAACACACAGCGGTCCTAAAGCTTGCTCTCTACCAGCTAGTTCCTGATCCTGAATGATGTCTTTTCATGTCTTTTTTTTTTTTTTTTTTTTTTTTTTTATAGGAGTTGCGCAGCTTACCTTAGGTAGGACCGTCTGGCCTGTTTGTCTGGCTTGGTTGTCCAGTTGTCGGTGGTTCCATTTCAAGCTCTTTCATTGTGTTTCTGATGTGTCTTTTGCTTTTTTTCCAGACTCTCTACACTGTATCTGTCGCTCAGTGTAAACTCAGCAACATTGTCTCCTCATCATTACCATGTTGTCATGACATTTTCTTTTGTCAGCAGTAACATCTGTCTGTGGATGCACCATACTCACAGGACCAGATATGCAAGTTAGAGCTATATTCGAAAGTTCTCTCCCAACTGCCACCGCAGGACTGACAGCCTGGCAGTAATTAAATTGGTAATTGACTAATGATAATTATTTGACTCAGCAGAAAGCACCAAAGGAACACATCAAACACAGCGTCTATGCATCTTGCAATTAAGCCTCTAAATAACCGAGCCAATCTCTCCCAAACAGAATCCAACCAATTTGCAGTCACTTCCGTAACAGGCATGTTCAACGCCGTAAACTGACGTCATTCGATGTCTTAATTTCCCCCCATCTTAATTCCATTGACTCAGTTTGTGTCTGTCTGACTCCATTGCTTGAACCAGTTGGGTTTGTCTGTCTGTGTGTGTGTGTGTGTGTATGCAAATCGCTGCTGGATCACGGAGCAGGAATGACAGCTGAGCTCCTCCTGTTTGTGCATTCTTCTGTTTTCTTTAACGTTTCCTCTCTTTCTGTCTGACTCTCTGACTCTCGGTCGTTCCTTGGTGTGTGCGCGCGCGTGTGTGTGTGTGTATGTGTGTGCGTGTGTATGTGTGTGTGTGTGTGTGTGTGTGTTTGATATCTCTGTTGTGCTGTGTGCAGGTGATGAACTCCTGGGGATGGACGGCGCTCGCTATCTTAAACTGGACGATCTGAAGGACCAGGATGAAGACTTCCTGTCACCTAAGAAAACTCTTAGAGACTTTGAGAGCGGCCTGGGAACAACGTGAGCTTTCTCTTCTGTCCTGCCGGAGAAATAGACTTCTGCCAGCCACTTAAAGGCGTAAACCGAGATATTTCAGAGTGTGAAAACATAGAAGACTGCAGTGATTGTGTCCAAACTTCAGCAGTGATTAGTGAATCTCATATGGTTTTTCACACTCAGATGAACAAGACCAGTTAATACTACTAGCAGGCTGTGTAACAAGCCTGTGAGTTCCTGTCCAGCTCTGAGGACAACACAAAAACTCAGACCTTCACCTTTATACCTTTTCTTTTCCTTATTGGTTCACCCATGCTACTCTCTCATTGGTTGTCTTGGTTACTGACCATTATAGATATGGAATGGGGCTATCTTATTAATGGACTTTTGTAAGAATCATAAGGAAAAGTAAGCTTTGTGTCAGTCATGACTTATTTCTGCCTGCGTTCACTAATCACAGACAGCAAAATGTTGCTGGAACTTTGCCGAAAAAAAAAATCATGGCAGAGTTTAGAACGGTCTTGAAGACATGAATGTTGGTTTCTGTCTAAATCACAGGATGTATGTTGATGACTAAAGCTTATCAAAAGAATTCAGAAGTTCAGAAGATAAAAAAAACATTGTATGAGTGTAACAGGCTTATGATTAAGGGTTTATGAGTTGGATAGTCCATCAGAAGTTCAGAATCTGACCCATCTCAATCCAAAATAAAAACTATACTGAACCTAAATTCTCTTTCATTGTCTTTAGACCTTACTCCCCTGCAATTCCCAGAATCCCTTGTGTGTCACCTGAAACAGTCATGCTGGACCAGGTAATGTGTTTTTTGTGTTGTTGTCTGAGTTTTAAAAATGAAAATGCTCCAGCTTTGTTCTCTCTCTCTCTCTCTCTCTTTCTCTCTCTCTTCCTCTCTCCCTTTCTCTCTCTCTATCTCTCTCTCTTTCTCTCTCTCTCTCTTTCTCTCGCTCTCTCTCTCTCTCTCTCTCTCTCTCTCTTCCTCTCCCTTTCTCTCGCTCTCTCTCTCTCTCGCTCTCTCTCGCTCTTCCTCTCTCCCTTTCTCTCTCTCTCTCTCTCTCTCTCTGTCTCTCTCTCCTTCTCTTGCTCTCTCTTTCTCTCTCACTCTCTCTCTCGTTCATAAAGCCATGGTTTGCTGTTTGACAGTTATGAATGTGGTCGCCCTCTGTGATCTGTGCTGCTCTGTCTGTCTGCAGCACACCCCTGTCCCTCTGCCTAAGGAGTATGACGAGGACTCACTGATCCCCAGTAGTCCGGCCACAGAGACCTCAGACAACGTTAGTCCAGTGGCCAGTCCCATCCACACTGGGTCAGTGGACTTCGATAGATTCACACCCCCCCACCCCACCCCCACCATCCATCACCCCACCCCCCTAATAACTGAGCAGACATTTCAAAAGGCTTCGCAGCTATGTTGCCTCTATGCCTGTTTATCATACACATATATTCCCTGTCCTACTGTCATCCACCCTGCTAATGAGTTAATGTCTTAAGACATGCTATCCGTTCCGTTTTTAAGGGGCGCAGGAGCGACCGGCAGGCTTTGTGTTGCGTGTTTACGGTATCTGGTGGTGTTTGATTGACAGGTTCCTGGTGAGTTTTATGGTGGACGCGCGGGGAGGTTCGATGCGCGGTAGCAGGCACAACGGGCTGCGCGTGATCATTCCCCCCCGCACCTGCGCGGCCCCCACGCGCATCACCTGCCGCCTGGTCAAACCTCAGAAACTCACCACCCCACCTCCGCTGGTCGAGGGGGAGGGACTCGCCAGCCGCATCATCTCTTTGGGACCCTCCAGCATGCAGTTCCTTGGGTGAGTGTGTTTGTGTAGGTTTGCATTGGTGTGTGTACTGTATGTGTGTGTCTGCGTGTGGTTTGGGTCCTCGTAGCGTTGTGTGGACCATTTGTTCCCTTGAACACATGAATATCTGACAGTTCAGGACTTATGGACTGATGCTACTTTCCTCTTGGAAAAAGCATTTTTTAATAAAAAAAAATGATTTCTGTTATCATTAAAACAGGAAGTAAAAAGTTTCAAAATTGGCTATTGCTACATTCGGGTTAATTTATTAATTTGTGTGATTGTGTGAATGTTTCTGGGTGTGTGTGTGTGTGTATGTGTGTCTGTGTGTGAGTAAGATGAAACAGAGAATTTAAACGTGTATATTCACATCAGTACACTTCAGGTGAGCTGTCAGCTACTGTCACAGCTCATGGCCCCACACCGTCAGTGCCGATTACACATCTAAATATATATATATGCAAATATTTCAGGCCTGTGATAGTAGAGATTCCCCATTTTGCGTCACTGGGCCGTGGGGATCGGGAGCTGGTGGTACTGCGGAGTGAAAATGGGTCGGTCTGGAAGGAGCATCGCAATCGGTACGGGGATGACGTGCTAGAGACCATACTGAACGGCATGGACGAAGGTAAGTGTAAAAAACCGACCCGACATTTTCAGAACTGCTGTTAGACTGCTATTAAAATTCAAATTGAGTTTGAGATTAAAACGTTCGCTGAAGGATATTATTTACAGCAGCACAAACGACACACGGTAACACACACACACACACTAATGCAGTACTCCTCGATATTTCAGATCTAGAAAGTCAGGAGGAGTTAGACAAGAAGAGAATTCGACGAATCATCTCCACAGATTTCCCCCTGTATTTTGCTGTGGTGTCGCGTGTCCAGCAAGAGAGCGACCTGATTGGTCCAGAGGGTGGTCAGCTGACCAGTAAGCTGGTCCCTCAAGTGCAGGCTATCTTCCCAGAGACTGCAGTCACCAAAAGAGTTCGACTAGGATTACAGGTGAGATAGGACGATTAAAAAAAGGGAGGGAGTCACTCAAACCTAACCGTATTTTTTCAAAAGTCAGACTCTGCGAATGTTTTCAAAAGTCAGACTCTTTTACTGTGTCTTTTTGGACTCCTTTGATGCTAATTCTAGTTTATTTTTATATAGGTCTTGTGGATTTTAAAAAAATGGTGATAAGTGCCGACAGACTGTAGACAGACTTTAGTACAAAACCGACTTTACATGCAAACTTTGTCTGTATATGCACATGAATAACTTTAATGTATACGGAATGCTTTTGTATACATTGTGTTCAGAAATGTGACCTTGTCAAGATGGGAGAGAATTTGTTATCAGTCCTCCACCTGTTTTTTTTTCCACTGTGTTTTTCCTCTGGTCTTTTCCATTCTGTCATCACTCATGCTGTGCTTTTCCCAATGGACCCCTTTCTCCTCTCCTAACCTGTCCTGTCCTGTCCTCTCCTCTCCTCTCCTCTAACCTCTCCTCTCTTCTCCTCTCCTCTCCACTCCTCTTCTCTTCTCTTCTCTTCTCTTCTCTTCTCTTCTCTTCTCTTCTCTTCTCTTCTCTCCTCTCCTCTCCTCTCCTCTCCTCTCCTCTTCTGTCCTCTCCTCTCCTCTTCTCTTCTCTTCTCTTCTCTTCTCTTCTCTTCTCTTCTCTTCTCTTCTCTTCTCTCTCCTTCACTCTCGACCCTTCCCTATCCAGGCTCAGCCAATTCCTGATGAGTTGCTGACTCGACAGCTGGGGAACCAGGCCACCTTCAGCCCTGTGGTGACTGTAGAGCCGCGCAGACGCAAGTTCCATCGGCCTATTGGCCTTCGCATCCCCCTGCCCCCCTCCTGGAGGGAGAGTCCACGAGATGCTGGCGAGGGGGACACTACCAGCCTGCGCCTCCTCTGCAGTGTCATTGGTATGGCCCAGGTTCTCTTCTGCTCTTGGGGAGGGGGGGGAGGTATCAGTGAAAACATGGTTTGGGATTAGACTTTGGGTAAGAGGTTTGGCTTTGGCTTGCTTTGTTCTGCCTTCTGTCCTGCCAAGCATTTCGGAAAATGCTAAAACAGATTGGTGTTCAGTCTGGAAAAACAGACTTAGGGATAATTATAGACAGAGAAAGATGATTCCAGATGGTGTTGTTTGGGGAAAAAAAGGGAAATTTTCTAAGCAACAACAACAAATATGTAACACCTTCTCCAGGTGGCACAGCCCCTGCCCAGTGGGAAGACATCACTGGCACCACCAAGCTCATGTATGCCAACAACTGCGCCAACTTCACCACCAATGTGTCTGCAAGGTGAGCAACTCCCCATAAGCCTTGAGCAAACTCTGTGTTACATGTTGTCATGTCGTTCTCATATCCTGCTTACACACACACACACACACACATTTTCTATCTCTCTCTCCCTCTCTCTCTCTCTCTCTCTCTCTCTCTCTCACTCTCTCTCTCTCTCTCACACACACACACACACACACACACACATACACTCTCTCTCTCTCTCTTCGCCTCTCTCACACACACACACACACACACACACACACAAACATTCGCATTCTCTTATATCATGTTGAGCTGTGCAGTGCGCTTAGACAGCTCCCATGAACAAACGCACAAACAATCACCTCACATTAGTGAATAAAGCAGACGCTTGCGCCCATGGCTCTGGGAGCCCCCGCCTCTTGTCTCTGAGTGCCAGCGTGTGTCCTGTCGTAGGTTCTGGCTAGCAGATTGCCCTCGGACGGCGGAGGCCGTGACCTTTGCCAACCTGCTGTACCGCGAGCTGATGGCCGTACCGTACATGGCCAAGTTTGTGGTCTTTGCCAAGATGAACGAGGCACGAGAAGGTCGACTTCGCTGCTACTGTATGACTGACGACAAGATGGATAAAACCCTGGAACTGCACGAAAACTTCACCGAAGTAGCCCGAAGCAGAGATATTGAGGTATATTGAGGTTTTGTGTGCGTTTGTTTATGTGTGTGTGTGTGTGTGTGTGTGTGTGTTGTTTGTGTGTGTGTGTGTGTGTGTGTGTGTGTGTGTGTGTGTGTGTGTGTGCATGTGTGTGCGTACGCATGCACGTTGTGAGTGGGTACTATCTGTGCCCTGTGATATTATTATGTGATCCATTCCATTCAATGGTAAATTGAGTGCACACATTCGCAGTCTTGTTATTGTTTGTTTTGTTGTTTGCTGTTGGTTTGCGTTAGAGGGAATTTGGATTGCTGCTCAGGCATATGAATCTTTGTGTGTTTAACTACTAAAATATGATCTTGACAGCTCTAAATATTTACGTGAGTCAGTGTGGCTGTGCTCTGACTCATGCTCTGACTCACTGTCACCCCCTCTCCTCCCACAGGTAATGGAGGGTATGCCACTGCACCTGGAATGTTCCGGAAACCTTGTTCCAGTTAGGAAGGCCACACAACAACCTCGCAGTTTCAGTTTCCAGGCCTTCAGAGATAACCGACTTCCCGTCACTGTGAAGGTCTGTCTGTTTGTCCTTCTATCTCTGTGTGATGTGTTTGTGAATCTAAAGTGATGTTTGTATCCCTCTTTCAGTGTCTATATTTATTGTTGTTTAGCTGTCATAAATATGCTGTGTTTGTGTATGTGTGTGGGTGAATGTATATATATATATGTGTGTGTGTGTGTGTGTGTGTGTGTGTGTGTGTCCGTGTTCTTGTGTGTGTGTGTGCGTGGTTGTATCTGTGTGTCTGTGTGTTTTATGTCGCTTCTTTGGTTTTCCATATCCTCTTACTGATTTGTGTGTATCTGATTAGCTGTCCACACACCTTCCTGCTATCAGTCTCTTTCCGTCTCTCTCACTCTCTGCTCCTCTCTCTGTGTCTGTGTGGTGTGTTTCTCATTGTGGCTTTAAAGTCTGCGTATCTGTGTGTGTCCGTCTCAGACTGTCTCTCTCAGACGAGCCGCTTGTGGACTTAATGTCCCTGTGGTGCAGTGACCCTCTCTCTCTCTCTCTCTCTCTCTCTCTCTCTCTCTGTATGTAGCTATAAATTTGGTCCACAGTTCTTTTCTGCATGCCCTTAACTCTTTCACCTTCCTTCTTGCCTGCCTGCCTGTCTGTATGTCTGTCTCACTGTCTCTCTCTCTCTCTCTCACGGTCACTCTCTTACTGTCTGATCTCACAGACGACAAGGTAAATGTGAAGGTAAATGTCTCTCTCTCTCTCGCCTGCCTATGGACTGCTTCCATCCCCTCCCCCGTCTACCTGTTTGTGTCGGCGCGCTGGTACAGAGAGTCTAATTCTCTTTTTTTTCTCTTTCTTTCTTGCCCTCTCTTTCCTTCTCTCTCTCTCTCCCTCTCTCTCTCTCTGTTCACATCTCTCTTCTTCCTATGTTTCTCCCCTTTCCTCCTTTTTGTTCTTTCTGTTCTTTTCATCATCATCCCTCTGCTCCCTGTTCTCCTTCCTCTCTCTTCTCCATCTGTTCTGCCTCTTCCTCCTCTTCCTCTTCCTCCTGCAACCTCCCTCTCTCCCTCTTACTCAGGTGAGAGACAGCAATAAGGACGCCACTGGATTCCTGTCCTTCCTCCGCAAGTCCACAAAATATGAGGACACGCAGCATGTGCTGTGCAACCTCAACATCGTCATGCCTCCCTGTGTTAAGGTACTGCCCTTGAGGCTTCTGGAGAAAAAAAACAAAAAAACAACACTCAGATTCAATTAGAGTCCTTTTAGACACGGGCGGACTCTTCACCTCTCTGCTCTGCTCCTTCTCAAACGCTTCTAATCTTTCACAACATCATTACCTAAACCCTGCAAGACCAGCCCACATCTTCACTGAGCCCCTTCCCATTCTCTTATGTTACTAATGGTGACGCTGAGTGCAATCATAGCCTTCTTAGCTGCTTAAAATTTTGAAGCCTTACAGATGGTCAGCACAAAGGAAAATAGTGTCACTGCTACAGAAACTGGATTAAAATTCATCTCGAGCAGGAGAGACGTGCCATTTGTACGCCTCTGATACGATCCTGTCCAACAACGAAATTTATATTTAATGGAAGTCGTGATTATTGAGATTCCCCCTGTTCATATTTTTGCTACACGTTACAAAAGGCCACTTCACAGCGTATATTTTCCATACGAACTGGGCTGAAACCAAAGTCAGAGACCAGATTGAAACGAGTATAACAGAACATGAGATGACTGAACTGCTAATATGCGAGTAATCACACTAATAATTCTGATCTCTGCTGGTCGTGGACTCTGTGGGGGGGGGGGGGGGGGGGCACTTTGAGTCGGGACGGCATTTACAGCGTGACGCTTTCGTTATCTGTTCGCCTCAGGTTGTGGGGAGCGAGGAGCGCCGGAGAACTCTGACCCCGCTGGCTCTGAGGGAGAGGTACAGCGCCCTCAGCGAGCCCGGCCCAGGTAAGACACGCAAACGCGCCTCCTTGATTCGGAAAAGGGGCGGGGGGAAAAAGGGGGGAGAGGGGCCCCATGAATGTTGCACCTGATTACGTTCCTTTACTCGTGCATGGCACCCTCTGAGCCTTGTATGCAAAGCGCTGGCCCACTGGACCCCAGCGCGCTGCCGTCCAGTCGGCCAGTGCCGGATTTGCACCCCCCCCCCGGGTTAAGCGGGCGCTGGAAGACGTCAGGCGGACCAGTAGGGTTTGGGACTTTTTTTTTGCCCCCGTTGCCGGTGGAATGAATGGGGTTGCATGTTGCTGAATTCAATGCAAATCCTGGTAGCATGGCTAGCTCCATGAGAATGAGTTCCTGAAGAAGAAGGGATTGCTCTTTTGCCTGCTGCTGAAGCAGGGTCAGGTTGTATGTGCAGATCAGGGGGCTGTGGGAGCGGGCACAGCTGTATCGAATCAGGGCATGTCACAGATCTGTCGCACAAGCATCACAGGGTTTTTGACTCAGAGGAGCGCGACTCGAAAACTGGCCAATTTTTTGGTAAGTCCGAATTTTATGGTTTCGCGGTCGTAAGCGGTCACTGTTTACAATGAGAAACTTGTTCTGACCGCTTTTATGAGACAGGCCCAATTCAGTTTTTTGGCTTAATTCTCACTGCCAAAAGAATTGTAGTGTTACAGGGTCATTCATAGAATGGTTAAGGTTTTAGTTGCTGTCAAGCGTGGATTGAATATTTAGAGGAAAAAGTTGAGAATAAAATACATTAGCCTTAATAAAATGTTTAGTTATCTTTGTTTCATATATGTGTGTGTGTGTGTGTGTTTAGTGTTTGTCTTTGTGCATTTTTGTGTGTGTGCGTGCGTGCGTGAGTGTGTGTGTGTGTGTGTGTGTGTGTGTGTTTGGTGTTTGTCTTTTTGCATATTTGTGTGTGTATAAATGTGCGTGTGTGTGTGTGTCTGGTGTTTGTCTTTGTGCATATTTTTGTGCGTGTAAGTGTGCGTGTGTGTGTATGTGTGTGTGTTTGGTGTTTGTCTTTGTACATATTTTTGTATACTTGTGTGTGTGTGTGTGTGTGTGTGTGTTTGTGTGTTTGTGTGTTTGGTGTTTGTCTTCATGCATACTTGTGTGTTTGTATGTGTGCGAGTGTGTGAACACGCCTGTGTGCGTGTGTCTGTGTGTGCGTGTGTTTGGTGTTTGTCTTTTTACATATTTGTGTACGTGTGTGTGTTTGGTGTTTGTTTTTGTGCATATTTGTGTGTTCATATGTGTGCAAGTGTGTGAACGCGCGTGTGTGTGTGTGTGTGTGTGTGTGCATGCCTGTGTGTGTGTTTGGCATTTGTAATTGGACATATGTCATTATTTGTATATAACACTGACAGGAGTTTTTGTTGTAGCCACAGTGAATGCCATGGAGAGAACGGAGCTCAAAATCTCACTGATTGCTGAACAGTTAGGACTGAGCTGGGCAGGTAAGAGTGCTTTACGGAAATGACTTTCCATCTGTGCCTCGAATACGTGCACCTCTAAATTATCGTTCTTCTTCCAACCTCTCCCCCCCCCCCCCCCCCCCCCCCCCCCCCCCCCAACACGACTCTCCATTTTGTAGAACTGGCTCGGGAACTGCAGTTTGGAGTGGATGACATTAACAGGATCAGAGTCGAGAACCCTAATTCTCTCCTGGACCAGAGTTCAGCTCTTCTCAACCTGTGGGCCGGCCGGGAAGGCAAGAGAGCCAAAAGTGAGCTCCTCGCTCCACTAACTGCTCCACTATAGCAAAATAAATTCCACCCCCACCCCCCCGCTTTTTTTTTTTTTAATCTCATTCAATGCTAAGCTCGCCTCTAAATTTGCTGTTTAAAAAGGGTTCCACAGATAGACACTCAGTGAGACTTTTTTTGGGGGGGGGGTGTTTCTTTTGTTTGTTTTGACAGTGGAGTGTCTGTACGGAGCTCTGAAAAACATTGACCGGTCGGACATTGTGAAGTCCCTGGAGGTCCAGGCTCCGCAGGCCGTACCTGAGACTGTGGAGGAGGGAGCGTGTCGAGACTCTACGCTGCTGTCTCCCAGCGTCATTAATGGTAAGGACGGCTTCCCGGCAAGCCCTGTCGCCGGAAAGGCTGAGCTCAGGTCGTACAGCGAGCAGTTGAAGGGAACAAGTCTCATCTTCTCTCCCAGAGCCTGACCTCTCTCTTGGTATCAAAAGGGAAATCATTACGGTCTTTTCAGATTGGTACTCAACCACTACTCTGATCCGGCCCCCCCCCCCCCCGTTACAGTGTGTTAAGAAGACAGAAACGGTTTTACGAGGGCGTCTGTGACGGTTTGATAGCGAAATTCACCCGACAAACCCGGAGAGCCGAACGTCTGAAACGTACTTCTCTTTTCTAAAGGCTGTTAGATGAATTAAATGGAGTACAACGTCATTCTCTGGGCAGAGAGTGAAAACCGGCAAAAAACCTAGAGATGACCGTGTGAAAAGGAGGGTGACTGAGAGTGCAGTGTGAGGTGTGCTGCTCCCTGTGTCACTACGCCTTTGTGCTGTTTCAGGGACCTTGCTGTCACCGTGGGGTGTCGGTCAGAACACAATCCAAGCATCCAATTTGGGGTTTTTGATATTTATTAAAACGCACAGCACGACATGAGCACACTTGAATTTACAAAAAGGGGGTTTGGTTGATATGGTCAGGTTTGGGTGTAGGTATAGGTGAGTATGTATTTGTACGTGTGTGGTTTCTGGAAATAAACATATAAAACATAATGGATAAGTAGTTAAAGATGGATGTAAACATAAACATAAATACATATACATACACATGAACAATACTATTTACAGGGAATATTTGGTTACATGACTAGATAACTGTAATAACTTGTTGCCGGTCCGCGTTCATGAGCCCACTAGTAGCGCTAGTGTGCGGTAACCACATTGGACTCTTAACTGTAGCATGCTACATAGCTAATGCCAGCATGCTAAGTGGCTATGCTAAGAAAATAATTCACAGGGCGCCGCCATATTGGGGCGCTACACTGCGCATGCGTGCCAATGGGACTCTGATCGTGGACCGGCACTATGGCAACAGCGGAGGGGTTACGCTAAGGTCATGCACGTCACTGTACAGGTACACATCACATTGTATCGATACGGCTATGTGGCTATAACGTACAGGCAAGGACTAGCATACATATAAATACGTATCTTAGTGACGGCAGACGGCAGGGAAATTACAGCGATCATACATGCAACCGTTACTAATGAAAATACTAATAAAGACATGCATACATATATAACAACTATATACAGTTAATTACAAATCTTCCCCTTATTACGAAAGATGCACCCTTAGCCCAACAATGTTTTGCACTTACAGTCGTCACTGACGCACACCGCATTAACTTAAACTGTCCAGGTTCTGACTTCTTCTCGCCGGAGTGGGGGTTGATCTGACGATCGGGGGGGATGCGAATCTTATATATGCTGACCTGTATCTTTAACCCTATTGGTCGTAAGGTCAGAGGGCAGCCTGGATGGACAGGTCAGCTGGCTAATCCTGACCTGGACGAGAAGTTTATGGGTGCGGTCTTTGGTGTACGTGCAACTTGTTGACTTTGGGGTGCATCGGGGGGAGGGGGAGCTCTGCCAGCCTGCTGGAAAAATACAGAACTTGCACGGTGCATTGGTTATCCAACATGTTGAAACTGTTAGTATGAAATGATTAACCTGACTGAAAGTACTTGTGTTTAATATGAAAAATCCTGAGAGGGTTAACTGACTAAGTATAGATGGTGATGTTAAATGATTACTTTATGAAATTATGTAAGTGTATGTAAATCGGAATTATACTTCCCTTGGACAACCATTTAAGCACTGTCTTCTGAGGCAGAGGTTCCCAACTGATGGCCCTTTTATACAGCCGCCCCCAAATTTGCTTGCAAATTTGCTTTACTAAAGGGCCACAGTTTCGTCAGGGGTTGTTTGCTGTATCATCTGGGATGGCTGGCAGCTCGATTAGCCGTGCCACTGGTCGCAAGTAAATCTTGTCCCTCACTTGAACACTCGCTGTCCGGACACGTCCATCTCTGCCAGTGACAACAGCTGATATTTTTCCAATAGGCCACAAAGCTCTGGGGAGCTGTGGATCCACAATCATCACGACTGTGCCTACTTTCAGATTGGGACTGTCCCTCTGCCATTTTTGTCGGGCTTGCAATTTTGGCAGATAACACTTTGTGAAATGGGCCCAGAAATGGTCCGCTAGTATCTGGCTATGACGCCACCGTCGCCTACCCAGTAGTTCGTCGTTTGGGTATGTCACTTGTGGCAAGGATGAATCAAGCCGCCCCATGAGAAGGAGATTTGGGGTGACAGGATCAGGATCTGCTATGTCCGCGGACACATATCCCAGGGGTTTTGCATTCAGGATGCCTTCCACCTCAATTAGGACTGTCCTCAGGACTTCCTCAGACACAGTTTGCGCTCCTAGTGTTGTTCGGAGTGCATCCTTCACTGAGCGAATTTCCCGCTCCCATGTTCCTCCAAAGTGTGGGGCGTTTGGAGGGTTGAAATGAAACTGAATTTTCTGTCTAGCCAGCTGTACTTGTAAAGTGGGGCTCAACATGGCAAAGGCTTCTTTCAGTTCCCTCTCTCCTCCCTTGAAATTGGTGCCTTGATCTGATATCAATTCCCATGGGGTTCCTCTCCGAGCGATGAATCTTCTCAGTGCCATTAAGAAGGAGTCTGCATCTATGCTGTTGAGGAGATCAAGATGCACACTTCTAGTAGTCAGGCACTTGAAAATTATGCCCCATCTTTTCTCCGTCCTCCGGCCTAGTTTTACTGCAAAGGGTCCGAAGCAGTCCATTCCTGTAGAATAGAAGGCTGGTTTGAATAGTCGGAGCCGTGCTGGGGGTAAGTCTGCCATCTTTGGAACAACAGGTTTTGCCCTCCATTTCTGACATTCCAGGCAGCCATGCTGGTGTCGCCGGATTGCCTCTCGTCCCCGCAGAATCCAGTATTTCCGTCGGATTTCTGCAAAGGTTCTCTCTGGCCCCGAGTGGTGCAGCTGATCATCATAGTCCTTGATGAGAAGCTTCGTCACCACATGGCTTGGGTCTAGTACAATGGGGTGTACAGCTACCAGGTCAGTTTGTTCAGTTTGCCTGAGTCTTCCTCCAACTCGAATGAGGCGCGCAGCCTCATCCCACTCGGGTGACAGTGTGATCAGCCGGCTTTGTGGTGGCACGGGTTTGTTGTGTTCTAAGCAGGTGAACTCTTCTTTGAAGCTGTCCATCTGAGTTCTCCTCAGGATGGTGTTCTCTGCTTCAGAATAGTCAGCTGCTGAAGGATTTCCTGTGCGCCCTGCCGCCCCATGAAGAAACAAGGTGGTGGTCTCTAGTAACTCTTGGTATGTTGCACACTGCTTGGCATCTGGAAGTATAGTGTCAGTAGCCGTTTGGGTGATACCGCAGAAGATTGGCTTCTTTACCTCTGCAGCATCATCGGGGGGTTTGCTGTCTGGCTTCTTTGGCCACTTCGCTGGTGGCTGACTCAGGAAAGCAGGACCATGGCTCCATCTGCTGGGCTTCGTGAGCTCAAATAAGGTTCGCCCTCTGGTGATGTCATCGGCCGGATTGTTAGCTGACTCCACATATCTCCAGATGTGGTTGTCTGTGAGCTCCTGAATCTCAGCGACTCTGGTCCCCACAAACACTTTAAAGCGGCAGGAGTCTGACTGTAACCAGGTGAGCACTGTTGTGGAGTCGGACCACAGTACCGTCTGTTTGATGGGGACGGTCAGCTCATTCTCTAAGACCCTGGCAAGCTGTGCACCAGTCAAAGCTGCACAGAGTTCTAAACGTGGAATCGACTGTTGACGCTTTGGGGCCACTCTTGATCTAGCCATCAGGAACGCCACTTGGACTTGACCTCGCTCATCTTCAGAGCGCATGTATGCTACCGACCCATAAGCACACTCTGAGGCATCGCAGAAGATGTGGATTTCTCTGCTGACTGTCGGAGTGTCCAGCTCTGGGCTGGTGTAGCACCGAGGCATGGTGATGTTTTTTAGACATGGCAGCTCACCTTCCCAAGCTTTCCATGCCTGCAGCAGGTCTTCTGGGAGGAGGGGGTCGTCCCAATCACGCTCCTTGCTCCACAGACGTTGTACAATGACTTTGGCTCGGGTGATGAAGGGGATGATGTAGCCCAGTGGATCATATTGGCTAGCCAGGACTCGGTAAATGTGGCGCATTGTGGGTTCAGCAGGGTCGACTGGGCGATATCTGTATCCGAGTGTGTCGCTTCTGCAACTCCAGCGCAGTCCCAGTGCTAGTTCTTGGGGATCTACTCTGTTCTGCGTAAGCCACAGCTCACTGCTCTCTGACCTGGATTCCTTTGGCAAATGGCTGATGACATCTCCGATGTTACTTGCCCACTGCCTGAGGTCAAAGCCACCCGTAGCCAGAAGTGCTCTCAGCTTATTTACTAACTGCCTTGCTTCTTCGACAGATGTGAGGCTCTGGAGGCAGTTATCTACGTAGAAACACCGTTCTACTGAGTGCCGCACATCTTCGTTCGGTTGGCTATGATCCAGAATGTGTCTTTGGAGTGCGAAGGTGGCACAGCATGGGCTGCAGGTTGTGCCGAACGGTACAACTTGCCATTCATACACACTAGGAGGAACATCTCTGGCCATGTCGCGCCAGAGGAAGCGAAGCAGGGGCTTATCTTGGGGTAGGAGACGGACCTGGTGGAACATTCCCTTGATGTCCCCACTAATGGCTACAGCATGTTGCCTGAATCTCAGTAGCACCCCTAGCAGTGATGGCCCGAGCGGTGGTCCAGGAAGTAGGAGGGTGTTCAAGTTCTGACCTTTATACTTGAATGAGCAGTCGAACACAATGCGGTTCTTCCCGTTGTGATGAACCATGTGGTGGGGAATGTACCAGGTCTCCTCTGCTGCCTCAACCTCCCTAGGACCCAGCTTGGTAACATAACCTGCTTTCTCCAATTTTTCTACCTCCTCATTATATGCCGCTGCCCTTTCTGGGTCCTTTGCTAATCTGCCCTCTGTGGCTCGGAGTCTTGCCATTACTGCCTGCTTAGGAGCCTTCAGGATTGGGAAGTTTTCCATTCGAAGCAAGGGGGTTGCATACCGGTCCACTCCATCAACCGTAATTCTAACCGTTTTTTCCTCCAGTATGTCGACTGCCTTACGGTCTTGCCTGGATCTGGTTACCAATTTCTCACTCCGGTATGGCACTGTGTCTAGTTGCCATAGTTTCTTGACGTGGCGATAAAGTTCAGCTGCTGGGGAAACAATGGAGGTCAGCAGACATTGTGTTGCACGGACTGGATTATGAAAGTCTCTTGCGGGCCCTTGCAGTGTCCAGCCTAGCCTGGTCCTGATTGCTGCGGGGCCCCCCCCCAAGTGGGCCCAGTCTGACTGGCTCGACGGGAGTGATGAGGTGAGTGTTGTCGGCTCCAATCAGCAGCAGTGGTGACACTTTATTGAGCGTCTCTAGTGGAAGTCCTTGCAGGTGACGGTACCTCTTCTGGAGGGAGGCAGCAGGGTGTGAGTGCTCTGCTAGTGTGAGGTGATTGGCAGTGAAGGCGTGACGAATCCTGTATGTCTTTCTTTGGTTCGCCACTGGTGAGACTGTGAAGGATACAGATGACCCATGCAGTACCTTCACATCCTGTCGGACGGTCCTCAGTGCCAAGTTCTCCGCTTCACCTTGTAACTGCAGCTGTTGGGCTGCAGACTGGAGGAGGATTGTGCGCTCAGACCCGTCATCCAGCACTGCATATGTTTCCAGTGACCTTTCTCCATGGCGCAAGATGACCTTGATGACTTTAAGGAGCACATGGTTGCAGTTACTGGGACGATCTAAATACAGGGTCTTCACTGCCGAGTTCACCAGGCACGTACTCTCGCTGGGTCTCTGGTTGACGTCGTGAAGGACCTGCAGGTGCTTCCCGTTACAGATCCGACACGGCTTCTTGAGGGTGCACTGCGCTGCCTGGTGGGTGCGCGCACATCGCCAGCACCTTCTGTTGTCCTTTATCCAGGCTATCTTTCTCTCAGTGGAGAGCTGTTTAAAGTCAGAGCACTGACTTAGATGATGGTCAGAGTTATCGCAGTAAGGGCAATAGGATTGGAACTTTACCTTCTGTTGTGATGGTGAGGGAACTGCTGACAGGGACTTCGAGGCAGGAATGGATTTTTCTACACCATGCAGAATTGTTGTAGGCTGATGCTTGGGCTTTAGCAGGGGCCTGTCCCTCCGTGTTGCTGGAGGCTGTTCTCTCCTAGGTTGGCACCTTGTTTCCAATTGCAGCCAGGTGGAGAAGTCTAGGAGGGTGTAGGCCATAGTCTCTGGTTTGAGCTTACTGATGTGCCTCTTAAATCGGCAGAACTGGTCCGTTGGCAGCTTCTCCAGTAGGCGCTCCACATGAGAACCACAGGCCAGCTCCGCCTGCCCCTGTCCGCCTAGGGTCTGCAACAGTCCCACAAGTGAGTGGATGCGGAGGGCGAAATCGTCAAATGCCTGTCCATCTCCAGGTCGAATGGGAGGCAAATCCATGATGGCCTTGATTTCTCGGGAGGCTAGCTGGCGGGGTTGACCGTACCTCTCATCTAGCGCTCTGACGGCTCGAGTGAATGGGTCCGGTGCTTGAGAGAAGGCCAGCGCCAGGCGTCGGGCTTTGTCTACTTTCAGGTGCTCCAGGAGGACGTGGTACTTGTACTGTTCTGTCTCTTCTGGATCGAGCAGGTTGTTTAATGCCATCCTCAGCATGGTGTACTCTGTCTCATCCTCCTTGGTGAAGTCTGGAAAGGTGGGTCCCACTACCCGGCTGTAGGAGCGTCTCCGCACCACAGGGGACACTGTTGTCTTTGATGGTGCTGTCGCCGTCACCTCAGGCTGAAACGTGGGCCAGTACGGGCTGGGGTAGGCGGCGCTGGGCTGAGGGTAAGGTGTCAGGTATGAGGGCATACCCATCACTGGTCCAGGCGGCCAGTACATAGGTGGATATGGTAAATGTGGCTGACCAGGTACTGCTGCTGGCTGCTGTTCGGTTTGGGGTGCTGCCAGGGGTTCTTCCTTCGTTGGATGAGGATGTGGCAGTGGTGAGACCGGCAGCTGCGGCAGTGATGTATCGGAGGCAGCCACATCTGTCTGTTTGGGCTCAAATGAAGGCGGCAGGTGGTACAGTGCGGAAGACACAGAGGAGGGATCTCGGCTGACAGGTGGTGGAGACTGGACTGACTGTGGCAGCTGCAGGCGCTGTAAGTGTGTTGTTAGCTCCTGCACAATGGCTGGGTTGGCAGTTGGTTGGACTGGTAGGACTTTAGCCTCCCGTGGTGTTGACCGTCTTGAGGAATGGCGAGAGGATCGGGAGCTATATGGCGTGGATGTTGAAGAGCGCTCCAACACACGCTCGAGAAGGGCGCTCTGCTTCTTCATCGTCTCCAACAGTTGCTGCATGAGCTCCTCTTGGCCTCCAGTCGCTGCTGGGGACTGCCTCTGGGCTGCAGGTACTGATGGTCCGAGGGGGGTCATCTCGGCCTGTCCCTCTTGGCGCCTAATTCTCTCCTCTTCGTGCTCATGTGCGTGCGTGCGTGCATACTGTACTTCATAGCCCTCAAGGTGGGCAGGGCGGCGGGTATCCCTGTGAGGACGATGTGGGGGGGATGGAGCTGGAGTTGGATGCTGAGACATTTCCACGGCAACAACACTGGTCCGGCTCGAAGGACCATGAAAAGGAGGGTGACTGAGAGTGCAGTGTGAGGTGTGCTGCTCCCTGTGTCACTACGCCTTTGTGCTGTTTCAGGGACCTTGCTGTCACCGTGGGGTGTCGGTCAGAACACAATCCAAGCATCCAATTTGGGGTTTTTGATATTTATTAAAACGCACAGCACGACATGAGCACACTTGAATTTACAAAAAGGGGGTTTGGTTGATATGGTCAGGTTTGGGTGTAGGTATAGGTGAGTATGTATTTGTACGTGTGTGGTTTCTGGAAATAAACATATAAAACATAATGGATAAGTAGTTAAAGATGGATGTAAACATAAACATAAATACATATACATACACATGAACAATACTATTTACAGGGAATATTTGGTTACATGACTAGATAACTGTAATAACTTGTTGCCGGTCCGCGTTCATGAGCCCACTAGTAGCGCTAGTGTGCGGTAACCACATTGGACTCTTAACTGTAGCATGCTACATAGCTAATGCCAGCATGCTAAGTGGCTATGCTAAGAAAATAATTCACAGGGCGCCGCCATATTGGGGCGCTACACTGCGCATGCGTGCCAATGGGACTCTGATCGTGGACCGGCACTATGGCAACAGCGGAGGGGTTACGCTAAGGTCATGCACGTCACTGTACAGGTACACATCACATTGTATCGATACGGCTATGTGGCTATAACGTACAGGCAAGGACTAGCATACATATAAATACGTATCTTAGTGACGGCAGACGGCAGGGAAATTACAGCGATCATACATGCAACCGTTACTAATGAAAATACTAATAAAGACATGCATACATATATAACAACTATATACAGTTAATTACAAATCTTCCCCTTATTACGAAAGATGCACCCTTAGCCCAACAATGTTTTGCACTTACAGTCGTCACTGACGCACACCGCATTAACTTAAACTGTCCAGGTTCTGACTTCTTCTCGCCGGAGTGGGGGTTGATCTGACGATCGGGGGGGATGCGAATCTTATATATGCTGACCTGTATCTTTAACCCTATTGGTCGTAAGGTCAGAGGGCAGCCTGGATGGACAGGTCAGCTGGCTAATCCTGACCTGGACGAGAAGTTTATGGGTGCGGTCTTTGGTGTACGTGCAACTTGTTGACTTTGGGGTGCATCGGGGGGAGGGGGAGCTCTGCCAGCCTGCTGGAAAAATACAGAACTTGCACGGTGCATTGGTTATCCAACATGTTGAAACTGTTAGTATGAAATGATTAACCTGACTGAAAGTACTTGTGTTTAATATGAAAAATCCTGAGAGGGTTAACTGACTAAGTATAGATGGTGATGTTAAATGATTACTTTATGAAATTATGTAAGTGTATGTAAATCGGAATTATACTTCCCTTGGACAACCATTTAAGCACTGTCTTCTGAGGCAGAGGTTCCCAACTGATGGCCCTTTTATACACCGTGCTTAGTTAGACATTACATAGGGCTGTTATAAAGTGGACCTTCACGTCTTTAATCTGCTGCAGGGTCTTTTTTGCATCCTAATGTAATGAAGACAGTTTGAACTTACTGCATCCGCCCTCTGTATGTGCTGGGGTGTTTTCCGGTATGTGAGAATGAGGAAATGAGAAATGTCTACTAACATGCATGAGTGGAGGCTTAGAACTGGGAAGGGCAATATCATTTGAATTGGCACCTGTGCCGGTGCAGATAGTTTTAGCTTGATTGGCTTCCATAAATGTTCTCCCTTAGTCTCTCTCTCTCTCTTTCTCTCTCTCTCTCTCTCTCTCTCTCTCTCTCGTTCTATCTATCTCCCTCTTTCTCTCTCACTTTTTCTGTGGACATGTCATCTGCAGCCCAGCCGCCCTACTCTTCCTCCTCACAGCTCTCCTCTCCGACCTCTGACCTCATAACGACCTCATGTTGACCTCCTCTGGGCCTCCTCTCTCCTCTCATTTTTATGTTTTTTTTTTTTTAATTCGTTTTTTTTTAATTAACTGTACCTGTTTTTAGCAGGTGAACTCTTTATTTGTGATGTAGTGTTGTCTCTCAGTGCATGTGCATGGGCTCGATGTGCTTTCCACATGTTCTGCTGTGACAAGAAAATGTGATCGTGTAGAAAAGAAAAAAGGTTTTTGGACTTTTTGTGTTGTTTTGTAATAACCGACATATGTGTGCATGGCATGCTTTCAGTGTGTGAATTTCTCCCTTTTTATGTAAAGTTCACTTTTGTCGTTTTCCTGTTTGGTGTTTTTGTTATTGTGAAACTTTCAACATAATGTATTAATAACTTAAATAACTGCAATATCCTGGTGAATATTTTGTTGTGGTGTTTTTTAATGCTGTGCTTTTACTGGGTCCACTGTTTACAACATTTGCATAAAGTTCTCAAAACTGTGTCTGTAACAGGGCTGTCTAAACTTGCTTTAGTGTTACAGTCATGTTTCCTGAACATTATGCATCTTATTACGTAGTGTTGGTGGTGTTTTGGGTGTGGTGTGTGTGTGTGTGTGTGTGTACAGTGATCTTTTTTGGTAAAAGCAGGTTGTGTGTTGTAACTAATGTTGCAGGGTGCATTCACAAGACCCAGATATTTTTGTTGATTAATGCCAAAGCTGGTGACATCTAGTGGCTGGAACTGCACGATCAGCTCACCTGTAAACAGTTCTGAAATCTGCTCTAATTACACTGTCCAGACCGTTTAATTAAAGGCCAGCTCCAACCTATTTAATAGACTAATGAGTAGGAGTTCTGCAACTCCACACTCAAGTATGATTTTGAGGCATGTGAACGCAACCTCAGTACTTATTTAATGTGTGTGTGAGTGCGTGTGAGTGCGTGTGAGTGTGTGTGTGTGTGTGTGTGTGTGTGTGTGTGTGTGTGTGTGTGTTTGTGTGTGTGTGTGTGTGAAAGAGAGTGAGAGAAAGAGAGAGAGAGAGTTTGTTTCAGCTTGAAACGATCCCAGTAAATATTGTGGTGTGTGTGTTTCTTTGGGTAGATGTTTATAATAATAGACTAACTGATTCATTAATTTGTGTGTCTGTGTGTGTGATACCATATGTACATATATCTATACTGTGACCCGTATTGTCGTGTGAGTGCGTGTGCCGTTGTGTTCCGAGAAACATTCTTAAATGATTTGTGCTTCACTGTGTACAGTGCTTCCTGTTCAGGTGTGTTTATTTTCACAATGGGAGGCACAGTGAAGGTCATTTTATGTCCATAATTATCACCTCACTCTCCTTCATATCACAACACCATCTCAGCTCATCTCCGTTCTTAACCCCATCATCCATACTTCACACTCAAACACGTAGCTTATAATAACAATTACAAGAGAGACATCTTTGCCCTTATTTTCTTGGACGTTACTCAGAGCGCTTTCCAAAAATTTTATATCCACCTCATGTTTATTTTTATTACCTTAACAGTTTAAGCAAGTTTATTTGAAAGTCTTAAATTATATCCTTGAAATAAAGGAGCAGATGAAGTTGCCCTAATATTGCCAAAAAGAGTTTTAGAACGGATCAGTGCGCTGACTGAAACAGCTGGAGTTTCAATATGTACTCTGGGACACTGTTTTGGTAGGTTTGGTTACAACAGAAGAAATATGCTTTTTGGCTAATCCCTGTGACCTCCAAAATATGCAATGAATACATTTCTAAAAGCAACCGAGAGGATGCGGAGAGATAATATTATTGACCGAGTTTACATTTAATAAGGAAACCTGGGAAGAAGATGAGATTGAAAATTACAAATTGTCTGGTGATAAGAGTGTAAGGGCTGCCATATAACCCATATCGGCTGTGTATCTGAGTTTAAATGAAAGTATGAATTACCTTTTCACAATCATAAGGAGACAAAATTGATCTGATATTAGTTTATATGATATCAGGTATCATTATAACAGAACTAATGTAAATGTAGATTTGGATCTAGATTATATTATTGGCCCATGAATTTGGGCCTCCAGATAATGGCTGTGCTGAATTACTGGTGACAACCTGGTGATATTTTCTGGCCACCAACCTTTAATTTAGTTAAGATAGCTTGCATGTTAAATGTTGCAGGTTCAATATACAGTGAGAAAAACATTAGTTAATAGGAATAAAGAGAGTTGTATAATTAATTGAACGAGGACGCCCATGTTGGAAATCTAAATGGGTGCGTAATTGATTCATGCGGGATAACACAATTATGCTTGATACTGAAGATCTCTGGTCGCCAACAGTGACGATGACTATCAGAGAGATATGATAATATGTTGGATTAGTTATGACTCACTAAATCATTACACGTTTTATAATAGCCAGATGGAACCAACACAAAGAGTTGTCAGTAATTCAGAAAATACATGAACACATGAGCATATGTTTTCCTAAACTTGCTTCAATGGTTTAAGGAGAAAAGCATTTGTGGCACTATATACAGGTGCTCTAGCTTGTGTTTTAACTTAACAGTCATCGCACAGCAGGTTAACATATTCATACAAACAAATGGGACAGTCTTCTGGTGCTTCTCATTAAACAGAGAATCTGCCTTTCCTTACCTTCACATGCAGTGAAAGCACTTAAATGTCTTTAGAGTTAAATTAAGACAGCTATTAATTATGATAAAAACAATCAAGTAATTACTGTAATCATAAAACAGATACTTGAACAGTCTAAATAGAAGGCGGTGTTTTGTGCCAAAGTTTAAAAAAAAATAATTTATTACTTTCAAATGTTTGATGATTCAGAATTGTGGCTGTGTGTGTGTGTGGTGTGCGCGTGTGTGTGGCTGTGGCTGTGTGCGTGTGTACGTGTGTATGTGTATTTGTGTGTGTGTGCCTGTGGTGTGTGCGTGTGCACTTATGTACATATGAGTATGTTAATAACTATATTTTTCTCTCTGCAGAATGAATGCTGTACCCTCCACACAAAACCACATTAACACAGTCTCTGATCTTACATTTGATATACTTTAGCTTAATCAGTACGACTTTTTGCCGGAACACAGCACACCCCTTTGCACACGGACTGTGGCTGAGACCACACGCAGTGCACCTTTGGCTGACTCCTGCAGCCCCTTTCAGAGAGGGCCAAGTTCCTCACATTCACCCCCCCCCCCCCCCGCCCGCCTCTGTGTGGTGTTAGCTCTGCCTCTTTTGTCTTACCATTCCCCAGGTTACGGACTGGTTCAGGAGGAGCTCCTCTCTCCAGCCTCAATGCAGTACAGTCTACCGTCCCCACTGGGTGTGGAGCCCTATTGGCAGGAGGTGTCAAGCCTTGAGTGTGCTCCCATTGCCACCACCGAGGAGGATACGATGATGGAGATGTCGGATGTGCAGGTATGGCCGGCAGGGGTGAGTCCCTCCCTGGTGACGGTGGAGGACTCGTCTCTAGAGGGCAGCAGTCGCGCCGACGATTCAGAGGGCAACACGCTGAGCCTGCCCTGTAGCAGTTTGGGGCGACCCAGCAGTGGTGCAAGTGGGGCCAGTGGCTCTATTATGGAGCTGGAGGAAGAGGAAGAGGAGGAGGAGGTGGATGAAGACAACACGCAGCACGAGCCTGTCTCCTCTGGCTCGGACAGGGCTCGAGCCAGTGGCGCTGTCCCAAAGGTCAACTACAACGGGCAGGTTGGAGGTCAGAGGTCGGAGGGCAGGAGGTCAGAGTTGGCGGCAGGCGGCAGCTTGACAGGTGGAGCTAGAGGAGGAGTAGGAGGAGCAGGAGGTGGTGGAATTATGGCAAGTTCAGAGGAAAAGCTTTCTGTTCTTACAGGGCAGCAGATTTACGCCCAGCTGTGCGAGAGGACTGGACTAACCCGGGCCTCAGAGCACAACGGAGACAGGTGAGACTCTCACATAAGATAAAACTCCAAATTCTCTTTTATCAGACACAGAAACTCGCAATGTCCCTCCCTATACTTGTGTGTACCTCCGTCTCAGGCTAGGGGGAGGTGCCTTCCAGCCCTATGTACAGGAGAAGGAGGCCTTTAAAGACTCCATTCACAGCTGGTCCCAGCACAAACCCAGACAAGCCGTGGAATCCACAATGCCATCGCCTAGAGACCACAGCCAATCACGCGTCTCCCAGGAGGCCCTGATGATGCCGGTATGTGACACAGGCCATTCAGAGGTCCTGCGGGGTCGTCTGCTGGGCACACAGCCCTTTGAGAAGGGACTGGGTTTCTCCCACCAGGAGGAGGAGTTACGGGCATGGGACCATGAGAGACGAAAGGCACAGGTGTGTGTCCTCTGGCCTGTCCAACTCAGAAGAAAAATTTAACTTTGATAAATCACGATGGTTTGTGTCAACAAACCTTGACAACGCTAAACAGCTAAAAATAGTTTGGTTATTTTACGGAAGAGCAAAGACAAACTAATATTTTAGGGCAGCATTTCACAACATAGTGCACAAGTACCCCCCTGCTTTGCCCATTCCTGTTGCCGCCTTACACTGGCACACCTGATTCAAGTCTAACCAATGCGTAATTGGAGCTGATCAGCTGAATCCGCTGTGCTTTTGCAGAGCTGAAGTAAACATACTCAGGTCAAGGGGACTTTGAGGTCTGAACTGAGAAACAATGACTTGAGAAAATGGATGAAATTTTTTTTTAATTTAGTTGTTTTTTTTATTCAACTACATCTTTATAATGACAAATTTAAAACCAAAGTAAGGATTATTGAAATCATTCAGTTTCAGTTAAAAAAACAAAAAAACAAACAGTGATGATTAACTGATGTGAAACTTGTCATTTTGCGTTTTTGTATAAAGCGTATCACTTTTTTCACAGAGAGAAGATCCGGTCGAATTCATGGGTGAACATCCAAGTGAAGAGCAGTTGACTGATGAACACGGAAACATTGCAAGAAAGGTCAGTGTATCCCCCTTTCACTCAGCGAACAAGCACTCCCACTCATATACACACATCCACATACACACACACACACACAACCAGCTCACATACACATTCCCACATACATACACACACAAAGATAACTCATACACAAACACCCTCCCCCCTCACACACACGCGTAAAGACTCTGTCACTTAACCTTAAATATGTGACACACAGGTGTTCTGAGGACCTTTTTCCTCCCATCCACCCCCCCTCCTCTCCCCTCCTCTCCCCTCTCCTCCTCTGTCCCCTCCTGCCCCACTATAGCTGAATGTTGATGTGAAGAGGGGAGTGCAGACTGTGAAGCAAACCAGTCTGCGGAGAGTTAAGCATTGAAAGAAACACATTCTGTCCTGAAGGTATGGGACAGCTAGAGGAGGGCATTAACACAAATATGACCGTTGTCTTTCGTACACACAGTCACCCAACGCCTACACTGAAGAAACAGCACAGCCTAGCCATGGTTTTCTAATGTATCCATTAGAAGATATTCATATTTGTGCTTTGCTGCCCGCAATAGTCATAGTTGACAGCATTTTCAAGGGTGTACATTGATAAACGACCGTGTTCTGTCACTCTGTGTTAACGATTCCTTGGCTGTCCTGCAGGGCCAAACATCCACTGCCAAACCATCCTTCACCAACACACAAAAGGGAGACAGAGCAAGACAAGGAGCAAGAGAGAGAAGAGGAGGCGACGATAAGAAAACCACAAAATGAACGTGACAAATATCACACACAAACAAACAAACAAAAAAAAAACAAACAGGTGCAAACTGACACTGGAAGGCCTCTCAACAAAAGAAGGAGGAAATCTACCTGTAGTTTTGTAAACATTTTTAAACATAAACAAAATATGACTAGCTTAGGGCATGATCTTTTTGTAAAAAAAAAAAAAAAAAAAAAAAAAAAGATGTGAAAAAAAAAAAACAAAATCAAACAAACAAACAAAAAAAAAAGCATCAAAAAGTGCTTCCTGTCAACTGTAAACGCATGATTGACTGCTGGTGCATGAACTATGACCTTTGACCTGTCATTATCTTAAAAACAATGGGGTACAAGGTAGAGGGCCGTCACAGGACTGGGTGGGTGGAGCTTATGGACCTTCACTCCAAAAAAAAGAGAAGGGAATCACATTTAAAAAAAAAAAAAAAAAAGGGAGTGTTGGACCAAAAAAGTTGTTTTTTTTTGTTGTTTTTCCTCAAAACAGATGGTCACAATGCAAAGCAGCAAAGCATATGCTGAACCCAACAGTGCTCCATTTATACTAGCCCTTTATCCTGTTATTATATGTGATATATGCACTCTATGCTATGTGAATTTGCGTCTTTGTGTGCGTGTGTGTGTGCGTGTGTGCGCGTGTGTGTGTGTGTCCGTATATAAAGCATGTGTACTCGCTTTTGGCTTGGCACTGAATGTTCTCTTGACTGGTTAGAGCTCCCGTAACGTTACGACACGCCCAGCGTGAGAATGAGATAAGCCCGTGCGCTCTCCTGCTTGTGAGTGTCTGTGTGTGTGTTTAATCAGGCTTTTTTTTTTTTTTCCGTTTCCCTTTGTGAAATTGTGTTTGTGTTCCTTTGAACTGTTCATCACATTCTGCTTTTGTATTTATCCGGTTTGGAAGCAGAGGGGTCCCCCCAAAAAAACCATGGGAACGCATTTAAACGAAGTATGGTTCTTTACTGGAGAGGTGTTACTATGTGTCAATCTGTGTGCGCCAACGCAGCACCCCAATGTCCCCTGCACATCCCTCTCCGATCCGCTGTGTTTCTCTCCATCGTTTTTTCTGTTTTCTTTTTTCTTTTAATCGTCGATGCATAGGGTCACTCCCCTAAACTACCATGTCACTCAAACTGACCTCAGTGACTGGTTTAAACGCTAGTCTGGCATTTTTAGTCAAGTGATTTTGCCACAAATTTGCATGTTTATCTACTCCACGTTGGCCTAAAACCCAGTATCTTAGTTTGTTTTTAGTACTGGTTCAGCCACAGACCCTGGAGAAAAAGGTGTTGCCTGTACTGTTCTTCACATATTTGGTCATTGCTCTTTATTTGATGTGAAGGGGTCAGGTACAAGTTTGAAGGAAGAGAGGATCTTTTTTTATGATTTAAAGGTAGCTCCCTTTTCATTTAGATGTACAGTTTTAAGAGATAGATTAACATACAGACAGCACTGTGACAGTCCACCTTAAAACTGACCCCTGAACTGTGAACTCAGAACTGTCTGTCTCACCCTTTGGCTTTTTATGTAAGATACACACAAATACACACAGACACAACAATTGTTCCAGAATATGAACATATACACCTACACAGTATGTACAGGTAAACATATTCCAGTATTATCAGAAAACATTTACTCATATTCACACAGTCATGTGGTGCAGACATATGACATCATCTTTGCTGTTTTGAGGAAAGCCTCTAAAAGTACTCTTTGCCAAAGCAATAATATCAACTATGAAAAAGATTTTGGGTCATATTCAGTGTGTGTGTGTGTGTGTGTGTGTGTGTGTGTGTGTGTGTGTGTGTGTGTGTGTGTGTGGTGTCTGTGTGTGTCTGTGTCTGTGTGTATGTACGTGTGTGTGCGCATGCATGTGTGCATGTGCTTGTTTGAGTTTCAAAGTTGCTGTATGTGCCCAATATTTCAGTAGCATTTCAAGGTCTTAAATAATTCATATGAATACAAGCATGCATGATCACTCAAAAGTACAGTGCAATTCTGTATGCAAATATGTTATTATTTCAACAACCGAACCTCACACCCAATTTAACACACGAAATTAAATCTCATCTCATGGCAGTGCAAACCAAGCTGGAGGGATGAGGGAAGAGTTATGAAGCAGCCCAGACATGATGAGGGTCTGGAGGGCATGCTACTGCCACCTTGTGGCAAAAGGTTGTAAATCAGATGAGGAAAAAAATCTGTAGTGGAATAAAACCTCAGTGTGAACAATTGTTAAACCACTGCACAAAAATCACATGTACACTTGCCTAAGTACGTTTTATTACTGAAAATGCCATTAAGTCATATTGAATATGTATTCATGATGTGTCATATTTATTTTGTGGAATGTAAGAAATATGAATGAATGTTTAAAAGACTGAATTTTCAACATGTAACTGAATGACTGAAATCATGAGGAACTGAATGAATGAATGAATGAATGAATGTGACTGAATGTCTGTGTTCAGTGGTTCAGTTCTTTGTCCCTGTTTGTATGTCCTGTGAGTACTTAAGTACACAAAACTGCACATACTCCTTTTACTCATCACTCCAAGAACATTAATATTACCTAGTGCTGAGTTATTTTTTTAACAGTTTACTGATATTTTTGTTTACTTTTATTTATTTTTTTTCCTGAAAGTCCAGTTCTTTTTTTTCCCTGGAGATTAGACCTACAAAATGTCCACTCACAGGAGCATGACTACTGTCGTCAGGGGGGACGTTGGGGTATGGGTGGAAAACAGCCACCACTTCAGAGTGGGGCTCACTGAGATCCAGTGGAAGTTTGTGCTGGCCCCTGCACCTCTGCCTTGTTACATCAGTGAGGGATTAACCAAAGCTCGGGTGAAATGTTTTGAAGGTTTGGGAAGGATGGAATGGGGGAAGCGGTGAGGAAACAAAGGTGTCTTGTTAAAAGAGCACACAGTATGAGGAGGACATTGAAATTATAATGTATTAAATAAATTCATGTAAAATGTTAACTGTTGCAAAATTTAGAGTTCACTTGTACTCCTTTAGAATGGATATATGACCATATTAATGCAATATCATATTACTCTCTACAGTACTAAGGAATGCAACTGCGCACATGCACAGAAAAGATGTTTTTAATAAAGAATATATGTATAAATATATGACAAAGTATATTTAATTAGAATGCTATGCACCCTTACTAGAGTTGTTATGGATGTACTTTAAGCATATTAGCTAGACCAACTTATAAGAAAATGCCCATAACATGGGGAATGTAGAAGCTTTGTAGCTGTTTGAAGTTGTTTTCTTTTTTTTTCTTTTTCTTTTTTTATTGTTATGAAGGAAGGAAAATCAAACATGAATATATGTATACAAGCCTTTTAATCAGATTCATTCTGACATGAGGATATGTATAGATCATTTACCCAGCACACCAGCTCAAACCATTTACAGAAATTAATAAAGAAAGATGTGACATATGGGGAGTTGTCTAACACTGTATGTGTGTGTGTGCGTGCGTTCGAGCGCGTCTGCTCTGCTCTGCGTGTGAGCCGTGAGTCCACAAAAACTACAATTCCCTATGTGTTACTGCTATTCTGACAGACACCAATGAGGGCGACATTACAGTGTTTTCTCAGTTTTAAATAGCCCTTTCCTGGTACCAGTGTTTTGTTGGGTGCGTGGTGTGTGTATGAGGGAGTGCGAGAGAGAAACGTGGTCTAGCACTTAGCTAGCGTGCGGGAGTGAATGTGTGAGTGAATAACTGTAAAGCTTAATAGATGTAGGATAATTTATTTTTCTATGTATCGGACGTTTGCTGAAACGTAGCTTGCAAACAGTATATCAAAAATAGCTAGCTGTTGGCTTAAATTCAATTTTTTCGAGGCAGCTTTCCCGAGCTAGCTAGCGAAAAATTTGTGATTGTAACTACAGAAGTAGAGGTACGATTAGATTTGAGTACAAATTTAACTTTGCCACAGCAGTATCAAAAATGTCCATGGGCAGTCAGAAGACCACCAGTCGGGCTATTCCGACCACCAGACGCGTGACCATCAACGACGCGGCCCATTTGCCCCATGACTACTCCACTACGCCTGGGGGGACCCTGTTTAGCACTACTCCTGGAGGTAACAAAGCTATATCGATGCCTTGATTTTACAGTTCAGCTGTTTGGCCACACCTTGAATGCTTACAGTACATTTATGGCAGTGTCAGCGTCCATGACAAAATATTGTACTCTGTGTACCGAGGCAGTAAATACCTTGCTAAATCCGAGTGCACAACAGATTGAGCAACTCCTTGTTAATTTCATGTGCATCAATTTGCACGTACTCAGCGGCTGAGCTTCAATCCGTCGTGAAAATCGTGTACGCCATTTGACATGCTTTTGTCTGTTATGTGTACTGTGACTACAGACTTATTTGGTCTCTGTATTTTTTATCACATTTTATAAAATTGAGGTTGCTCTTGACGTATGAGGATCACTTGTTCTATAGCATAAATGCTAACCTTTCTGTTGTCTCGGGTGAAAAAAACAATCATGTCGCGACGCATTTTCGTTACTGGTAGCTTTACTTAACTGAACTTTAGGTACGAGCTTGGATTACTTGTTCCCGTTATTTAACGATAACGATAACCAAGCAATGTGAACCAGTATGTTTGCTTTGTTGGCTATTTCTGTTGAGCACGAGACTCGTATCGTAAACATGCTGCTCTGACATCTTAGTGACGTAACCAGCTATCTGTGTTCTTCGCTGAGGTTCGCGTTCCCCGACAGAAAAACGCCAGCCTGTGTTCCCAACCGATTTCACTGAAATTTCAAAGGAGTTGTGGATTGCTGGCCTCACGTAGTGTGCAGTAATCACTACCATTTTTCAATTTGAAGTCTTGAGGGTCAGCAGTATCATGTCCCTGGCATGTGACTTTTTTTAATTCAGTGGTTACTTCACTTGCTTACTTCCCTTTTTATTTTAGAGAAGGATGTGGTGAAAAGGGCATACCCTGTACGAACAGTAACAAACAAAAACTCTTGACTTCATGTCCGTCCGTGCAGAAATCTTGCTGTCCTTGCAGTGTCTTGAGTTTTAAAGTATCATAATACCAACTAACCGGCATTTTCACATTTCACTCAAGTTGGTTAATATGGCGAATAGTGAGAAATTCTTTAGTATTAGTTTATGTTTGATATAAGACTCTGAAGACAACCCGACTCGTGTTGGAACTCCCATTTTTTCAGTATTTTCAGCCTTGCCAATCGACAGTTCAAGACTGTTCAAGAAAGAAACCTTAATTTTTGATGCCTCCTTTTAATCATTCCCCAGAAAATTGTTTAAATTGTACATAATGCCGTGCAACATGTACCAGAATATCAGCTCAAGGATATGTGCAGCCAGCACTGTGGGAAGTCTGACGGTGAACTCAACTGGTCTGATAGCAGGACAGATACTCTGTTCTCAAACTTGGCCTGGTGCCCTTGCTTTTTTTCCCCCCACTATCAGAAGAGCGATAAAGCCTATTTACTGGTGGCACAACCTGGACATATCTAACTTTGCATAAAGTAAACTTTTCTTTTAATAAAATATCTGTCCTACCCATTGTTTTAAAAATTGTGTAACTGTGCCATGATATGCAAAATAGCAAGTCATAGGAGCGTGTTGGAACATGTTGACAAAGTCTTGCCCGCACGCACGTGTCATGGCTGTAAACTGTGACAAACATGGCACTCCCTTACAGTCCTCTGGCTTTCCTCCATGGATTTCACAACTGTTCTCCGCAGGCACCCGCATCATCTACGATCGGAAGTTCTTGCTGGACTGTCGCAGTTCCCCCTTGGCTCGCACACCTCCCTCATGCCTCCCTGACATTCCAGGGGTGACCAGCCCACCAACAGCCAGCATCAACAATGACAAGGCCCGCAACCAGCAGACCCTCAACAATAACAACTGTAGCCCCCCTGCAGACAAAAGCGCAGGTAAATGTGCCCTCTGAAACTCGCAGTCACCAAAGAGTGTTGAATATGCATTGTTGTCCTTGAATACAGAGTGCTGAATATATCTTACCTTCTTTGTAGTCGTTGTAAATATTCATAGCAAGTTCAAAAAGAGAATGTCCAGAGAAGTACTCGCATTGAGCTCTGTAATTACCTAAGTTATACGTACATAGAAAAGCATTTGCATGTTGACTAATTGTTTTTCTCGCTCTCTTTTTTTTTTTGTTAAAGTGGAGGACGCCCAGTTTGAAATGGACATCTGATTGCGAGGTAGAAGGACCTAGCACGAGAGGGAAACAATATTTAAGACGGATTACTGTGATGACTGTTCTTTAAGAGGATCTCAAAAAATCAGAGGATTTCTCCCATACACACCCTCTCTCCTGCCATTCTTACCTTCTGTTTTAACAAGAACGTTTTCTCTGCACTGTTGCTGTCAGTCAAGGCAAACTTTGACCATAGATTCCTGGTTTACACTGCTGTGCCTAAAAGCTCCACTCTCTCAAGAGTTTTCAGGTTGTGCCACTAAGCACACCACATCACGTGGTCCTGCTTAGTTACATCTTCGTTCATTTATGGCTTAAGGCCTCTCAAAGTTTATAATGTACCATTTGTTAATTTAATTTGGACTGGTAGCCTAGTTTATCAAATGATCTGTAGAGAGAGCATCTACTCAATGGCCTTTTTTGATCAAATATCAGTGGTCTACAAACCGAGACAAATAAGCATTCTCGCCACTTTTAAATGAATGAGCACTCGAGAAAGAATAATCCATTGTTCTCCCTCTCTTTTGGCGATGAAATATTTTTGATAATCATGAACTCTGTTTTGTTTTCTTTTGAAAAGCATTTTTCACCATAAGTGACGCTCATTAGAATGTAAAAAAAAAAAACAACAACTTTTTATTTTGTTAATGCAATGGAATTCTCTAAATTGTATGAGTTTATTCTACCCAGTTATTCCCAATGAGACATTGAAACATAGCAGCGATAATAAAAAAAAAAACGATCTGAGGACTCATGACTTGTTTGTCTTCGTACTTCTGATAATATGTGTGTGTGTGTGTGTGTGTGTGTGTGTGTCTGGGGGGGGGGGGGGGGTGGCGGGTTCATGAGATTTACAGATCCTGGCACCTCATGCTGACCCTAGCACCTCTGGTCCACCACTCAGCAAGTTGTCTTTGTGGGACATAATTGCATTAGGCCAGGGGTGTTTGTACTACTGTGGCAAACTACCAAATCAGGCTGCGCAATAAATCCACACCATTACTGGCATGAGGCCTAAACTTTTTTCTTTCTTCCCTTTTTTTTTTGCAAATTAGCTTTTTACAAACACCAATTTCTTCTCATTCAAAGATATGGGTACATTGTATCATGGTTTGAAACAGAGACAAGAGTAAGACATTTGCATAAAAATACAATCTTTTATTTAAATTTGTGAATTTACATTTTCTGTTCATAAACATTCATTACACATTCAGTAACCAAGAAGAAATTGGGTTTTTCAGTTACATTGTTTTTTTATCATGCAATCACTCACGGTAAGTATTAGGTGTAATCCAAGAAATCTTAAAAAAACCCAAAACTGTACAGTTTTATCAAAAGCGCCATTTGCCTCCACAGTGGCAGTGTTGAGCGTGCCTTTTGGAACACACAGTTTCGTTACGTCTTGTTCTCTGGTGGATTTTAGTCAGTGCTCAGTTAAAGTCTGTCTACACAGAATCGGGTTCAGACCACTTAGCTGTCGCTCCATGAAGACACGAGTCTGGATCTCACAAAGTTTAAAGTGCTAATGTTGAATGAGATTTGGAAAATGTTAATGGCAGCCACATTCCTCCACCACCATACCCTCATGGTGCCTCATTACCACTTTCCCATTCTCAAAATACAGCATGGAAAGAGGGCCCAGACGGGTCGGCACGCAAGACGGACACGGAACGCGGTCAGGATGGTGCAATTTCAGTAGACTCTGAAAGAAATGAAAAGGCAAATGTTAGAACAAATGAACTGTACATAAACCAGAATGCAGTAAAAGTCACAAATTCAAAAGAAAGAAAATATAACTGACAATGCCCATGATTATTTTCAAGATTGCTCGTAAATATAAGCTTACCTGCATGTATGCGTGGTTTGTTGGAGTGAATGTCTCATCCAGTGGTGTGGGGCAGCTCCCCTCACAACGATAAGCATTATAGCGCTTGGGATAAACAATCCACTCACTCCAGCCAATCTGGTCAAAATCGACCCACATATCCACCTTCCTGCACAGTGGCTTCCTCTCGCTTTCCGCCGGAGACGTACTGGGAGCCATGCCAGAGCCGGCAGCTTCGCGCACTCTCTCATGACCCCTGTGGTTTCTCTTGTGACGTCTACCGGCAGACTCTCCGGAACGATCCAGAACCACGTACTTGGAGTGCTCAGCGGTACGGATAAGAGTCGACGCTCTCTGTCCGCCCGCTGTCGGATTCTGCTTGGAATAGACCACCATCATGACTCTGTCCTCTGTGGGGTGATGGACACTCTCTCGTTCCTCCTCTCCCTTCTCAGCTCCCTCAACATGTTCCTGGTTGAGCACTGGATCTCCTTGGTGCAGCCAGTACTTGAGTAAGGCTGTGATGTTGAGGACCCTCCAAGAGGAATGGGAGGTAGAGTCGCTTGGTGTTGCTGTAATACTGCCCAGGTGAAGATTCTCCTCCAAACAAGGGACACCGTGGGTACACTCATGCTTGGAAGCATGATATATGTCTACAGCCACGTGTCTGGAGGCTGAGAACTCTGGCAGGTGTATACGCAGCTCCGACCTTTGGACATTGTCACTTGCTGAGATGGATGACATATCAAAGGTTACTGACCACCTCTCACCAACTTGCTGGCAACCTGAGAAAAATAAAGGGAGAGGAACTTTACTAAAAGGGCAACATATACAGAACTATAGGCTATTGACAAGTATTAGACACACCCACAGTCCACTAGATTACAAAAGATTTTACTTCAGCAATTGATATTTGGTAATCAATTATCTATGGAACAGCTTTCACACGTTGTTCTTTACATTAGACAAGTTGTTACTGAGGCTGAAAGCTCTTATTGTTCCAATGTGTATTGCTCAGCACATGTCTCTTTGTAACAGACGACTTGAAGCCAATACACACCAACCAATAAGCATTATAAATTACTTTGGTTAATTACACGGAGATGAACAATTACGAATTAAATGAAGGAGTCCCGGTTTTTAATAGCATAATATCACTGAATAAAACTTAAAATTTTACCAAAGATTGAGACGTACAGTATTCTTTCTTTCTTTTCTTTTTTTTTTTTAAAGAGAAGAAAGTAGGCTACACGTGCATTTTTTAAAAATGTTATCTTAGATCTGAAAAGGACTTTCAGCAATCTGTGAAAACAATTTCCAAGTAATAAATTATTTACTTACTTTTCGCAACCAAGCTCAGGACCGAGTCAGAGTTGTGCAAAGTTGGGTTGTCATGACTAGCACCGCCAGAGGTACTGTGAGATGATCTTCCACCATCTCCAGCGAGTAATGTTCGGTAGAGATGCATCATGTAGTGTGGGTATCTGTTGGAAGGTCGAGCAGAAATCGTCTGACTTCCACCAACTTTCGAGGATGCCCGCATTCTCTTGAAAATTGCCTCGTGGAAACCGGGAAACGAACTGGAGCCCGCAGCCTGGACCAAGTGCACGAGGAGAGTGCAGAAGATCTCGATGACAAACCGTTTCATAATCCAAATAGGTTCAGTTCCAGTCGTGAGTCAAAGACTGCTCGGAGGTCCGTCTCGTGTGGAGTTCTGTTAAAAATGATCAGGATGGGATGATGCTGGGCTGCAAAAGTCCACTTATAGAGCCTTATAGCCCTTTGATGATCCTAGACACTTGAGACCTTTGAAGTTCCCTTGTGATCCATAGTCGCTTAAAGGAAGGATGAAGGGTTACATGTGGCAAGGTCGTTGTGTATCGAAACCAACCGTCTTTTGTGCGCCAAAGGTGTGAAAACATTAATTCCTCAGCATTGAATGCTGTGTATTGAGGATCCTTTTGATAATTTGGCTCAAGAATAATATTAGTGAACCAGATTAGTTCACGGATGTCGCTTTGATTAATGGGAGAAAACCACTCAAGTTGTACGTAAGAAACCAAAGTTATAATGGAAAAAAATAGGGGAAGTCATTTTGTAAATGCCAGTTTTCACCTTGTTAAGAAAGATAAAAGAGACTGCGTATTACCTTGCCCCTGACAAAAAGCCTCTCCTGATATATGAGCGAACGACTCAACCACAATACTACTCTAGTTTACAGTTGGCTGCAAAGTGGGATATATTTAAACCAGATATAATTTGTTTCCACAGCTTTTGTCATGTTCCCGCCTTTCGCAATTTAGGCTATATTTCCGATAAGCCTTATTGTTCAAATGATATTTCCATTTATTGAAGTAAATCTTTTTTTCTGCTCTAGGTATTGATGCCATTTTTAAAATTCATAGTTTTTGAACCTGTGATAGAATTGCAGTCATGGATGGACAAAATAGATATCAGACTTTAACCGGTCAATCTTCAGAGGACATAGTTTTCCGAAATAAAAATTCCGTGATAATGAAGTTTAAACTTAGAGTAGATCCTTGCACCTCTTTTAGATCAAAACTGCACACAATCTTTCGCATAGAGCACACGCAACCTGTAAACTCAATTTCTACACAGTACAATATAGCCTACCATATCAAATCATCTCGTCAAAATATTAGATTTCCACAGGTCTTCATATTAAATAATATTCTGCATAGCTATGGGACATGCTGTCAGTGCCATTACTGAGCTTCGTGGACTAATGGCAGCAATTTCGCGTCAACCAAAGACGTTTGTGGAAGGCGCAACTGGACGCATTAGCTTATTTTGAGTTGTATTGTAGGTTGTATCTTAATGTACTTCCTTTCTCTGCCAACTGATGGCAGTATTTATACATGACACGCTTTTGGGATAAGAGTCCTCTCGATGCGCAGCACATTTTGAATCATCTGAGGGGGTACTGAGGGCCTGCAATGCTTAAAGGGTTTTGTTTACACAGTATTTTCGATAACCTAAGGCTTTGTGTACCACGTGATTATTGCAGCATGTTTTATATCGCAAATTCAGTTGTGCCCGTTTCTCCATCATCTAACAAGAGATTTTAAACTTTCATCAGTTTGCTACCCATCCTTTGATTTGTGGGATCAGGATATTGCAACTGACCATCGGCTGAAAATGAGTCAATTAGGTTTCTTTATGGCATGGCTAAAGTACTTCTGACAGATTCCTTAAAAAAAATCAGCAAATGCGTGCACATTTAATGCTTTAGGTTTATTTAAGTGAAAAGAGCCTCAGAGAATGTGATCAGTTAACTGTCCAACATCATAAGTACTGGAAATGGAGCACAAGACTGTCCTGCACAGATCATTTCAGGTGAAGATTAACTTTCAGCCTCATTTACAGCTCAGAAGATTAGACGTTCTAATGAGAAGCTTTGCATGAGTTTTCACTGATCTTGGCTGTATTTACATAATAGAGAGCATGGTCAGGTCATTTCCCTGAACAGCATTGTAAGTATTCACATGGCCATCTCCCGGGCATAAGTTACTTTTGATTAATTCGAGTCACATTTTCATGCACCCCATTCTCTGTATGGAAACTTTGAATTTCTTTCCTGCATCTGTGGCTATGTATTGATCAACTACATTCCCAGGAAAAGATAAGGCTGAAATGAATTTACTTGACTCTGCATTCAGTTAAAAACTGTTTTATTTACACACTGTTTTTGGCTGGAAGAGTACATACGTGACTTTACATTTAAAACACTGACAATATACTTTTGAGTAAACTTAGAAGAAATTGAACGTATCATCCTCTAGTGAAGTTTGAATTCAGGTCTGTGTTTTTTCCAGTGTTCAGTCCGTTTTTCCATTTCATCAGTCAGCTGAATTCAAAGTCATTGATATTCTGGAACAGTGAAGCTTGAAAAAAAAAAAAACAAACCCTAAAAACATATCAGTCTTTGCATATTTGGAATGTTCTTAGCCCTTCTCACAGGGACCAAGATGCTGCTGAATTATGTACACCTCCTTCTTTAAAATGGGGATTTAAGACATGAAAGAGCATATAGATGCAAATCATGTCGGCAAAGAAACGTTGGGAATATTGTATAAAAGTTAAATGATATCAGTTATCTCATGAGCTGGGTGTGCTGATGTTGGCTTTACATTTATGACATTTATGCTGGATATTTTCATGGTTTTTGTTGTTTTGCTGTTTTTTTCAGTCATCACATAATTCGACAGTTCAGCCATTCTGCAGACACATAACGCAACCACTACAATCACTTCATAACCCGGCAGAGCAGATTTCAGTGGATATCAACCATGACTTAATTGGACTTTAGGCTGTACACGGACACCTTGAAAAGTGACAATGACTTGCTGTGACAGACACATCTCGCTCTGGGCAGCCAGCCTAATTAATCGGCAGGGACGCTGATTGCTGCAAATCGGTTTGCAAAACAGAGTCCTCAGGTTGTTCCCACAAAAAAAAAAAAAATAGAAAAAAAAAGAAGGGCAGACAGAAAGAAGGGTGGGGGGGGGGGCACAGAATCAGCCCTTTTGTGTGATGCCTAGAGAAAAGAAGTGTGCACTTGCATTACCGGCGATTGCAAAACAAAAAAGCTCATGAAATATGAAAGGGCTGCTGAGCGGCCTCTGCGTCATTTGAATAATGGGGATAATTATCTTCAGTGTGTAGAAGCATCTGCATTTGAAATACGCCTTTGATACCAACTTAAGTTCTGTATGATCAGTGCTGTTTGATTAGGATTCAGAGCAGAGGCCTGACCTGTCTTTCTGTGGCCAGTGAACTATCACAGGTATGCTTTGTCCACAAGTGTTTTCATCCAGAGTTAGGAGCAGAATTTGACAGATTTCGCAATGACAAATTCTGCAGTTTGAAAACCACAGACGCTCTAACCTTCTCTCCCGAGTTGTGCGCTAAATGAACTCTTGGCTGAAATTTTGTGTTGTAAAGGAGAAGATTAGATTTCATATATTTTATAAGTTTGCATCAAATTGCATTTCTGGTTATTTAATATTTGCAAAATGACTTCTGGATTTTCCAATTCAATCCACTAATGTAAAAACACGGTCAATTGTGAATCTGTGCTAAATATTGTCACCAGGGATCTTTAGTCTTATATCTATAACTTGAGGTGAAAACCTTTAAGGGAAGCTTAAGCATATTTTTCCTCCTGAGTATATGAGTTATCATGCCTATTCAAACAGTGGAAAACATTTCTGAGGAGATATAAGGTGTTTATATTGTCTAGCACTCATTTCAGGCAATATTGATATTGCAACAAGCTCCTCTTGCATTCATCATGGAGATCAATTTCAGGTTTGTTCATGAAGAAGTGGTGTGTGATGGAGTTACAGGATGGAAAGTTCTGAACGGCTGGAATCTCTTGGGATGCCAAACTTGTTCAAAGTTTATTAAAAATAATAATAATAATAATAATAATAATAATAATAATAATAATAACAATAATATCAGAAGACTGCATTCAAAATCCATCCATCAATGAACAGCCCCTCATCAAAAAAGATTAATAAGCCCATTTCCTCTGATAAGTACTGGTATCTTTGCTTAGACAATTAACCATACAGTTATCAAAAGCTGCTCTGCCTTATACACAATGCATATGCACCGGTATCTGTTTTGCAAATCTAAATGCCTTATTTTAGCTGAAATTTGTTGCAAATCCATACTTTGAGCAGGGAATGAGGGGGGGGGGGCTTATATACTGCCATTTGAGTGATTCCTGATAAATCCACTGCAACTGAATTTACACTAACTAAAGTGCTACCAACAGCACAGAGAACCATCTGTGATTCACGCATGTAAACATGATCCGTCCAAAAATTTCACACTGCTAACCTCTGTGGTCTGTATCAGCATGATAAGATTTGAGGGGAAAAAACTCCTGTGTGTTTTGGGTTATTTAATTACAAAATTCCACTGCAAATATTTCCTTTTAGGCAAATTATTGTCTAAATGGTATGCTCTGCCCATTTGCCCATTTTCTCACTTAATTAAAATCTATGCTGCCTATGAATTCCTTATCTGACTTAGATGGATGTCAGTGCTGGAGAAGATCCAGCTAGGCTCTAATTGTAGTACCTAGTAAACTGATGTTTATTTATTATAATCTATTCTACTGCAAATATCATAACATTATCCCCTACCTTGTGTTTTAATGTGTTTATGAATGGAAACAAGTGAGTCTTTCACTAAAAAAAATATTACTATGTGTGTATTAGTATTAATTAATGTGATCAGTGTTATACTGCTGAGAAAATGAAAAGGACAATAGATAAATGGTACATCATATCTTGAAGATAATCAAGTCATTGTGATTAACCGCAAAAAACATTTCTCTACCAACATCTAATAATTCCATTCCATTTCATAGTCACAGCAAGTCAAAAAAAAGGCAATCTGAGAACAGTTATTTTTGAGCTAGGAAAAATCTAACACGTAATCAAAATTATTGCTTCCTGTCTAGCTCCCCAGATGAAAGAACTTGACTTAAGATCAAAGATACTTCCTTTCATTTTAAAAGGCTAGCCTTTACATAGAAGTACATTCACACAAGCAAGTCTCATCTGCAGTTAAACAGAACAGTTTCTGCAAAGCCAATATTTAAAAAAAAAAAAAAAAAGACTAAAAATGTCTTACCTTATTTACCTCTTACTATTATTGTTTTGTATTGTCTAAAAAGCCTCAGTGAATGGTTGGGGAACACTGTGCTGCTTTTGCAACAAAAGTATAATTTACTGATTCAGTTTAATAGCCTTGCAGGGCAGTATTTGGTGAAATGTACTTTCTTACACAAAAAGGTTGTACTCTATTGATTTCTTATACACTGTTTGACAAAAGAATAAAATATGGGTACAACGCCAAGTGTGGGAAGAAAAATTCCTTTCTGGCGGCATTGGTTTAGTTTTGTAGTTAGGCTATGAAACACTGTCTGTCACACACAGATCTATTGTTGGATAAAGTACTTGTCATGCCAAGAAGCCATCTCTTTTCCGTTCTAAATCTCTGATTAGGAATGACAGTCTGCTTGGTGGATGGAAAACCTCCTGAGCCCTCTGGCGAGATAGCTTGTGTTCTTTGAAGACCATCTGTGTTAGACAAAAAAAGAAAAAAAAAAGTAGTTAAGTAAGGAAAAAAAAAGCTCTGTTTGTATATATATATATATATATATATATTTCAAATTACACACCTTTGTAGCATTGTAATTTTGTAATGCCTGCGTCTGTCTGCATTTATAATAATGTCATGCAAGTATAATATTAGAATTCTATGTGAGATGAAATTCCATTTTTTTTGTTTTGTTTTGGCAAATCTAGGCATTTAAGGAGTCTGTGAGTACTTTTCCGGGATCATACACACAATCTCTCCAGTTCATGCTTTTTTTTTTTTTTTTGCTGACGGGGTTCTCACGGAAACAGACCTGTTTTTCAGCGGTAAGTTCTACGGTAAATATTACTACTTGAAAATCCATGAAAACATCTCAGCAGGGTTACATGTAATTTATAGATAGTCAACATCAATAGTAACTATGACGCGGCTTGACGGCCATCGCTGTAATTGTAATTCTTATGAGAAAATGTACTGTTGTTATGCACAAACGTCATTATTGTATTTCTATCATGATATGATGTGGTATCTACCTTTACAATATCAGTAATGTTTTCTCTTATATTAAGATGATTTTTCATAGTAACTGACACAAGACCAGTATGTTTGTTAATACAAAGGTTTTTTCAATAATCTGAGAGACAATATCAGTAAACATGAATTCAAGACATGTCATGTTAAAAACACTGTGTTAATTCTTGGGTAACATGATGGTCAGTTCATGTAAATTTAATTCATATCTGTGTGAAAACACTGAAATTCTGTCATCACTTCCCAGAGATCATGGTATGAGCTAGCGCATTGTTATTTTTTCAAAAATAAAGCTAAATTTTCACAGGGATCTTGCCTTTACAATGCAGTTAACCTGTTGTACACTGTTAAAATCTGAAAGCTCCAAATAGTGTCTGAAAACACTGATAAACAAGGCCAGAAAGAGTTAAAGTATGTTTTATATGTTCTCGTGTTTACCACTGCATATTTCAAATGACAACATAATACACTGAAATAGCATTTTAAAACATATCCTGCTTTTTTTAATTCTATCAGTAGGTTTTTGTGTAGCTGACTTACTGCCATTTTGAGGGTTCTAGTTCATTCTTTATTAATGAATACTCCAGAATATTTTATCGATACCAGTCCTTTAATGGGTTGAATATCGGCAAGCAGGGTCAATATCTTGAGTTATGAAACACATTCCTTATTAACTGTAGCTAATACACGGGCAAAAAATTAAGCGTGAATATTTCTTATGTTTACTCACCACAGAAGGCATACGATATGTAGACATTAAGCAAACAATAGAAAGCACAACGTGGAATGTTCCCGGCCTCACATCCCATCATTTTGTCATCAGCGTTTACCGTCATCCACAGAACTGACATCAATCATTCTGGGGTCGTGGAAAGAGTGTCTTCAGCAGTCTGAAATGACAGATTGCCTCTCTCGCTGATTGCAGCCACTACCATCGACAGCTGTATAAGAGCTTGATGTCTGATTCTCTCCTTATCCTTTGATAAGACATCTTGAAATAAAACAAGGTGTTCTTTCAATGCAGTTTGAATTCAGAAACCAAATCTGATACCCACTCTCTGTCATCTCTGATTGTTCAAAGCTCGTGTCGTGCAGAACCACTTATGAATGAAGATGGATGACGCTGTTGATACTCTAGACTCTGCCATCTCCTTTATGTAAGTGAAGGGTAAAACATAACAGAAAATAAGTGCAGTAAAATTGCTTTTTCTTTATGGTGCGACACATTAGACTCTTTGCAACGTTCACATAATTTAAGTATCGTCCTTGAGTTAACATGGCAACCAGAGAGAAGAGGTTATAGATGTTGCTAGGCAGGTTTGGGAGTTCATACCCTTTTCGGTGATGTTACTGGACACAGAGAGTATCCCAGTGTTGTGGGTAAGATTAGGAACCTCTTGGTGCTCATCTCGTCCACTGGAGGAATGATCACTGAGCACGTCACTCACGGACGGCAGTAAACGGTTATGACGGACACCAGGGGCGAGGAACAGACACTGGCTAAATCGATCCTCACTCATGTGAGAGCAGATGCGACTCTGCCTCCCAGATCCAGGCTTAGGGAACTAAACGAGGGCACGTTCTTGATCCAGCCCAACACAAACACATCTCACTCAATTTATCACCTAACCATAAACCGATCAAATCAAACTAATCAAGCCACCTGACCTGTTTGTGACTGGCCAAGAGACAGAGGAGACGTAGATTAGATGGCGAGAGTAAAACCAAGAGTATGTGAAATCCCTGAAATGCTGTGCCAAAACATTTAATATCTCAGAGAGAGAGAGGGAGAGAGAGAGAGAGAGAGAGAGAGAGAGAGAGAGAGAGAGAGAGTACGTTTTAAAAAGGGGGGTGGCCCTAACTTTTGCTGCCGACATAATATTCTTGATGGGAACATATTGTTCTCTCCTACTTATGACGAACGCACTTCTTGTAAGTTGCTGTAGATAAGTGTATCAGCTGAACATATCAACATCTTTTATGTTCTTCTGTTTGTTTTGTTTTGTTCCTCTCTTTCCTTTTCTCTCTCTCTCTCTCTCTCTCTCTCATGGGTATTGGTTGGGAGGGCATTTTGTAATAATATCTTATTGTTAGATTTTCTGTGTTATGAGAATACACCTTCCTATGCATATTTCACACCTTGCAATATTGTATGATACTTATCAGAACACCCACCCGCTCAAAAAAAAAGGTAAATGATGAGTTGTGTCCAGTCTAAGATGTCCTGTTTCCAAGTTTTAATTAAAATCTGTCATTAATGAGGTGGAATTCATTGTCATATTGGATTTGAGCTGTAACGTGCCCTTATTGAGATGCAGCTACAACTATCAATCCTCTGAAATCCATTTGGAAAGTTATAGCCGCTGCCATAAACTTTCCCTGGCAGTTTTTGGCAGGCCTTCAAACTAATAATAAGGCTCAGAGATGCCTCAGGACATTTCACTGCCCAAGGGAAAAGCTTCTATGAGTCGTCATGTTCTCCTTCCTTGTTCTCCACTCTAAAATGAAATTTCATTTGCCTAAGTAATTCATAGATTTACGCTGAATATGAACTATCTGGAATTTTGATATATTTCCTTTGAGGTGAGGTACAAATGACCATAAGAAATCAACTCCAAAACACCATTAGGAACTAACTGTAAAAGCATCTTTTCCTCAGCTGTTCAACTGTCCTATCGTGAAGTTATTCCTCCATCATCTTTTAAAAACCTTTTCACTATATCATTATGCAGATTATAATTTAGATATAACCTATCCATGTGTTTGATAAAGGGTATTAATTTGCATGTGACAGCATTGCAGGCATTTGTTGGACAGCACAGCATCAGTGATGACAGCTGAAAAAATCACCATATTCAAATGGTGATGGTCTGGTGTGGTCTGAAAGTCCAGTTTGGCCACATCTGGTTTGGATGCAAATGGAGATGTTTGAGTAAGTCACTGTTAGTCCAGAATAGGTCGAAGAGTTTCCAACACCCAGTGTTAGTGTCTGTGAAAGATCTGCATTTTGGGGAACAGTATCACCATTTTACAGGTGATAGGTCTTAAATATATCTGCTTCTTTCAATGCAGATTGACTTTACACAAGTACACAATGTGTCATCCCAATAGTGCATTCTTCCACTATGCCAGGGTCCCCTTGACGTGCGAGCATGAGAGCCACCATCTTGTTGAATATGTCTTGAGTTAATCACTCTTTCCCATTTACACACACACACACACACACACACACACACACACACACACACACACACAGAGAGAGAGAACAATCAGCAAGATAAAATTGCATGCAGCCAGGAGTTACCTTCCCCTTGCTTGTGTTCAGGATTTAAGGTAAGGTATTTTGCTTTGAGTATTTTGAGTACTTTGAGTATTCATTCAAGTGAATCCCAAAAAACCCCCCAAAAAACATGCGCAAACCATGTCTTTTACATTTTAAGATGTGCAACACATATTTTCGAGGTTTGGTTACCACTTTACATATGATTTTACACTCTCAAACCTGTAGTAAATTGATCCTTGAAAGCCCGTTGTATTTGAAAAAGCTTTCTGTCCATAGAATCCTTGCTGTAGGCCTATATGTCTTCTGTGTAGTGTTAAAAAGTGCAATATAAATTCCCATCTCAGTCAAAGCCTGCAATCATGCTTGGCTGAGCAGCATACCCTGTCTTCTTGAGTCTGCAACACTAAATCAATACGGAGAAAGACTGATTCCAGTCTGTCACCTCTGGACAGGAGGGAAAAGCAAGCTGCATCCAAAGAAACTTCCATTCTCAGAGCTCAAGGGACGTCCGCTGTTTGCACATTTGGATTAGGAACTCAATGATATTTGGCTCCTCTTAGTCCCACATGAAAAGGGATCCAGCCATTCAAACTCAGTTACGGAGCCCTGAACATTGTTAAGCTTGAAGGGACCGTAAGCTGTAATATCATTAAAAATGTTTGGCCTCATGAGAAAAAAGACCCATTTCATGGTTGGTGAGGACGGCTCTGTCTGTCGCAAGGACCATTTTCCAGTGTTCTCTAGAACCGGCAAAGTGAAATAACAAATTATTTGAAATTCCTAATGAATTTATGGAATTGGTTTTTTTGAGACATGCTATGTATTGTGAACCATCGCTGAAATTCCTTTAACTCAGTGCAAGCACTTGACTATTAATATTTTTTTCTGCTGACATGACCTTCAGTCGGGTTAAAGATATAAAACTGAATGCTCCACATGATATAAACTCAGGTTTTCTGTGTTTGACAGATCTGTTCGGCTGGACCACATTCTGATATGCTGGTCTCCTCTGAGCCTGTGTGGATACAGCTTGGCGCGAAGACTGCTACGTCACAGTTGTTTGGATCCTGTCAACTTAGCCTTATCACTGTGGAACTAAGAACAGGGTTTTATGGGAAACTACACAAGACTACAAACAAGGGATATTTCCCAAGAATGTGAATGTTTAATGTTTAATCTACTTTTGTGAATATTTGAGTCACCATCAAGCATTATTTTAACTGTGTTGGGCCTGGTCTTGTTTTTGAAAATCATAGTGTCCTTGGGTTAATACTTATAAAATCAATAAATTATCAAACAGGCTCATCTATCTGGGAAAACACAAAGTTCAACAAGGGCTGACCTCTAAGCTTAGGTGGGTTGGCTCTTCATCTGGACAAACTAATCTTTTTTTATTTCTCCATTCACTGTTTCTCAACCAGCGGTCGGTGTGGTGTTGTGGACAAATAGTGGCTTAGTCTGGCACGTATCTGAAACGCTCTCATTGCTCAATCAATGCCGCTAATTGCCGAGCCCTGGCCAAACACCTAGGATTGTTTGCTTGACATGTGATCTTCCATGTAAATTGTAGATTAAAGTCTGTTTAACCAGGTGAGGGGTCAGGCTTTTTATATCTGTAATAAATATCTGATTCTTTTGTGCCGGTGCATCAACTGACTCCCGACTTTCGTTGTCGTAAGAGGATGACGCTAGTGTAATTTTAGGTTTTGGATTTACATGCTTATATGACACCAGTTGAAGTTTTGTTCAACTCTGTTTAGACAGAAGATTACAGTGTCAGTTTAATCATTTTCTCCCTAACTATTGTGTTTCGTTTAATCATCATCAGTTACAAGCTGAACACCAAGCATCTGTTTATGTCTGTGAATGAGAACAATATGCATGATCTTAAATGCACTAAAAGTCTTTGTAAACCCAGTAAACACAGAGAAGGATGGCTGAAGATTACTCCCTGTAACAATACAGGTGTTATACCATCAGCATCTCCTCCTGCATGTTCCGTCTCTCAGTGCTCAGCTTCACAACTTTCTAATTACTAAATCATTAAGACAATCAGTCAGTCATTACGCTCACCTGTTTCTGGGTCGTCAGCTCATGACTTTTCTGTGCATAAATATTCCTGGTTGTGTCAGTGTCATTTGCAAAGTCTCTGTCATCTCTAAAGTTACTGAGCCTGTCTATGCTTATCGTGTCCAGTTATCTCTTTTGAATGATCTTTAGTTCAGTCCTGGTATATCCTGGCTCCCGCTGTTTGTGTTTCCTCTCTAGTGAAACGTGGAATCGTTTGTGTTCCCCCGACTCTTGCCTTTGCTCTTGATACTCCTGTATTCTGTGTACCGATGTCTGTCGCTGTTCTGGCCTGTTTTTGTAATTTAGTGACTTGTTTAAACCTGTTACTCTCTGCATGCATCTATTCTGCCCTTTATGAAAGTACACGTGACAAAGGATGTTTGGCCCTTCTTTTTTTTAAATGGAAAGAGAATGCGCTTCTATCATAAACAACGCTCTCTCAAATAAAAGAAATACTAAATTCAACTTTAAACTTTCCATGTGGAAACTCTCTGCAGGCTTGCCCATAAAGGTTTACCAGTGAGGGCCTATTTAAGAGCGTTGATTGACCCTACCTGTGCATCTCATCGCTGTTACACTACATAAAGATAACACGCGTGTGTGTGTGGTTTAGTATCATACATTCTCCTCAATTTGCATACTTCTGCAGAATGACATATTCCCTTCTCAAACAGTTCCTTATAGCTCTTAGACTGGAGTTGGCTCCTGTTACCAGAAGTTTCCCCCCTTTTTTTTCTGAGGCAAACAATGAACTCAAAGAATTGCAATGCAGATCCGAGGCAATTTTTTTTTTTCTTCTGTGTCTTGTTTCCTCTTTTACCACACATTCCCTATCCACATAAACATGACATTTGCACGGTATCAGATGTCTACTATGCAAATATAAATGTATACCAAATGAGTGCATATCAATGTAAACAAACAAATAAAAAAACTTTTATTGTCACACAGTGAATCTCACGCTGCAATAAGTCATTCACTGGAAAAATGGAAGCCGCCTCCCCTTTCTGGGGTGTTAAACAATATCAGCGACGCTGAAATTCCCTGTGTCTGTAAAAACACATCCCAACAGTTTAGAGGGCATAGAGGACAGTTGTAGAAGGACATCTCCAGAGGGGTTTCTCTGCTGACCTTGGGGCACGAGCTCTGAATATGGAAATCGGCTTCTTTTTAAAGAGCCAACGAAATGGCCCTGCTCACAGTATTCATTGCATATTAGGCATTTAATGTTTGACTAATGAGTGACTCTTATTAAATGTCTCAGCTTACCTCTGATGAGTGCTCCAGCACATAATGAATTTGATACGCCTGTCGTGAGCTCTGGCCTAAATTAGCTTTTGCCAGTAATATGGTAGCAGCTGTCGTTAGCGGTTATCATTGACAGTGTGTGTAAAGAGCTTCAGGTTATTTATTGAATGACTGCCATAAATGAGAATAGTGCACGTGTAGGTAGTTGACACAAGGTCCGGATAACACACATTATCTTTAGGTAAAAAAATAACAATATTAACCCAAGTGATATCTATTTAGTTGTTCGGAAGATATCAGAAACAAGTGACGCCTACCTACGCTGTAGAATGCAATTAGTAAGCGTAATTAGTGAGCACATTGTTGTTCATTAAATGGAAAATTGAACTTCTCTCTGATCTGGAATAACAAGAAAAACATGTTGAATGGTAGATGTGTTGAATTGTAGAATGTGTGTGGGCGTGGGTGGTATGTGCAGGGAGAGAGGTCATGGGTAATAGCTATATATGTCTCCACGTCTTTCATTATAACGTTGATTTAAATGTAGCTCAGATTTGTCTCACATTCTTGGTTGAGAAAAGAATTTAGATTAAACACACTACTGAAATGACATGTCTCTGAATACCATTATCCTCTTCTCTCTCTCTCTCTCTCTCTCTCTTTCTCTCTTTCACACACACACGTGCACACATGCGCACGCACACACACATGCACACACTCACACACGGATGATCAGAAAAGATGTAAACTTTGATTAAGGGGGGTTTGATAGGATCAGCTCAATAAACTAATGAAATATATGTTCGATGCCAAAGATCATATATCAGCAGAATTAGCCCATGCCCAGAAGTCATTTTTTAATGGTGCTGCATATAAAGTCTCTCGGGAAAGGCTCTCACATGATCAACAAGCATATTAAAGTGACAGAATTCTCTTAGTAATCATAAGATTTCCCGCTTTGCCAAATCGCAAACATACGCAGGCACACCACTTACTCAAAGACAACAACACATTCAGTGCACTTTTTGACTTACAAAGAGCATAACTATGGCGAGCACACCTTTTGTGGCTAATGACATAAATATTTATGAGCAACTGAGACTGAGGTGATTGAAATCTCTCTCTCTCTCTCTCTCTCTCTCTCTCTCTCTCTCTTTCTCTCTTTCTGTATGTGCGTGTGTTTTGTGTGTGCTTGGGCTTCATTAAACCCCTGGACAAATCACAGAGGTCAAGCGGCAAGATGTGTAGCCCACCGTGTGGGTTTCACTCAAGTGCTCATTACCAGTGTACCGGTGAAAAATGTAAAAAACATTCTTCACCTCAGTCCGTCTGGATGCGAAAGACAGTTGATTGCCAGCAAATAGCCCGTCTCAGATTACATGCTTCTCTGTTCCTCTTCACTATCAAGAGACTATTCACTCTCGTCTCTGCTTCTCCTCACACAAGCTCTGATCAGAGCTGATTACTGTACGTTGGCTACTGGGTCTAACGCAGGCAAATGTCATACACAAATGCAAGAGGCCACTCAAAACTGTTCAGTGATACTCAGCATCCTTAGCCTCTGGGAGTAGTCTTCCTACCTGTGTACCTTACCCCTCTTATTATTTTGTTTCCCAACTTTTGATTGTTATGTACTGCTGGGTTAGGAAGGGGAGGCAAGGAGTTAATGCCTTTCTGGTTCAGGTTTGTCTGCTTGTTTTGCAGTTGGATGGTTGATTGACAGAATCGTTAATCTAGAGGCTGACTGACCGCCTTCCTCTTGTTTGGTTGGGAGTGGGCAGTGTTTTTAGGGTGAATCCTCTCTCCATGCAGCAGGTGATGGCTGTGGAAGGATTTTTCCAGACAGCTCTGGCCCCAGGTCAGCCCTGTTCAGAGGTGATAGTCTGATAACCTTGTGCCATCTGATCGTTTGCGAAAAGACCATCTGACAGCTGATTCCTTAAGGATATCTGACAGATATCTGACATGTGTTGATTCAGAGCATTTGCTGAAAAAACCCCCCAAAAAAACACGCTGTACCGAATAGACCCACCAAGTCTCAAAGCTTTATGGCAAAGAATAAATTTGAAATGCATCGACAGACAGAGAGAGAGAGAGAGATTGTGAAAACACACAGGAATCACACAGGAATGTGTGAAGACACTAAGTTATCTCATTTACAGGGTATAAGAAATGATCTGTAGTGCCTCAATAACTTTTTTATAGTGTTTTTCAGTGTTGTAATGCGATAATATAGATAATGCTGTACACATAACATTTAGACTGAATGACTATTTTAAGCAATATCTGTGTGATACTGCAGTTATCTTCCTGCTGTGAAGTAGTTACTAGGAGCTTAGTTTAGCTCGCAGCATAGCCTAATGAGTTAGTCGCGTCGGGAAAAAAGTCTCTGCTGAGTGAATAAACATAAATTTAAATGAAAATGTCAATAACGTTGTTGGATTTGCCACACTCACCTGTTTCTCTCCTGGTGTTATTTAGAATATAGACAGTTCTATGAATCAGCAGGGTGCATCATATCTGCTTAGAGAGGAACTCGTTGAAATCACTCTAATCACTCATTCTAATTGATCCATGTGCTAATTAGCAGAACTTTTATGGCAGACGATAGGTTAATCAAATTTGTGAGGTAGTGTCATTCATGAAAAAATCAAGCACACGGTTATATTTCACTACTGGCATAGCCAAAAAATCGTAAAATACTTAAAGAAAAAAAAATCATCCACACCAATAATCAGTGAGTGCACTGCTTTCAGTATCACTCTGGAAAACACGCCCTCCCACCTACACACACACACACACACACACATATCAGTTTGTCCTATTTTCAGCTCACATAACACATAGCTTCAAAAGGAAACCTTGTGACTAGTGTTGAAAAGAAAGGTAGGTGGTAATTCTTGATCTGCTGCTTTCATGATTGGGAACAACCAGCTCAGAATTTTGATGAGTACATGGCCGAGCAATTTTACCTTTAAATACCACATCACACCTATTTCTACATTCTTTGTTATCTAACCCTCCCAAGGTCAACTGCAAATGTTAAGTAAAAACAAAAACAAACAAACAATAAAAGCAAAAAAAAACAAAAAACAAAAAAACAACTTCAAAGCTCTGTCATGTTGGTTCTTTTCTTGCTGTACCTTACAGAACACAGTGATTGTCATTCGTGGCTTGTCACAAATTGTTAACTGTAATTGATATTCTCTATTCACAGCGATGGAGGCTCACTCGTCCCATGAATGCTAAAAAGGCCACATTTTGAATTATCTTCCATAATCCTCGGTCTTCATTTGGGATATTTTAAATCCCAAGGAACAAAAAGGCTTGAGACACATCAGTTATCAGTCAGACAAAATGAAAAGAAGTAAAAAAAAAAAAAAAAAAAGAAATCACCCAAAAGAAATGTCTGTCTTTAATATCCTTGTGATGTCTTAAGGAGTTCATGATTACACTCAACTTCTTACCATTCAGCCTGATTGTCATATTAATGCTTGCTGCAGCCGTAGAGCAGCTGTGAACCCTCATGCACACACACATACATACACACACACACACACATGCATGCGCACACACACACACACACACACACACACACACACACACACACACACATACATACACACACACACACACATGCATGCGCACACACACACACATGCATGCGCACACACACACACACACACACATACACACACACACACACACATACATACACACACACACATACATACACACACACACACATACACACACACACACGCATGCACGCACACCCACACACACACATGCATATGTACACACACACACACACACACACACACACACAAACACATGTGAACATCTGTGGTGATGACAGGCCTCAGCTGGTGTGAAGGGGAGCTGAAGAGTATCTCTGTGGGGATCAGTTTGTGATGAGTGAGGTGATGACCATTAATCAGAGACTGGAAATCAGAAACGGCTCAAGCTCCAATCAGGCTTTTGACATTCACCACACTGCACTGCCACAAGTCCTGTCTGAGTAATTCTGAATGAGAAAGACTATGAATTTCAGTTATTCCACTATCATAAAACAGAGCAACAATAAGTCAAAATCTATTTACTGTCAGCCATCAATGCATAAAACTACATTTTCTCCTGTCGTACTCAGTAAATGGAATGAAAATGTCTATGAAAAAATTATGAAATCCAACTGTTGTGGCAGCACAAAGCACTGGATCAATGAACGCTAAAACCTTGTATTGAAAAAAGAAAACGAATTTATTAGATTACTTTGTGAACACAAAATAATCTTTTTTTTTACTAATCCATGCAAAGCCGTTTAGTGTCGGATGGTTCAGTGCTTATGTTCTTCAATTGCAGACAAGTACAAATGTGCCTTTAGCTAGGAAATGAAATACAGTTCATCAGCTGCAAACTTCAGTGGTTTGTCTGTTGTTTTACGCGCATCTATCAAGTTAGGTCCACAAAGACTCTTATTGTTGCGTCTTCGACTCAGCTCTGTGGCAGTCATCCACGGGTCCATGCTCGGGATAATGTTTGTGTGCACTTCAGGGTGTTCAGTCCATTGTGATTATGTATAAGGGAAAGTTGGCCACATTTAATCAATCTCTCAGTGTTTGTTGTCCTCAGGGGGGATACAGGTGGCTCTTGCCACAATGGAGTTATAGCCTGTGGCATTGGACAGCCTGTCCATCTCATACGCAGGGCTTTTGTTTCTCACTGCCTCAGTGTGTGATAAGCTACCAGCGCTAACACAAGCAGGACTTTCTGAAGCTGTCCGAAAAATTCTGAGGACCAAAACATGTGCATATCCCTTGGCGATTTAACATATACTCTCCCTTTGATACAAAAAACCAATTTTGTATGACCAACCAACAGAGCTATTAAAATGGTTTAAACAGGAATTTCAGAATTGCATTCCATTAGCAGCGCATAATCTTGAATAGATAATGTTATACCAAAATTTAGAAGTAACAAAACACTAAAAACTGCAGAGAAAAATTCCTATTCACTTCCTATTCTCTTGCACAACTGTCAAAGTATTTTTTTCTTTCAAAAAACATCACCCTAAGATATTGGTATTATTAATGTTGGCCAGTACTGGAAATCCATATCAGATGATGTTTCAAGTGATAGTATTGGTCAGACGTGTCTAAATTTGCATGCCTTTAATATGAAGCGTCATCATGCATATTTAGGTATGATGTGTTACAGTATTCAAGAAACACCTAAAATATTGATGCTCTCCTTTTAACCCTACACCTAAATGCTTTCAAATGCAATCACTGACCTACTCCTTTAAACAGGCTGTCCTGTCCTGTCAGTTACATTAGCATTTACTGTTGTATTTCATATCATAACCAGTAGGCAATTTGTAGGGGGGACCAGGGGGGATGCCATCCCCCTTGTTAGCAAAATGACCAAAATGCATCCCCCTTGTTCACCTGCCGTCCCCCTATTCACTCTATAGAGTAGTGTCAGTGGCCATTGGGTCATCTCCCCTGTTGGCCATTGGGCCATCCCCCCTTTTAAAAAATAACAAATCACCTATTGACCATAACCCTTTCCTTGATGGTACAATACAAATGTTTTCCTGGTCTCTCTGGGAACAAACTCAAGCTGGTCGATATAAGGAGTGGTAAGTTCCACAACCACAGATCAACATCCTTTTCCAGTTTCCTGTATCCATAGAGATGGCTGGATTGGCCAATCCTGAGTAAGAACTGTGAGAGGAAATGCCTGCTTCCTGCACTCTCCAAGAGTTTCCTCATGTCAGTGGACATTTTCCATGAGAGGGCTACAAAAACCTTGGACACTGAAAGATTGCTGCATAAAGTAAGTCTTTTCGTTATCTGTATAATCCTCTTTTTTCTTGAACTTTGAACCTTACTCATAATGAACGGATAGCGCTCTGGGATGTTTGCTCACACTAAATGTGATTACTTTTCATTCTTGTTTTTTCAATCCTATTTCATTTCCTATTTCATTCTACTTTCATTTCAGTTTGTGGCTGACCAGCCAAACAACAGCTATGGACCAGCATCTGTAAAAGCGTTGTTGAAGGATTTACTCCAAAAGATTTGGCAATTCATAATTCTACTGTGCAGTTGCTTCAAACAAGATTCATCGTAGCAGGTTTGTTGTCCTCACGCTTAAGGAACATCAGTGTGTTCTAATGCTACATTTTCATCGAGTTCAAAGCTTCAAGCTCCGAGTGCTGGTCTTTGTTTTGATTCTTAGAATCAAATAAATGTTCAGGCCTGCTAGATTGATCCATGATCTACAAGGAAAGATGTAGCTAAAAGTAATTAAAAAAAAAAACAGATGTTGAAAACATCCTCAGGAGTTTGGGACAGCTATGAAAAGTAAACTGGTCACTGAGACGACCATTCTGCAGATAACATCCCAGCCTGTAGAAAGGCATGGGAACTTAATGGACTCTGCTAGCCGTCAAACACAACAAGCTCCCCAGAGGAAGGGAGATCATCTCCCTTCTCCTCTTAATCCCACAACATCAAACTGCCAGAGTTCGGCTCAATCCCCCGCCTGCTGGAGCTTTGACACACATGTTGCAGTGCTGCTGGTGATCCTGTCTGGGCTTCTGATCTTGGCTCTGCTCTACAAGGTCCTCCTGCTTCGTCACAAACTCAGGATGGCTCAGGCTCGGAATGCTCTGGAATACTTCAGTTTCTGCCACACTGGACATTACAACCTGAAGGATCCCGGCCCACCCTCACAATCGTCTGCGGCCACTTCACTCGACACCGTGTCTCCGCCAGATCTTTCCGCGTCTTCAGTGACCTTAAAACTGCCTCCACCTGTTGTCCCATCTCCTCCAGCCATCTTACCACCGCTCCCTCCACCTCCTCCTCCTCCTCCTCCACCCCCAGCTCAGCCTGTTCCTCATCCTCTCATCTACACCACTCCACCTAGCCCCCATCCGTCTTGCGGAGCAGGGTCTGACGTGGAGGTGTACTCCCGCATCGGGTCTTTGCGGCTCTCAAGGCTTTCCAGTGTGAGTCAAACCCAAGTGATCCTGTTTGAACACTCTTCTCTGTAAGGGCTTTTTGGAAAGATGGCCTAGGATTCGGAGAAATTTCAAAACGTTTCTGGTGTGTTCACCACTTAGCATTATCTTCAAAGAACAATAGCTAAATTGCTGTGTCATGAATTAGATTACCTGATTGTGCATTTGCAATGTTTGAGCTGTGAGCATCTGTGATTTTTCATTAACGGGATGTGAAAAACATATAGGTTTGATGTATTGGGAGCCTTTTGAAAATAAGAAATTATTTGAGTTGTGCCTCAACAAAGCAAGAATTTTGCAAGTTTTACAGATGTTAGGAGCCTAGCCAGTTATTATCAGAGTTAACAATAGCTTTACTTATTGAAAGATTTAAGTATTATTCCATAGTACAAGTGTTCCTGAAAGTATTGCAGTGTTTGAAGGAGATGTCTATTCACAAATGAAATTTAATGGTGGCATATTTTAAAAAATGATTCTGTGATTTTTAGCAATGGTCTCAAATTAGGGTAACTGATCCTTAAGACACCATCATGCCTGATTTCATAACTGATTTACCGTTTCACGACTCTCTCAGTAGAAATATGAATCATTATATTTTTGAAATGGAATGAATAGAGTCACGCTTGTTTGGTAAGGAGCATATCTCATTCGTCTTCGTTATCAGCAGGTCTCACTCCATGTTTGTTTTCATGTTCAGTTATTCCTCCTTTTCCAAGATCGTGCCTGACTTCATCATTTCCGTTCAAGGGTGGTTCATCCTGTGGAGATTTTCCTTTGCATTGTTTCTCTCTGTTTTATTGGCTTACGGTTCTCACTTTCTTACTTTGTGTTTGCACTTTATTACTGCCATTTCATTCACAGAGACGCAATCATTTATAAAAAAATATATTCCAGCAAACATGGTTGTGTTTTCAAAATCTGTTTTGAATGTTAAAACATTTTCATTTTATGAAGAGTTTTCTTGATACTCTGTTTTCTGCACAATCAGTTATAATTTAACATTTGGACTACTGACATAAGCTAAAGGCTGCAGAGGGTTCAGCACCTTGTTATACATCAGGTGCAGTCACTGTAGAGTCATAGTCCACACAAGTCATGTGCATCCAGAATGACATAAAATGTGTGTTAGGGTGCTTGTGTGTGCATGTACTTGCGTGTATGCTTGTGTGTGAGTGTGTGTGTATGTGTGTGTGTGTGTGTGTGTGTGTGTGTGTACAGTGCACTCTGACAGTGCCAGTTATCACACTGTTAGATTAGTCCAATGAGAATATTATACATTAATCATATAATGTATAATATACATTAAATCATAAATTACTGATTGTAACTCTGACAGAGTTAATAATACCTGAGATGACGATGACCCTGGAATATAAATCTTTCCCAGTCTTTTACTGTCTGCACTCCAGAGACCATGAGGGTAAAACACAGAAATGGGTCACTGTTTTGCTCCTTGGAATAGATCTCTTTCACATGGTTGACATTTATTTATAATAGAAATGAGACATGTTCTGACATATCCAATAAAATTACATTAGCGAGATTCCCGTGGGTGGTCTCCTGACTGTAAAGTTAGACATATCTAGGTTGGCTTTTGGAAATAATGGTGGCATTGCCATCGGTGGCATAACCAACTTAATGTACAAAAAAAGTTACTATTCTGTATCTAAGACTTTGTACAAGAGTGCTTAAATTAATGTTTAGATAAATTATTGTTCATTAATTCTATCACCTGCGATGGACTGGCGACCTGTCCAGGGTGTTTTTCTGCCTTTCGCCCAGTACTGGGATAGGCAGCTGGAACCTCCCGCAACCCTAATTAAGAATAAGTGGCGCAGAAAATGGTTGAATGAAAAATTCCATTACATGGAGAATAGAGTGACTTAAAAAGATATCTGAAGAGAGAACAGAGATTTACTGATACATATCCCATCAGATAAGTCTAGACTTCTAAACTGTGATCAACCAACTTTCTCTCTGTCTCACTCCACTGGCATTGCTGTGTTTTTAAACAGTGTAAATTTTACTACTGTGGAGTATGTATATGTATATGTATATGTATATGTATATGTATATGACTGCTCGTGATCAGTCTTTGGGAGTGCATTTAAATTTTACAGGGTGATCTCTGCCTTTATAAGACCTTAACTTTTCCATATCTCTTTTGCTATTAAATGTTTTGAAGAAGTGTTTTCACATCTCACGTAGCTCATGTGAATGTTTTTGAATTTGCAACATTTCATAATGGACAAAAATACGTAAGGGAAAAGTATGTAAGAGAAAAATAGGTAAAATATATATGCTTTCTGAAAACCAGTGTTTATTTCATTAATTTATAACCAAGCTACATATTTACATATCACTGAAACCACAGGAAAACTCTGCACTGTCATAAGAAAGAGCCTGCACTGCTGTGTGTGAACACTGTTGTGGTTTATGAATAGGGTTTTTTGACCATTCTGCTGTATTTGCCAAGAACAGAGACTGTTTAATCTCCACCTCCAGCCCTGAGAGAGACTTTGACATCTTCTCTGCCATAATGACAGAACACATCACAGAGTAAGAGAAAACACAGAACTTTCTGTCCTCTTTTCTCAACGCTGGTGTGATGCCAGTAGCATACACAATAACCTGACATTTGTTTTTTCCAGACATGTAAACATTTACACTATTTAATGTTATGAGTAGATGAAGGCAATATAGCTACATTCATTAGCCCATGGGACCCATGGAACCCTGATTCCATGTGTACAGAGCTATATATCTGTAAAATTATATCAGGTTTATCGATTTTCTGACAAAGACCTCTCGTAGTAATTCTCCCAGCAAAGTCTGTCTGGAAAATCACAAAGCTTTAGATATTAATTGACTGCAACATTATATTAAGGCCTAAATCCTACAGGAAAAAAAAGCTCAGTGCTGAATTAATGAGTCCAGACAGGGTGATTAGAGTGGGCTGTCTCAAATCCCCATTCTCCTGTGTCTCCTTCCCCAGCTCAGACCCAGCTCAAGCCTGCACTAGAATCATTCACTTATATCTGCCTCCATTACAGCTGAAATTTCTAGACAAAGTGAGACGTGAACAACCCCTCAACACATATATAATATAATATAATATAATATAATATAATATAATATAATATAATATAATATAATATAATATAATATAATATAATATAATATAATACAATATGTGACAGAAAGCACTTTTTTTTAACTGAGGGAGCAAAAGATTTTGTCTTTTGGGGGTATAGTTAGTATGCGGATTAAGGTGACTAAGGGTGTTTGACATTTCTGTCCTTTGCTCTGTGGTGCAACATGACTGTTCTCCTCAGAACAATGGTTTGCATTGTCAGTTCATTGTGTTGATGAGAAAGTGTTTCTTTAACTGTAGCGCACTTTCTGAATTCACTGTTACAGACACTTAGAATTTGAATAGCTTGTTTTATTAGCTGTAAGTGCTAGCCAAACAACAGTTGTACATTTCATAACACCAGTCTTCTCTGCTGTATTTGATCTTTGGTGAGTAATTGCTGCTTGAAACTTGACAAAGAACGGGCACGGTAATTCAGTCTCATTCTGTCTACGTGTAATAGTCAATAACTCTTGGTTTTGGTAATGAAATTAAGGGGGATGAAGTGTATTCAGATCAAATGTAAATAGTAAAAATAGGTCAAAAACCACTACGCTTGAATCTACAACTGAATACATCCTCCAAAAGACGTCCAAGACTATAAATAGTTGCAGGATTTTACTGGTCTATAGATGTCCTTATTTTGTCTCCTTTCAATCACAACTTTTAACTTTTACAGTGCCGGTGAGGATATCTCCAGTCTCTTATCTCTCTCTGCAGGTCCCGATGGTAATCACAAGCTTTTCATCTGTGCCAGTTTTTGACAGCTTGTGTCAACACTGATGCAGGGGCTTTGAAAAGGGGGTGTTTCGATGACTGACTGTGAACGAGAGGATTGGAGACTGTTCCTCACTCTTTAGCCCTCCAGCGTAGCGTGCTCTCATCTGCTATCATGGGCACAGCCACCTGACAATCCTCCATAAGCCCTCTCCCTGAGTGGGCGAAAGAAAGTGGAGCAAACTGGGTAACAGGTTTGGGCAAAGCTTGGGTACATACTGCAGCAGAGATATTTTAGAACTTAGATGAGGAGGTTATGAGCCTATGTATTTGAGCTAGTACATAATACTTAGTGATACAACATGCGACAAATACCTCTTTTCATAGCTGCTGTATGTTGTAATATTAAATATTCTGGTTTCTTTCTTCTTCTTTTTTGATGTGTTCTTTTAGCATCGCAGTATAAGCCACAACATTTACATTAAAAAAAAGAGCCAAAAGCATGTTGTCATACTGTTTTCATAAAACATGTTGTCATTCATTCATATTTACACAGTTTTTGGCTTTGCACATTTGTGTACTGCCTAGACTCCTACCAGAAACAAACAAGGATATACTAATGAATGTGTAACTTTGTGAGTCACCTAAAACACACAGTTATACAGACTTGGAAAAGGACCCTGAATGTCTCACGTGAGGTGTAGGGTGATGTTATGCAAGAACTGAGAGTTCCTGGTATTATTTAGCTGGGAACAGAACCCAGACTATATAAGATTGTACTCTATTAAAAGTCTCTCTCTGGTTACATTACAGGTACATGTATTGCAAGTATTTTTGAATTACACGTAGCATTTTCTTTGGCAACTGTCAGCAAGTGTAATCTTTCAGATGAGGACTGATAGTCCTTGTTCTGTTTCTATTTTCAGCTCTGACATATGGAAAAACTCCATTAAAATAACTGGGGTATTTTTTTTGTTCTTCTGTACTACTGTGCACACAGAAATTGCAGTAATTTTACGTTTCCATGCGACTAAAAGGCAAATTTCACCTGAGTCACAGAGGGAGCGGTACATCTAGAGATATAAATCCAGTAAGAAATCTTTTCTTTTCAGACATTCTAAATCACTTCTATGTAATGTAAAAAAAAAAAAAGAAAAAACAGATCTTTCCATCATTGATTGAATGCTGGCTGCTCGGATGCCCATAGGGGAAAGTAAAGAATGAGATTTCCAATTAAAAGAGGGATTATGAATCAAATTTTTTGGGGGGAGCAAACTGCAGCAGTTTCTCTGGAGACCTAAGGAGCCAGTCCCGCCAAAAGGATAATGCAGGGTAAAAATAGCTGTGGACCCCAGGGCCTCCAAGTCTGACCAGCTGTGGATGGATGTGCACGAGGCCCCCTCTGTATTGTTGTGGGCCTTTGATCGGATAATTGCCCCTCAGACCTAGAAATTGCAACCTCAGAGTGTCGCTATGGAGACCAGCATCTCAGTCTCAGTTCTTCTGCATGGCTTTTAGTGGTTGTGTCTCAAATGGGTTGAGGTGATGATAGCTGCTAAAGCAACTTGAAAGCAACTGGTCACAACAACAGCAACAACAACAACGAAAGTCCTTTTTCGTAGGCACAGGGGATAGTCAGGCACTCTGTTTTAAGACCATACACCATCAAGACATTTTCACATGTTTTTTTGTTTTTTTTTGAGTTTAAGAGGATTCTTTTTTTTTAAGCTAAGCTCAGCGGAGAACGTGATGACAGGATAAGCTGAAAATCATGCTGTGGAGAATGTATCTATCCTCATCTTCATATGAATCTCCTAGAGTTCCTTAAAGAGTTTCTAAATGCTGTGGTGACACGCTCTAAAGGTGTCCCTTACAAGAAGCATCTCCAAAATTCTCTCTGGAAAAGTTGTGCCTTTTAGTTTGACAGTCAAAACTCGATTTATGAAAGAAATAGAAGTCGAGCTATCTGATTTCATTTCACTTAGACAAACAGACAAAAATGATATAACATCTCTTGTACGTTCTTGGCATGTAACCAGACAAATGTTTCTCTGTGTAAAGAAACAATTAAGAATTTCAACAAGTATTGTTCTCCATCTTGATAATATTTTTTTTTCTCTCTGCTTTGCCATATATGGGTCTTACCATACCAGACTGGAAGCTTATTCCGAGGGGAGAACTTTGAACCTTGAAGAACCTTCCAGACAGAAATATCAGATTTTTTTCATCAAGATTTTTTTGTTACAGCTTGAAAAACAGAATACAAAATGTTCAAAATAACCTTTGATAATATTTAATCATTAAATATTACTTGCATCCTGCTGCATAGAGATGAACATTGAAACAAAAGGGCAAGATACAGTACATTTTACACACAAGAGTTTCAGGTGATTGTTCTCCTAGAAGTCTCCGAAATAGAAATAATAAATAAAAATAAGTTTTAAAATCATTCAAAATGTTTCAAATTTGTTCTTGGAGCACATATTTTATGGCTAGATTAGAGCAAGGAAACTAATGGTGCTTCTATTTATAATGACCAAATTAAAATTTATTCTAATAGATGACACTTGGTCTTGTAGTAAAAGTAACTAACTAATTTTTATTTAATGTGCTGTTTTGAGCTTTCTTCTCTCTCTCTCTCTCACTCTCTCTCTCTCTTTCTCTCTCTCCCTCCCTCCCTCCCACTCCCATGTTTCTGTGATGTCTCTCTGTGTTTGGGCAGGTGGGTGTAAGATGTATGCATAATATATGTCTTTTTGTGTGCCTTTGTGGTCATTTTGTTTCAGAGTATATATAAATTAGTTTGCTTTTAACAAGACTCTGAGAATAACTGTAGAATAAAATAAAATGCCTCTGGGTTTAATTAACCTTTTTTATTATTAGGATTCATGTATTTTGTTTCACACAGCTATTTGGATAAAAATGGAAGCTGTACAGTCATTTTAATCAGGTTTAGTATTGATTTATGCCTTTGAATTTAAACTAAGAGAACCAGGGCACAGAGAGTTTTCAGAACTGAGTTGGTTTATTTACACCATGAACACATTCAGCTTTATGATGGGCATGATGGATAGTCTTTGCCTTTATGTTACCCTGCACCATGTATACATGACCGTGCACTCGGTAATAATAATAATAATAATAATAATAATAATAATAATAATAATAATAATAATGTTTGCCATATATCATGCATTTTTCCAACAAACCAACAAGAATATTTCACTGTGGACATGTTGAACAAGTCAACCATTAAGATCATGGTCAAAGTATTTGATACACAGAGAACAATCGGAATAAACTCCGGGTTCAGGTTTTGCAAAAATGACATTTAATTATTTTTTTGAATGCACTTTGAAAGTCTTTGTTGAAGTATGCGTATATGATGGGATTCAATAATGAATTCGAATACCCCAGCCAATTAATCACATCGTTCAGCCACACGGGCATTTCACAGGTTGGACAAAAGGGCATCACGAGCGCTTTGATAAAGAAAGGCAGCCAGCATAAGATAAAAGTGCCCATTATAATGCCAAGAGTTTTAACGGTTTTGCGTTCCCGTGCCAGTGCAAGTTTCCTCTTTGCTTCGGTGTTCTTTTCGTGTCTGTTTTCGAAGACGGGAACAGACTGTGGCGTGTTTGGTAGAGGAAGGTTGTTTCTGGAATTGCTGTGAACCTCAATGATCTCTAAAGATTCACCATCTTCTGTGTGCTTGATCGCGCCATTTATGCACGAAGTTGGTTTTGGTTCGACGCTGCTCTTCCAATTTTTACTCAGCTCCCCTTTTGTCTTCTTATTGAAGAGCACTGGTGACACTGTAAAACATTTCACGTTCTTTTTTTCTGTTTTTCGGACCGTTTTACGAATTCGAAACCTTGCCGCTTTGAATATGCGTCCATATAGCACCAGCATGAGAATAAGTGGTATATAAAAAGCGAAAAAAGTTGAGTAAATGGTATACCAGGGATCATGGCTTATCATACAAGCCTCAGGATTTGCCATGTCTTCTGCTTTACTCTTGGGTTGCGACTTCATGATCAGCATTGGTGGAATTGATATTGAAAAGCCCACCAGCCAAGTAACGCTGATCAATACAGCAGCGCGTTTGAGAGTCCTTTTTTTCATGTAGTCTATGGGATCAGTGATAGCCCAGTATCTATCCAAAGCTATTGCGCACAAGTGTAATATTGATGAGGTGCAACATAAAACATCTAAAGAGATAAAAATGTCACAAGTTACCTGTCCAAGTGTCCACTTGTCTAAAACTTGGTGAAGAGCCGCCATTGGCAACACAAGCACCGACACCATGAGATCCGTTATGGCCAGTGATCCGATAAGATAGTTCGCAACGTTCTGAAGTGATCTCTCCAAAGCAATCGCAGCCACTACGCACGCGTTTCCAAAGATGGCACATAGAATGAGCGTACCGAGAAGAAAAGATGTGAAAATTTGGTAACTTAGCGGCACTTTGACAAATGCTGTCACGTTATCATTTTGATTGTCTGTACCACCATTCTGAAATACAAATGATGTGTTATTTTTTTCTTCCATGTCTGTGAAACGCAGAGCTCATAAATCGCACAAACTTCTGTCACTGACAGTACCCCGTCCATAGGGCTCAATAAGAACACTAACTGACGTGATGCGACAGTGCAGGTTCATTTATATTACCGCGGTTAGTACGTCAGTTACTTACGTGGGTAACGTTTTTTTTTTCTTTATCCCTTGCGCCACTGAATGAGAATGAAATGGAGGAACTTTACATTATGTTAATCAAATTAACAGAACTTATTATTGTATGTTACTTTTAACGGTAGATTACTGTGCCACTTGTCTTCCACCTCATTATTTTAAACTGAATGAAAAGTGCAACTGCAGTGTATACATGCGTACTTAAACTAAACATCTCTTGAAACACAAGTACTGAATTTTTTCTAATATTGTGCAGTGAGATCAGAACTTAATTTGTAGATTTAAATAATGACATTATGAGCGACGATGTAGGCTATTGGCTTTTCCTACTGCCTCTCAGTACCGCGGTCAGCGGCGGGCATAGAGCAGAGTTTATTGCTACTGCCATCTGGCGTAGATTCCTAAATAGAACCCAAAAGTTCAAAATATCTGTGGATTTGCTTTAACTTCTGGAAACTATAGGACATGGGGAAGAATCTGTGCGCTATTATTTTTTAAGTTGTACGAAGTACTAAACGGTATGCAAGAGTGAGGGGACGACTGGTCTCTGTCGCAGAACATCCATCTTTGACTAAAAACTGTGAAGACTGTCCACGAAGCCCCGAACACGGTATTGCTTATTACACCACAGTATACATTCCGCAAAATATCAGCCGTGTTCATTACCCCATGAAGGTATAGAGATCCTATTTTTACCGACGTTGTTTCTCAGCTCATTGTGTGTGGTTCTGTGGCAGATCCTACAAGTCACGAGCGACACCCACAGAGGAGGCGTGGTGTGTTTACTTAGTTCGATATGAGCACAATGCGGCCGCCGTAGTGCAGTGAACAGCTACATGGTGTAGCAGTCGGCAGTGTATTTAGCTTAGCTGTCGTTACCAAAGACTTGTTGGCAGTGACGTTGTTTTTAGCTAGTTAGCTATCTAGCTACCAGACTTTCTATATCCAAAAAGGACATTGGCACCTATTATGGCATCCTTCAATGCAGTAGGTGTAGAGTAGTTACTTTCTGTTTGTTATTTTTCTCTCTCACAACATTAGCCTACTCGCTGTAATCAAATTTACTTTTTCATTTACTGACATTGAAAACTTCAACTAGCTGACTATCCGCTTAAATATCTCACCCTACTGTTCTGTGACATGTTTATCGTAACATTGTAATATGATATTGCTTCTCGAGATAAACGATTTAGAGTTACTTCTGTTTATTGTCTGTGGTTTAAATTTTCACGTATGGGCACAATGAAGAGACACCGCAAATTTATTTGTTTACTGTGCTGTTAACCCAGTCCACGGCTAGACTTGTAAGGTATTAACGGAGAGGGGTTCCCAGTTCGTGTTTTGCTTAAATAAAAATAAACGGGTCGCAGATACAAATGAATATATATCCACTTAGCCTCCACTTTTAAGTTTGTTTTTGTGTGTGTGTGTGGGAGGGGTGTATGTGTGTGTATGGGCATTTGAGAAGTAAGAGGAAGGTTATTAAGTTATAACACAAACACTTCCTCTAGGGGCGACAGTCCTACATAATGCAGTACGTCCTGTTAGTTGTAAACTGCATGTTACTCTTTCACTTCGACCTCACCTCAAATTTAATACACACAGCTTGGGATGTCGGGCCCCGTGGAGATTCGAGAAGAACCAACAACTCTGCGCTGCAGGAAATGCCGCAAATGCCTCATAGACTCAACCAGCCTTCTTTCGGTGGGTGACTAGTCTACAGATAAAAACAGCTCAACCCCATTGCTATGTTTTTCATCAAGAGCGTTGTCTTGTCATGAATTCCATCAGATTATGATGAGGGGAAAAAAAAAAGTTTTGTTTGCTGGTGGTCTTGCACCAGCAAGTTATGGAAGAAAATGCACATAGTGGTGCACCTCTGTTTTGGAGAAAGTAGTGGAATTGTGGTAAGGCAAGGTAACAAGACTAAAGATTCAGTATTATTTGATTTCAGATAATGAATTCAGGACAGGCTGCTGCCATGTGTAGTGTGTGGCATGTCAATGTGGATTCACTGCCTGACTGGATTCTAACAGCAGTAGATCAGGTAAGGGCATTTGTATCGCTAAAGGGTAAAATCTATGAAGAAAAATAACCAAATCACTTATAAACTTGTTGAAGGACTCAAGTGAAAAACGTGCTAAAAATGTGATTATGTAATATACAACTGGGACAGTAGGTGTTACTAATTGGTAAAAACTGGTCATTTTTCCTATAGGTCCACTGGACCGCTGGGAAACTAAATTGTCAGTATTGTGGAGCTCGCCTTGGGGGCTTCAATTTCCTTAACTGCTCAAAATGTCCGTGTGGACACGATACAGCTGTTCACCTGAGTAAAAGCCGTGTTGATGAGGACTTCAGAAACTCGGTCCACTTGGCTCAACCAGTTAGGCTGAGAGGACATCTGGACAGGTTAAAATCGTATGAGCTGGAGGATCAACAGAGGGAACCGATGGGAGCAGACATCAGTGAGGATTTCAGTGTTGACTCACCACTGGTCACCAGCTTACACCACACAGACGAAGATCTCGAAGTGGGATCCAGACAGTTGCCCCAAACAGAGGCGCTCATTCTGCCCGGACCTTCTCTCCTTACCAGTTTTTCCCAGGCCTGCCCCACTGAGGCAGAGGAAAGGTCGGGCGGACGGGCGTCACCTGTGAGGTATACTGACCCAGACTCTGGAGAGCAGAGAGGATCTGAGATGCCGGGGCCACCGGAGTCAGTGGGAGAAGAGGAGCGTTTGGAGCCGCCTGCTGGTGATCTGCAGAGAAGAGAAGATGAACCTGTAGATTTTCTGTCCCACGGGACGAGAGCCTCTGTGGAGAGCAGTGTGGAGCTGGAGGACAACGCTGTCAGAGCGGTGGAGGAGTCTACCTTCACCTCAGACCAAAGACCTCTTACGAAGAGGGAGAGAAACCGTCTGAAGAGCCAGCGTCGGAAACAGAGAAAAAGGGAACGGTGGATTCAAAGACAGCTGGAGGAGAGTGAAGAGGTGAGTTATCAAAGCAGTGATAATGGGTTCAGTTAACCGCATACCCCAGTGCAAACGGTCCTATGAGGTACAAAGGTACAAAAAGTCTTACGAGGTGTCTGAACTGTGTGTATAATGAAACGAAAAAAGAACACGTGCGTCCTTATATACACCACGAAAGGTAAAGGTAAACAGCCAACGGTCAGAGATCAAAGAATCCGTGTGATGTGAAGCAATTGTGACTTATTTTGATTGGCTGTCAAAGAGATTCAGTTTCAAATCATCATATTTATTCTGATCATCATAAACATTTATTTGTGTCCTCATCTAATAACCTGGTAAACGAGCTGTGCGTCAAAATGTATTCTTTTTCTAAACATTCGTGTCTCAGTTAATAAGTAGGGCACGCTGTTCCTCTGTGTCTGTTACTGGGACACAGATAGTTTAAGTACAGATATGCGTCTTGCTTGGCATATCAGACTGCTGAACAAACAACAGCTATTTCTATTGGTTGCCCTACTTGGACTTTGCCGTAGAGTTACTCTAGTGTTTTGAGATTGTTTTTAGTGTGAATTGCCAGAGTTAAGAAGCGGTTGAGTATGTCTGTGATGAGTTGGAGACAGTGGATGCTTTGACGAGACACTTCGAAGAGACATTTAGTCAGGCATTAAAAATCTCGGTGGAAGGCTGACATTATTCTGGAGAAGAAGGGTCACAAACCCTTATGTTGGGTTGCTGGAGGAGTCCTGATTGCATGAGTACAGATGTCTCAGAGGTTGGTAAAAAGGTTGTTTGTAAGTAGTTTATAAGGCTTTTCAGACTGGCATGTTAATTCTAACCCCCGACCCCCCTGCCAAAATAAACCAATGTTAGATGTTCTTAGTAGACCAGCTTTACTTCAATCTCCACTATTGCTTGCTTGAACACTGCTACAAGAAGGGAAAGTGAGAATGTTTATTTTGTTTTTAAAAAAAACCCTCAAATTCATTTTCTTTTTTTTTTCTTCTTTTTTTTTACATGTCTGGTGCAACTCATTTTGATATTACTATAGCGCTTTTCCTCATCACAGAGCGCAGAGGCATGTCAGTGGAATTATGGAATAAAGCAATTTGAAAAAAAATCCGTTAGTTCTAGTTGCAGGGGTGCAATAATGAATTTTGACTCAGGGTCATTTTCTGAATGGCCACTGACACACTTGAGGAAATCTGCCAGTTGTTCACCACAGCAGACATAGCATGAAAATCCTGAATTCCTAACTGTTTTTGTTTGTCTCTCCTCAGGGCGTGAAGTGGAGTATGACGTGCAGTGAGGATGAGGAGAAAGAAGGGTACACCTGCGCAGTGTGTCTGGATGTCTATTTCAGACCCTACATGTGTAACCCCTGTAGCCACGTGTTCTGTGAGCCCTGCCTGCGTACCCTGGCCAAGAACCGGCCCGGAAACACCCCCTGCCCCCTCTGCAGAACCATCATATCGCAAGTGCTCTTTCAGAATGGTCAGTTGCCCAGAAATAATTTTCTCTGTGTGAAATGACTTTCTTTTTTTTCTTTTTTTTCCACGAATGTTCACTGTGTCTCTGTCCGGTTTAGATACTGTCAATCTGGTTTATTATCATTTTAACAAACAATGCATTTGATATCAACGGTCAGTTTTTTTTTCCTTTTTAACAGTCATTGTATTAATACATTTAAAATATTTTAAGCCTCTTCATATCAACCCTTACTTTCCTTTGCAAAACTCTTTATTATTGTTTTTTGCCCTCAAATCCTTTTATTTACAACTTGTACTTTTGTTCCTTGTTTTAGAGCTTAACCAGGAAACTAGGACTTATTTTCCAAAGGAATATCTCTCCCGAAAGCAGAGCTACCAGAGTATAAACTATGCCAAATGGCCTCTACCCAGCTGTCCGAAGCGCTTCCGGATTTTTTGGGGTCGGTAACCGTCACCTAGTTCCATTATCAATTTAAATCTGTTTTTGCATGTAGTGATCTGTCTTTCACGTTATTGGTTTGTTGTCTTTCGCAGGCTACCAGCGACACGATATCCCCGCTAGACGATGGCACTTTGCTCACACGGCATTCGGGTTCGATAATCTAGATCTGTTGGATATGTGGGGCTGGCCTTTTGAAAGTAATCTGGTCATCATCTCCATTTATTCTGTGCATTGGCTCCTGGCTTCCTTTGTCTTCTGCTGCTTTTGCTATTTTTTCTTCTGCTGACGTGAAATCCTCGGGATTAAAATAAAGGGGGGGGGAAAGCATTTAAACGGACTGGGTGACACAGACGGGGACAGGGGTCTTGCCTTTGTGCCTTATCTAACTCAGTGAAACTGAAAGTTTGTTTGGTCTCGCAGGTTTTTAAGGAAACGGTGGCTATGTAGCATTAGAATACAAGGAACCAAATCCCAGACAGAATCAATTGTCATATGTTTTTACACTGTATGTTTTACCTGGATTGGTTGGTTGGCTTGTCATTGAATTAATCGAATCTTTCTGTGATGTTTTTGACCGGAAATGTTTTTGCTTTAGTCTTGTCTCTCACTGTGGCACTTTTGTTGAAATATTAAAATTTACAGACCTCCTCTAGAATAGGAGGCAACTCTTTTAGCTATATGGAAATCAGATATACAGTAGATATATATATATAAAAGAAGTCTGTACACCCTTATTAATCTTGGATTTTGTTAATTTAAAAACTGAAATGAAGACAAGTTATGCCAGACCCTTTTTTTTTTTACCTTTAATAAGATGCTGAAACAAATAATATTTGAGTGAAAAATTAAAGGATGACTTTTAGGAAAACTGATCAAACATAAAAAAAAAAAAAATATCAATGCCTTAGTTGCAAAAGTGTGCCACCCTTTAACCCTGTGGTTAGAGCTTTATCAATGTAGCAATTTTACCCCCGTTTTCGTTTATGGGTCGAGTTAGTTGTGCGTTTCGGATAACTGTCATATTGAAGGATTGAATTCTTCTTTAATCTCAGTTTTCCGGCAGAAGGCGGTAGGTTTTGGAGCTCGTAACATATTGCGAAGGGCCACTCACTGCCGTACATTTCTACGGCTACTTCAGATTAACCCTCTGTGCTTTGGTGTCTTCTTTTCGCCCTCTTGTAAGCTTTGGAGGGACGTCTTGATCTTTGCAAAATCCATGTGGTACCATGCTTCCTCCGCTCTCTCACTGATGATCCTCACGACATTACACGATATGCCGAATGCCTCTGGAAGATTTTGGTCTGTCTCCTCTGATCTGTACCTTTCAAGAATGAGATCTCAAAGGAGCTTTTGATTATGTCTTTATAGACCATGATTATTCCAGCACTACTCAACTAAGAAACATTCAGGGAAATCCTTTGGGAACAGCTGATTTTATTTAGGGCAAATCACAGTCTTTTTCAGTTCATGTCATGATGAGTTCAGATTACCTTTAAGTGATTAAAGGTAAGTGATTTGCAAAGTGTGAGTGCTTTGATAAGAAAACAGTTACAACACCCATTGCCAATGGTGTGCACACTGGTGTGCAACTACAGCGTACAGGATTTTTTATTTTTAGTTTATGTTATTTTGCTTAAATGTCATTTTTTTTGTTGTTTTTCACTGAAATATTGTTTGTTTCGGGATCTTATTAAAGGTGAAAAAGATCTGGTGTGATTTTACTTGTTTTTAGTCTTTACATCAATAAAATCTGAAATTTCAGTAAAGCTGCGTAGAATTTTGCTGTCGCCTGTACATACCACAATATTAGTATACCTCTTTTTGTAAAAATAAATCAATTTTTTAAAAAAAGGAAAAAAGGGGCTTTTTTTGGTCCTCAGCCGTGAGAGCCTGGGGCTACCACCTGGCAATAAAAGGCAGAATAGAACTGTTGTGAAAATATATGACTGGTTGGTTGCATTACTTTCCCCACCCAATCAGTGCGATTGTAGAAGCCACATCAGTCACGTAGCAACTGGGTATCCTTACCTTTCAAGGTTAGATGCCTTCGGAGGACTATGCATTAAATTGCTACAGTACTTTGTATACTGACTCGATGTGTGTTTATAATACAGTGATTTTGTTCGATTTTCTATTTTCTTGGGATATTACGAACGATGATATTATCGGGACGTGTGAATAAAGGGTATTGTTTCACATCCTGTGGCATAGTGTTGCATTGACGAATGGTTACATCTGACAAGTGATTGCGCTTCTCACGTGAAGGCACAGCGGCGGAGCTTTGAGCAGCACTTGGCCCTCTACAGGGGTGAAGGTGACTCGATTTGCCGTTCAGGAGATACAGAGAAAGAGACAAGAACGCTTCTCCAACTCCCTCTCACAGTGAACGTCGGCAGCAGCGGGAATTGAACAAAAAGGACAGTTGTTGGACGTTACAAAGAGTGGGCGAAAAGAATAGATTTTCCTTTTGTGAGGGTTTTAATCGTGGATGCGTATGCATGTGTTCTGCACCGAATGGGCGAAAGAACCGCCCCAGATCCGCAGGAAACATTTTTCAAATCGGTAAAGCTTCACAGAGGGACCCGGAACGCCGAGAAAGCACCGAGAGCACACGCAAGGCTCAGCGCGCGGTAGAAGACTGCAGAATGGTGGGTTTGGTGTAGTTCATTTCATTTACGCTGATAAGTGTTCTGTCACCGCAATAGTAAGGCTGTGCCTCTCAACGCACGCAGCTCTCCAGCAAGCGGTGGCAGGTGCGCTATTTTAGTAACAATAACAGAATCAGTGAGGCTCCCTTAAGACTGCCAAATACAGAGAGCTAGTACTGCAGATTTTTAGTGTATTGTTTATTTACTTTCTGGAAAAAAGAAAGAAATATAGAATGAAAAGATTATATAGACTGGTTTCTCGTGCTTACGATTTGACATGGTGTCTGGTCACTTTCACCTAGCAATTTTTCTGAGAATCCAGTATTGTGTTTGTGTACATGTAATAACCTATATAATAACAGCAACAACAACAACAGTAATAATAATAATAATAATAATAACAATAATAGGGTTACAAAATGAGTGCATTTGTTTAGTAACCATTTGTTTATTACGATTGCTCAAATCAAGCACCAAAGGCGTAATGTTTTCTTGTGGTTGTCCTACCATTGTCACATCTTTATGCTCAAGTAAGCATGGTCACTGAAAGACGGATATACTCTTCCCATATCATTCTATTTACATTCCTCTCACACACATAAACGACCGAAAGACTCAGGGAGGATTTGTCTTCCTCAGACTGTCCAGGAGTTCAATACTCTGGTGGCGCTGTATCGTGAGCAGGTCATCTCCATTGGGGAGATATCTGTGGACTGCCCGTCTTTAAGGGGTGCGATGCACAAGACTCGAGTCAGAGGATGCTCTGTGGCACAGGCTGCTTATCAGAGTCTCTCTGTTATTTCTGGGTAAGGCTACGCGTGACCGTGTGAGAAACTGTATGTGTGTGTTTTGTACGACTGCAATGCAGACTTCAGTCTTCTAAGTAACGTGCAACAGACTGTATGTTAAATCGCTGACGGTGTTAAGCTTTGTTTCTAACTCCTCTCGTTTAGTAGACCCCTGCTATCCCAGATAACTGGTGCAGATAACTGATAACTTGCGCTCTCTCTCTCTCTCTCTCTCTGTCTCTCTCTCTATACATGTTTGTGTCTATAGTCCAGAGGATGGAGAGATCCACCCTGAGATCTGCAGGCTTTTCATCCAGCTGCAGTGCTGTCTGGAGATGTACATCACCGAGATGCTCAAATCTATGTGTTTGCTAGGTGTGCTGCAGCTCCACAGGAAAGGTGCAGTACTATATGACACCAGCAGGGGGCAACAGAGTTTTGAAAAGTAACAGCTATATTTAGACCTCTGAGGAATTTTTGACCTCAATTTTAGAACGATAATCTCTCCTCCAGCCCCGAGGGTCGGTGTTGTACCCGTTTTAGAATGAGTTGAAAACATTATACATTCCTGCCGGAGCCGTCTTAATTCATTCTCCGCAGACTACAAATTAAGTGTTTTAGCGCACGACGTGCTTATAAACCTCTTATCAAATCCATCATCTTTAACAGGAAGGCTTTTAGCAGATTAGCTGTACCGTCTTCCACCTGTGTTTAAAAGGCCACTGAGATTAGTGTCTGATGTAGCAATTTGATCATAAGGACTTAACCCCAAATTAAAGATTTCATGGTGCAGGTGTTTTAAGAATCGTTCATGGCTTGAGCTTTACTGAACACATAATACATCAGTATGTTAAATAGTGTGGCTTCTGTGCTTCTGTGACTTCAGAGACAGTTTACATGATGCCATGTGTGTGTGTCTGTGTGTGTGTGAGTGGGAGCTGATGAAGAAAGAGTGGCTCAAACAGGTAAGGCTGAGGTGAAAAGTCAGGACTGTGTGAACGAAACACAAACGTATATCGAACACACTGGCTGTATGTTTGACAGCTGTCTGTAACTGTTGCAGGAACGGAACCTTGCCCTGAACCAAATGTGGACTGTCGGGTAGATGAAAGCTCAGATGTCCCTATTCTGGAGGACAGGTCATCTTCACCAGTGGATTTTCCACAGGATGCCTCGCTGGTGTGTACGGACATTGAGAATATAGAAAGGTATTATCAGTTTTAACGATAATTTGAACTCATCTTCAAATATTGTGTATTATTCGAAGCTAGCACTCTGCTGCTAGAATAAAGCACACTGTGTGTTTGATGTTGTGAAAATATGTACACATATGTCCACATCTCCAGTATCATAACTCAAGACATATGTTTGGTCATCCAGTTACTTAATGCATATGTTATGAAAGAGACATTATTTTCCTCAACCAATTATTTCTTTTTATTAGTGATATTCGAGAAATGAGGAATCTACTTAGCAAACTCAGGGACACTATGCCTTTACCGCTGAAGAACCAAGGTGTGTTTATTTGTTATATATTCTTTAAGATGTGGTGTGTGCGTGTGCGTGTGTGTGTGTGCATGTGTGTGTGTGCGTGCGTGCATGCCCGTATTTGTGTGCTCTTGTTTGGACCCACAGGCAGATTTTCATCTGATTTTTCCATTAAAAAAAAAAAAAACAGTTAAGCGGCCTCAAGTCTTGCGTCTGTGTGCATGTGTGTGTATGTATTTACAGATGATAGCAGTCTTCTTAATCTCACTCCTTACCCATTGGTGAGACAGAGGAAGAGGCGGTTCTCTGGACTTTGCTGCCTGGTTTCTGGATAATCCTCCTGCAACGTAAACATATCAGCTGTGTGTCTATGCGTCTCGCTGGCCTAACTCATCTCTAGTGTCTACCAGTAAAGATTGCACTCAGGTATCTGTGAGTGCACTATGTACACACTACGCAAAATTCTATATATGTAATTCTATGTAATCCCTTATTACACTACTGCCAAAAACAAAGAGGATCTTCGCTTTATTGACATTGTGGTCCATTCCTTATAATTTGTTGTGATCTTCATATAGTTCTGTAAAAAAAAAAAGAAAGAAAAACTTTAATGTTTATAACAATTAGAGAATTTCATCTGCTTTTGTTTTCTGCTCCATTGGCATCATTGAGCGGATATGTTCTCAATAAGAATGATCACACAGGGTCTGTATTGGTACATGTCATTTGTTTTTGTTTTTGTTTTTGTTTTTGTTTTTCCTGCAAATTTTGGTCACTGTGCAATGCTTCTTATTTAGTCTTCCATGAAATCGGTAAATGCTTTCAAATTCTATTTTCTTTTTTTGGGGGGCATCTTGATTGCTCTGTACAAAAGCCACTGCTCTGTCATTCTAAAGAGTATAACAGTTTTAAAAATAAAAAAAGTAATATGTATGAAAAGATATATGTAAATAATGACCACATCCAAAGCATCCATATCGTTGACTCATCTTTTTTTGTCTGGTCTAAAGTAATCGATTTATGATGTCTCTGTATAAAGCAAACAGCATGTGTATTGCATATAGAATGAAGTGTTTCAGTCTGCTTAGAGTGGTAAACCATTAACATAATGTATAGTTCATTTTGTAATGTTAATAAACTTTTGTAGAAAAAAAGGCTTGGCATTTGTGGAATGTGTCCTCAGGCAGAAAATTGCTTGAAGTAGATCGCTCCTGATTTACTCTAATCTTCAGATTATTCTGCAGCGTGTAAATGCAGTAATTCACCTTTAAACCATCGTATACTCTATGTTTACGGTTAGCATATACAGAACTAATCGTTTAACTGCTTGCGGGAATTTTATGATATGGTTCATCCACAAATATCTTCCATAAAGACTCGTGGGAAAAGAGAGGGATCAAGGATCAAAGTGTGTCTAGAGGGCGAGCACGGAGATGCTTTCCAGCTGCTTGGAGTTACTGGAAGAGGGCTGGAGGAGAGGTTGCGTAAGTGAAGTGAAATAACGACGGGGCAAACTCTGTAAAGGAGGGATGTTCAGATGATACAAAAGCTCAGTGCACAACCATTCTGCACTGACTCTCGTGTTGTGCAGTCTAAGACACAGGGAGTTCATTTTCTTCCATTAAGAAATGCTGGAGCATTCTTATCTTACCGTGTCAGTTCCAGGGATCTGAGGTCACTTCAAACATAACTACGCGAATAAAGGGTTTTTGTTTTTTAACCTCTGTATTCAGGAGCAGAAGTTCTTGATCTTCTGTTGCAAGTTAAGAGTATTGTTTGGTAAGTTACTTTTTATGATTTTAATGGCATTTGTCTTTCTGTCTGAAAACAAATTACATTTAATTAGCAGATCATTATTTGGTTGATTGTTGTGTCCCATTGCGGTCTTTTTTAGATGCATTAGCATATTTTACGCATTGAGAACATTGTGAGTTGCGTAGTATCTGAAAGGAATTGCCTGAATGTCAACACATTGCAGGTGTGGCTAATCGTCTAAAATCAAGTGGTTGGAATACCAACATATCATAACAGATTTATTTGTGCAAACATCACTGTACTAAATGTGATGTTTTTCCGTTGCAACAGCGTACTTTTGGTGATTTTGCATTCTTTGTTTGCATTCAAAACATTCCTCTGTTCTTCAGGGTCTCACCCTAAACGCTGGGCTCAACAGAGTTCACCTCTCACTATGGATCAGAACGCTGCTCTTCTCACTCTCTTCTCCATCATGGGCTCACTGACATCAACCATGGCCTGCTTCTGTGATCACTATCCATGGAGTCAGTGGTCTGTTTGCACCAAGACCTGTAACTACGGAACCCAAAGTCGCAGAAGGTCATCTTTATTTAACTGAATCAGTTTTATTTTGGTATTCCTACTAAAAGTGTTCCTCCAAATTAGACCGTAATTATGAATGGAGCACGCTCATTTTTGTTCTTAATGAAAGGCAACGTTGATCATTATTATTGACTGTTATTATGTATTTTGCAGGGCCATTCGCTATGATGAACATTATCATAAAAATAATTGTGCAATGCTGTGTAACACGTATGAAAGCAGGGCATGTAACGTTGAGGCATGCCCCATTCACTGCCTACTGTCTGACTATGGACCCTGGTCTGAGTGCTCCCCATGTGCCAAAAAACAGGTGTGTGGACTCATAAACACACACACACACACACACACACACACACACACACACACACACACAGAATAAGCTTTTGTTGTGTTAATTGCACTCTTTGTCTTTAGTTCAGGACTAGATCTGTCCTGAGGCCAGCTCAGTTTGGGGGGGAAGATTGTCCTCAAACTCTGATGGAGGACAGGCCTTGCCACCCTAAGAAGGAATGCAGGATTGAACCAGTCAACTGTGGGGACATGTTCACATGTGACAGTGGTACTACATCACCTCTTGTTATTACATTTTAACCCTCAGCTCATTACACACACACACACACACACACACACACAACATGCATATGCACACACGCACAAGCACAAGCACACACATATACACACACACACACGCACGCACACACACACGTATACTCACAGACATGTATACAAACAAGTTCGAGTTCAAGTTCCACACATGTTCACACAAGTACATGCACACATGCACACACACGTGCACACACAACATCTTAAAGGTCACGGTCAGAATAAAACATGCACACCTAAACGTTTGACACAGTTGTATATAGATCAGGTCATTCTACTGAAAGCTCTGCTTCTGTCCGTCTGTCTCTTTCAGGAAGATGCATCAAACGCAGCCTTGTGTGCAATGCACAGAACGACTGTGGGGACAACTCTGATGAACAGAACTGTGGGAAGCTCAGTAAAGCATGTCATACTGATAGGGTCTATGAGTTCCTCCCTGGAGCACAGCTGATGGGAAATGGGTGAGCATTGTCAACTGGATAAAGCTTAACCAAAAACCGGTATGAATTTTTACAAAACACACTGTGTGACGGCTTTTTATTATTTATGTGCACCTCAGCTCTAAACCGAAGGATATGTGTGTGCGTACGCATGTATAGCGGAGCTTCCTAAAGTTAAAGTTTCGAGGCTGTAATCAGTTGAAGTGTACCGTTTACTTCAGATTTGACGTATTGGCGGAAGCAATGAAGGGCACAGTTCTGGACAACTCCTTCATGGGTCAATACTGTAATTTGACCCGGGGCAAAGTGAACAGAAAGTTCTACAGACTCCCAGCCAACATCGAGAGCTATGATTTTAAAGTAAGCATCTTCAAACGCAGGTTAATAAATCAAGTCTGTTCCGCTTTTCTCTCTCATAATAGCAGCAGCAGCAGCAGCATAAAGACACTCACCAGAAATGCACTGGCTTGTATACAAAGCTTACGCAATGAGTTATGTATGAGATGAGTTTCCACAGGAAGTACAAAATTTGACGATGTGTTTCTGTGCTTTTCCTGATAGAGTTTCGTTCTTTCATAACAGGTGGAAAACCTTGAGGACTTCAAACAGGAAAGCATGCCAGTCAAAACTGACCCAATTGAACTGGCGTCTGAGGTATCATATACAGGATCAGGATCAATGTCAAGCGGACGGGACATCTTCATCCCTATATTCTTCTATCTTGGCCGAAGTCGATGGTCAACAAATTCAAATTCCTTCAAGAGCACAGCAAAGGCATCACAGCAAAAGGCAAAACACTCATCTGCTCATAAAACTCTCAGAGCGTGTTATCAGACCAAGCCTAAAGACATAAACTCATGCTTTGTTTACTGAAAGAATCGTTCTCTAAGAAAAACGAAAGACAGTCATTCGTGTTTTCATTCTGCTCTGGTTCAGATTTTTCATTGTATTTACTCTTATTCACTTTTTGCAGGACTCGAAATTTTTCAGGGTACATCAAGTTGTGGCAACATCCACCTTTAAGACAAAAGATTCTGACCTCTACTTGTCCGACACTTTTCTCAAATTCCTCAACAACTTACCTCTGGAGTACAACTATGCCCTCTACAGGCAGATTTTTCAAGAGTTTGGAACCCATTATTTTGCCTCTGGCACCTTGGGGGGTATTTATGACCTGATCTACCAGTTTGATAAAGAGGAGCTTAAAACCTCTGGTAAGAGAGAAAAGTTCAGTTTCTAAGGGAAAACAAGAAAACAGTTATTCTCACTGCTGTCCGTGGACTGCTCCTCAAAGAAACCATGTGGGATAATCAGGATAACTCTACCTCTTATTGTTTACTCTGAATTCTGCAGGTCTTACAAATGAGGAAGTCAAGAACTGCATCAATAAGGAATCCAGTATCTTTGCATTAGTGTACTGGTCAAGTTCAAAGGTCAACAGATGTGGCACTAACACGATGACTGAGAAGTATGAAGGTGATTTTTGTCTCTCAGCTTCAACCTGATTTTCAGTTATTGCTTTTCTTCATTCGTAAAAGGGAGACGTTTGGTCTCTGAATCCTTAAATCTTCTCCTTTTCCTCCCCAGGGTCCTTCCTAAAGTCATCTGAAAAGTCGATCTCTAAGGTGAGGGGTGGAAGGTCTCAATTTGCAGCCGCGCTGGCCTGGGAGAAGAAAGGCGCATCTCCAGACAGCACTGTATACAAAGACTGGGTCAAATCCACTCTAGACAACCCCACAGTTGTAGAATATGAGGTCAGAACGTTTTTTCCTCTCTTTTTTCTTTTTCTTTCTTTTTTTTTGCAGATATAATCTTAATTGTTTTGTGTAGATTGAAAGAGACTTGTTGTGACGTCGCGTCTTGTGTCGGTCAGCTTTTGCCCATAGTGAATCTGGTTCGAGGGTTCCCCTGTGCCGTGACCAAGAGGATGCACATGGAGAGGGCGTTCACAGAGTACCTAGGGGCCTTTGACCCCTGCAAGTGTGCGCCCTGTCCAAACAATGCCCGACCTGTGCTTTCAGGCACAGAGTGTATGTGTGTGTGCCAAACTGGGACATATGGATCCAACTGTGAGAAACGAGCCAAAGATTACACCTCAGGTACCAGTGTACCCAGTTTCAGAGTAATCTCTAACCAGACCTACATTAACATACACCTGATCTTGGGCAGGGGGGTGGGGGCAACGATACATGGGCGCACATGCATTTAAACTTCTAAGGCAATTATATGACTCCATATGCAAATGTAGTAACAAGGTTATAATGTCTATTATCCAGTTATTAAAGTTAAATATTGATGGAACAGCTAAATCTCTCCATTCATTGTGCCGTCATTCCTAAATTTAGCCTCCTACTTCTGGATCATTGTACCAATGCAGTCGTCGTGGTAATCTGCAGCGTCTTCACGTCTTTAATCTCTCTCTCTCTCTCTCTCTTTCTGTGCTGATATTCTCGTGTGTCTTCCTCCTTCAGAGGTGGTGGACGGGCGCTGGAGCTGCTGGACGGCATGGACTCCCTGTGATTCTTCGATGAAGACACATCGCACACGTGCCTGCAACAACCCAGAGCCCATAAACGGAGGGAAACCATGTCAGGGACCAGACAAACAAGAGAAGGAATGCTTCATCTCCATTTTCCAACAGTAAGTTTACAACAGGGTCTCTTGTGCGTTTTTCGAGGGCGCTTGTGGGTTTATCGAACCGCGTGTGTGCCAAAGCTTGATCTATTTTTTTTCTTTTTTCTCCACAGGCAGAACGTGTGTATCAACGATGACGATTTTGAGAAAGAGAAAGAACTGGTAACCTTACCACCTGGAACACCTGGTTGTGTGAGACCCAAACCTCCATCCAGCAGCCGCTTAAGGGTGAGAGTCCTTTGAGAAATGACGTTTCCGAACAGCTTAATCCTAACAGTTTTATTTGATACCTCGATCGCACAACCGGTTTTGCAGCAGCTGATCTGTCTTTACATCCGCTGTTGTAGATCAACAAATTTCAGTACGCAGTGGGCGAACACGACGAATTCCTGTGCTTCACTGGTTTTGAACTGGAAGGATATCAGCTGATACACTGTAAGGAAGACGGCACATGGGAAGAGCCCAAAGGGAAATGCATCAGTGAGTCATAGACCAGGTTACCAAGAAGAGTGAATAGGAGTAAAAATTTTTTTGGGGGGGAGGCGTAATAAATGAACAGTTTATTTCCTCCATATAGCTGTTTCATTGATTTGCCTCCATTTATTTAACGGAGACACTGTATTATGTTAAGTCGCATTATAATGCATGTATGTGTGTGTGTGTGTGTGCATGTTTATAGATGTGTTTGTGTGTGTGTGTGTGTGTGTTTCTCATGTGAAGAATAATATATTGGGTGTGTTATAACATGTTTGTTTTTTTTATTTTATTTTTTTTATAAAGAAAAGTCATGTTTTCTCTTCCCTACCCTCAGAGAGGGTCTGTTCAGGGCCAGCAATTCCTACAGGCCTGAGCATGTATCCTGTGAAGGATGAATACAGGATTGGAGACACCATAATGCTGAGCTGTGATGCTAAAGGCATGAGCCTGTCTGGACCACGGTACTACACGTGTAAAAAAAGCCTGAGCTGGGAGCCGCCGATCGCTGAAGACTTGCACTGCCAGCCTGGTACTGTCATCAGCAGAAAGTGTCACCATGTCAATGTGACCTTGTAAAATCACATCAGGGGATGACAGATTAAAATGTGCCAATTTAGATTTCGTTGTTGTACTTCCAGGTGGCACAAAGTGTGTTGTTTTTATTTTGCTTTATTTGTGTGTGTGTGTGTGTGTGTGTGTGTGTTTGTGCTCTGAATTGATGTCTTAAACCAGCGATTTGAATGCATCAGTTGTGGCTTTCTGAAATGTTTGTAGACGAACCCTTTGTGCCGGACAGCAGCTGTAAAAAAGGGGAGAGACGAGATGGATCCAAGTGCGTCTGTATACCACAAGAAGAGTGCAGGTGAGGACTCATCGTTTAAACGGTTCTCCACGTTGTTCACTATTTTACCGTCGCGCGATACCAGACATGTTACATCAAGGATCCTGGTACAATCTTCATTTTGCAGGTGTAATTATGTAACGATGAATTTTTCGAGGGTGAGATGTTTCGGTGGAGTTTGCCAAGCTACAGGCTCATGCTGAAAGATAACAAAATTCCGCAGCCTCTAAGTTTAGTTTCACCATTTCTTCTGGACATTACACACTGCCACACAAAAGTGACACTACAGCAATCGCTTGCCTCCCAAACTTGTAAAACGACACAACACACCGTACAGGATCCATGTCATTATATCTTTGCACTCAGTATTTTGAATCACTTGTGTGTGTGTGTGTCTTTTTTGTGTGTTCAATGCAGTTCATACGCAGAGGAGTTTTGCATTTTTGATGCTGAAAAAGGCACCTCAAAAATGATGTCCTACTGTGCCTTTCATGCTGGGCGTTGCCATGGTGATAAGCTCCACTTCATGAACGAAGGCCCTTGCACAGGTGATGAAGACGCTTTAGAATGGGCCAAGTTCAGAGCAAATTTAACGGACAGCAGTGCAGTCCAAGAACCCTGTGGTGAAGACACCTGTTACGAGTGGGAAAGTTGCTCAGGTATGTCTGCTACCCAACACATAGCCAAAGAAAAATGTCATATTCTTTTAAGAACATGATTAAACAAAAAAAAAAGAAAATGTATAACCTCACAGGTCTTTGCCTTATCCCCTCAGGTTCTAAGACATGTGAATGCAAATTTCCTCGAGACTGTGCCAAAGATGGAGAACACATGTACTGTCTGCATATGCTGAAAACCAAGAACAAACGGAGTATGAATTTGTGTTTCATGGCCACTATGAAGTGTAGAAAGATGGAGTTTGAACTTCTTCATGAGGGCCCATGTGAGAGTTCCTGATTGTGCATAATCTCAGTAACATGTAAAGCAGTGTCTTTAAACAAAAGTAATAACCATCACAACTATTCCATTCTGAAATATCTTAACCTTTCCAAATTTATTGGATTTGTGTGATTTGCAAATATGTTTTGTGGTTATATCAACTGTAAATTGTTTGTTTTGTATGAATAAAATATAGACCATCTTTATGTCTAAAAACTGAAGCACTGGTATTTCTTTCATTTCTAGTCACCATGTGATTAAATAAAAGCTTTATGAATCAATGTATCCCACATGAACTTCAGAAGAAAAAGAATAATAATAAGAAGATTGTGCTTCTGAACCTCCAGTTAAACTAGTGTTATTACAAATCAAATCTCACCTTGTCAAAATGCACAACGAGTAATACTTTTTATGGCAAAATGTTCTTCTTTAAAAAAACCCTTTTTATTATATATCATTTCGGACAAATCATGCACTATGTAAAAAATAATTAGGATAAAACATTATATCTCCTATAGACAGTCTACACCCAGCACACATTTTAAATGCTACAGCAATTAGCACCATAAAAATGACTTGTCTAATTCTATACATTCAGTTTCTGTACATTATTCTAATGGTCCCTCAATTCGAGTTTTTTTTTTTTTTTTATGACTGACAGCCTCCTATGTTGACCACTGTAATCTTCTCGCCGCTGCACCTCCAAGCCCCTGCCTCGCATTCCGTCATCGTCGTAGCGACACCATCCTCTCCCAGGGAGACACACAGGTGGCTGGAGTCATCAGGGCATTCCTCTGGCTCCTTACATTCACACTTCAGTCCTAGCAATGCAGAGAAGATGTAAGCAAAGGGAATGTAACCTCCATGACGGTTAAACGTATATTTAACCGTGAACGCATGAACCTCGCCGGGACAGCAAAGAACATTACCTTCGCATTTCTCCCACGACTGGCAGTCTTGACAGGAAGTCAGCTTTCGCTCTGGCCACTCGCATACACTGTCTTGGAGCAACTTGAACTTTTGGCCCAGGCACTGAAGGGCCCCCAGCTGGCAAACGCCCATTCTTCGTACCCTACCCGTATGGAGGGAGGCACACAGCTCCAGGGACGGTCTGGTAAAGCGAGAAAAGCAGCAAACGTAACGCAAACAATTATGACTCTGTGCTTTCTGAGTATATTAATATTTATATATTAATTCAAGTGGTCGACAGCTTACTTGCACTCGTATGGCACTTTACAGACACATCGACCCTTCCCGAGTTTTTCCCATGGTTTGCAGTCCAGCTGGGGTACTTGGGTGGATTGTACTTTGGCTGGTAAAACACAATGGCTTACAACTAAGTACATAACATATCCATATTTCAAATAAATGACTTTAGGCTGTACTTTCTCAACTGTGTGAGACGGGTGAAAACATATTTAGTCTGTTTCATATTTATAAAAAGAAAAAAAACCCTGAACACTAACTGCATCTGAGAAGTTTTTTTTTTTGTTTTTTTTTAACTGACAATTTACTTTTTATTTTCACCTGGAAGACTCCATTTAATCCAAATGCTTTGTATAGAAAAACATACAAAAGAGAGAGGACATTTACCCATGCACTTAACATTCTCTGGAGATGGAGACCAGTTCAGGGAAGAACTACACCTGACCTCCTCCGGCCCCTCTATCTGCATGTCATTAGGACAAGACAGGGCGAGTCCCTCTCCAATCTGATAAGACTGTTTCAAGGGCGTCCCTGCAACGTTACTCTGGAGGTGGGGCGCACTGCACATTGTTCCTGGAACAAACAATGAACACGTAAAGAAGAGACTTAAAACATACAGTTTAGCCAGAGTATCCCCTTAACCTGATTCCTAAATCGATGATTTCCCCAGCAAGGTCACCAGTATTAAATGAACATTAAAAGTGCACACAGGAGTCCACAAAGACTCATTTTTACACTCTGTGTTATTTAAACGTTAGTTAATTTGCTGTTTCAATATGTTTTTTTTTTGTATCTGGAGGGGTTTATAAGGGGGCGTATGTGGTGCTGTTTTTATTGAGCTTAACAGATGAAATCTTAGTTTAGTATCTCTTGCCTTAAGCCAAACTGTTGAAGGGGGCTGGGATGAGATATACATCTATAGGATGAACTGTGGTCCTGTTAGAACTTACTCCTGCATTCCTGCTGTCCTTTTCTCCAGCTCAGGTCCTCTGCACATTCAGCTATGGCATCACCAATGATGTGATATCCCTCCACACAGGAGTATTCAATCTTACTGCCCACTGGATAAAGGTCTCTAGGACTCTATACACAATAAAGATCATGAAGCAGATTTTTTTAACAGTTCAAACGGTTTCTTTCTGTTTTAAAGAAAATCTCTTTTTTCCCCACTTAAAATGAATGTCACTCATTCTTGGCACTTGCAAAAACACAACTCACCCGAACAAAAGCATTTCTCACGGGAGGTGGGGCCTGACATGATTTCGCAGGAGTCAATGAAGGATCAAAGCAGTGTGGCTCCATGAATCTATGACGTTATTTTAATTAGTGGATTTAATCTCATATTCCTTCAGCTATATATCTTTATCATAATCCTATCCTCAGAACGGTCAGCGCCTCACCGTAAATGCTCCAAGTCTGGATCCTCACAAGACTTTTGCTCTGTGGACAGCCCCACGCAATACTTTCCTCCGTTTCTCGGAGGGGGATTGGTGCACGTGCGAGTCCTTGACTTTCGACCTTGCAAACAGGCTCCCCAGCTTGACCAACAGGTCCAGCCCCCATGGGTTACACCTACGAGAGCACAAACCATGAAGAATTCATCTACATGCTATCTATAATATGGCTAGAACAACTGAGCAATAAATAGCTTGAAAAACAAAAGTCACTGGTCCATCATCTGCTGCAGTAGAGGCAGGAGAACAAGGGACGGAAAGCGGAACAACTTTTTCCTACAAATGTTAAGAATTTGCTGGACGTTTTTCAGCTGTCGTCTTTAAACAAATGACTAAGAGCTGCCCTGTGCAAATGACTATGTTAAGAGGCCAAGCGTTCTGGCTGTACCTGGCTGTCCTCCAATCACGTGGCCGTACTGGCACGCGTTGCCGCTCGTGTCCGGTTTGCACACGCAGGTGCAGGTGCCCTCCCTTAGTTCCGGCTCTCCGTTATTGTGGCATGGCCGACAGTGGCAGGGATCCTCCTCGTCCAGATAGTCCTCAATCGCCCTCTTCAGGTGGAGCTTCTTCAGTCCGGCACATGACACCTCCTTCACCAGCTCATACAAAGGCCTCAGCTAGAGAAATACCAGCATAAATGGACACCGCACTTGCATAAAACTGTAAACCAGCAACAGGGAGGGCTTCAAAAGCAACAGAACAAGAAAAACAAATTATTACGAAAGCGCACCTTCTGTTTGATTGGCTGAGGGAAGTCCTTCACAGACTCCGCCCATTTGGAATACATCTGGCCGTTACCTTCAGGGTTCTCCAGGTCCAGATAGCCCAGACCAACAAGAGTGGGTTGTCCACCAATAACTATGGTCTTCACTGGCATTTTCTGGTGACTGTATGCTGTCAACCAATGATGGTTTGAAAGCGGCATCACAATTACATTTTGAGAGAATATATAGTTTGGAATGCACTCTTCTTCTTTTTTTTCAAATATACATCTTTTTTCAAATATACATCTTTTGATTTAAACTGAGCTCTGGGAACTGAAAGCGATGTTATACTGGATTTAAAAAAAAACCAAACAAATCAACACGCTCACAATTGAAATCCTTCAGCGTCTTCAGAATTTTCTCACAAGTTGTTTTTCTCTTCTTATAGAACAGGCGTCTCTTCACACGCGTGACGCATTTGTGATAGTCGATATCAGTTTGGCCTACATTGGAAAGAAATGAAAAAGAAAGCAGCAATATGAAATCCGCAAGCAAGAGGTACATTTATAATACCTTAAACCAAACACGAGCAAAGAATCATACATGATGATGAATAACAACACATACTCATCTCTTTCATGGAGCTGGAGTCGAATTCCAGCAGGAGCTGGTACTGTCCTCCCAGGGAGCCCTCCGCCATGTAATGTGTGCCGTACCTCAGCAAGAGTGAGCGGTAAGCGGCAGCGTCGTAAGTGTTGGGAAGAGCAGACAGAGCCTTCCAGAACTCCTCAGTCAAACTGAGATACTCAGGAGCAGTGTTCTGGAACTGGGCCACCTCTACTTCGTTCTTAATGATCAACAGGTGATAGGCCTGAAAATCAATGAGCAAAATCTCAGGTCATCTGTCTGTCTGTTTCTTTTTTTTTTATTACAGAATTACACATATTCATTTAATTTCAGCATTATTCTGTATTGATAGTGTTCGGACCTTTGAGTTATAGTTGGATCTGGGGCTTATTCAGAACTTGAAGGCGCAAGGCATACGTCGGAAAGAAACCTGATCTAAGTTATACGCTCTGGAGTAGAATGCGTAGCTCACCTTGGTTTTGTCAAGCGTTTTGTGAAATGTACGGTGATTGTGGCCTCCTCTGATCTTCTGCCTGTGTTCCTCATGTTTCATATAGGACCATGAGCTGTTGTAGAACTCATCTGTGAAGTCACTCTCAACGCCAACCTGAACACAGTCCAAAGAGATGTTAGTGCATCTGAGAACACAGTCGAACAAAATACAGGATTTTGCTATCATGAAACCCCTGGCTTGACTTTGGGATTGCCAGTGTGGAGGCGTTACTCACCTGGAAGGTATATCTGAGGAGATTCTGAGGGAGTCTGTAGAAAGATCTGTGGTCTCCACTGAAGACATTCCTGCACTGGCCTCCAAAGCTGTATGTGTTTATAACACCAGCTCTAAGATCTCCCGTCAATATATCCACCCTGCAGGTCATCAGGTAAAATGTGTCAAAGTCCAGGCACAACATTTTTCACCAGGACAATATTATTTCAACTCAGGAAACATGAGATAGTAGTGTGAGAAATTTTTCTCATTTTAGTAGGAAATTTTCTAAAACCCAAATTAATACTTTATAGTGGCAACATACCTCTGTGGTATGTGTAGTATATGTTAGTATGGAGCGTGCCTTACCCTTTTCCCGTGAGGTCAGAGTTTGGTGGAGTCTTTTGTCTGTCACAGACGATGGCGCTGCTGGACTCGTCACAGCCGAATTCATCAGAGCCATCCTCACAATCCTGATCCCCGTTACACACCAGTGACTGACTGACACAATGACCTGAGACACACACACACACACACACACGCACGCACACACATATACACACACACAAAATCAGTGATTGTACATTAGCACAAACAATGATGTGGCATAGCAGAGCCAAGTGTACACCTGAAAGACATATACTGATCTGAAAACACTGGACTGTCTATGCTTGATATGCTTTACATTTGTCTCACTCTCATAATCCCAATACAGAGCAAGTACCTGAAGTACAGCGGAACCGATTTCCACAGCCTGATTCCAGGGGACACTTTTTCTTGGGAACACATGCTTGTCTTTCAACGGGTTGCCCAGTGCAGGGAATCCCACCAAACTGTGGGAAGGTTTGCGGTGAGCGCGCCCGGACCTAAGATGAAGCAATGTACAAACACCCGGTGTTTACGTGGATGAATAGCACTTTTCTCTTCAATGTCTAAACATTTAAAAAGAGAACTCAAAATCCGATACGATCTAGTTTATTTCCTTTTTTTCTTTCCAACCTGCGTCTTGGTGCAGCCGTCACAGTCAGACCAGGGTCCGAAGGGCCCCCATCTACAGTTCACTGGCTGTTCACAACTGTCAATAACAACAAAGACCAGTATTCCATAAACACATCAAGAGATACTGCCACAACAATGTTCTCAACATTACAAAAAATGCATTTCATATCAAATTCATATTACTAATGAGCAAGAGATAACAACCGCAACAACAGTTTAAACCAGTAAAGTCTACAATAAGGCGTAGATAGCCTATATATGTTTGCAATGCAGAGAAGATTATTCATGAGCGGCACAGCCATGGGTGCCTTGAATGGAGCCATTACAGGCCACTTACCGAACGTGTAACACAGCAGTGAACAGAACTAAAAGGCAGGAATCGGCTAATATTATGTGGACCTGAGGACAGAGCGCAACAATACACACACGCCGTCATTCTTTACAAACCTTTTCCACAAATAATGACAACACATTGCCATGACTACCAACGACCAATCACGTTTACATTCAGTACCTGTTTACGCTTACTACTACTTGCTTGTTGTGTTTAGTGATCGTTTATTGAATGTCAGTGATTTTTGAAATCATCATGAGCAATGGTGTGTCTGTTTTTTTTTTAAATATATATATATATATTTAGTACAAATACTCAGCCCAGTTAAATACAAAATGAGATGTGAAAAAGTTTTATAGTATATGACATAGGCTGTTATGGATATGTTTAAGGCAGAGCTATTCAGAGTTCATGTGAACTTACCTTCATGGTGTGTGCCAGACGGAGTCAGAGATTAGGACAAGACCCAGTTCATATAGCATGCAGAGTGGATTGTGCAAGGCAAGAATTCCCCCGACACTGGAAATTCCTCAGTGCAGAAACACTTTTTTTATTGCCTTCAGGCGAGCGGTGCTGCCCTGTTTTCTCGCAGAGCTGACTGTTTTTATGTGCGATTTCTTTGGCACAACTGCATTTTATTTATTTATTATCCAGTTTGCACTGTTCTCTCGAGACGAGACTTCCAGTAAAAGTAATACTCATATGTTCTGTTTGTCTCAAAAAAAAAAAAAATCGCCTGACTGGCAATAAAAGAAAGTCATTATGAAATAACGTTCTGATTTGAGAGCACATGAACACAGCTCACCCTGGATCAGTTGCAAAATGTTTGTTTTTGAGAGATTGCGAATGCACAATCCCTGAGTGAGTTTCCAAGGGTCACTTCCCCAGCACGTTTACCAAAAAGCAGTAAACACATTTACATATCTACGCACATAAGGACACCTAAGCAAGAGAGAATCTCAAATTTACTGTGAAATACATTGGCGGTATGGAGCTGTTGTGCTCCCATTGGTCAAGAAGGTGCGGTTTAGATCAATAACTATCTATAACTCTGACATGTACTTGGATATCATAGCTACTAGCCTGGATTCTTCTCCTCTGGAAGTGGAGTGGATATTCCATATTTGAAATTCGGATCTTATTTTGGATCTTCTGTATTTGAAACAGATGTGGTTAATGAACATCTCAGTCTCTAGATTTGAACCCCACTGAAAACCTGGTGTCTGAAATTAGAACGAGCAGTCCATGAGTACTTAATTAAATAAAACATAAATAAAGCATAAATAACACAAACATAGTGCATCAATTATTTTGACCCCCAGTTTTTCATTCTATGTCATTTATTTGTTTGTTTATTTGTGTCATTTTGTAGTTGTACATAACACAACACTCTCATTTTCTCATACCCACAGATTACTCCTCCTCGACAAAATAACAACACACGTTACATTTTGTCCACTGGCAAATTCAATTCCACAGTTGTTATCATTATAAAATATATCCAGTTTATTTATGAATTCGTTATTTAAAGTATTTTTTTTCATCATGAGGGAAGTGATGATAAGGGAAGTTTTGATATTTATTAATGCATATACTCTCAAAAGAATTGAAGTGTTTCAGCAGACAGCAAAATCTCACAGATATTTAAAATTTGGTAACGTCTAAAATTACACCAAATCTCTGCATGCGTTTCCAATGTTAAAGATGTCCTATGCTTTTGACCACTCAGTGGTCATGGGCTCCAATGCAAGAGGAAGTGGTGTGAAAACTGACCATGTGCTTCTAAACATTCCTCTGCTTAACACGTCATATTTGCTGCATTGGTTTTAAGTCCTCAGACACCTGCAGGCAACAGGAGAAGAGAAAAAAAAGTGGCTTTTCAATAGGAGCTGCCTGTTATTTCTCAAACTGACAGCTTTTCTTGGCACAAAGAAGCTACAGGTGTTGAAGAATGTCACCATGAGACCCACCAGGTCCCTTTTTTTCTTGACGCAAATAAACACAGCCTCTTGAAAAACCACGCAGAAATTCATTTAAACAGACCGTATCGTTTCAAATAACATATTTCCACTGAGCTCTATTCTTCTGATGACGAGGCACTGACAAAGCCATGTTTCCAAACGCGTCCGCAGAAGAAGTCGGGCCTAAGTTGTCATAGTTCCTGATGTCTTTGATAAGGCCTCTGAGTAATACATTACTCTAAAGTAAGATATTCAGTAGACCTGTCTGTGCTACTGTCTAGCCACTTGTCCTTTGTGATGCCCTTGTAAAACCAGAGACTTACCGCAAACTCAGTGCCCGTGCATGCTCTAATATCCTCTACACGCAGTCCCTCCCAGATCTCTATGAGTGTCAGCCCCTTCCTCTTGTCCACATCAAACACAGCCTTTAAGGAACAATGGAAGGAAATAAAACAGTTTTTTTTTTTTAAATTCGGAGCATCCAGTGGGAACGTGAGGTAAAGTGACAAATTTTACAGTGGATTTGCCAAACCTTCTCAGTGATAATACGATCCACACACTGTTTCCCCGTCAATGGCAGAGTGCACTTTTCTAAGATTTTGGGCTTCCCTCCCTATGGTTGCAGGAGAAGACCGTTACAGCTTTGCTATGAAATGTAATATCTCTTCTAACTTCATTAAGGGGGCAACAGCGCTTCTGAGGAGACGCGGTACCTTAGCAGAATGTTCCATGGTGACCACCACTTTGGTGTCGGCACTGGAGACAAGGTCCATAGCCCCTCCCATGCCCTTCACCATTTTACCCTAGAGAGATACAGTGTAGGGAATCTCTGAACATCAACCAAATACTACAACAACATCCAATAAGTCAAAGTACACAATGAACACTGAAAGAGAAGCAAACACATACTGGGATCATCCAGTTAGCCAGGTCTCCATACTTAGAAACCTGCATAGCACCCAACATGGTTAAGTCAATGTGACCTCTTGACAGCGAGAGAAAGAGAGAGAGAGAGAGAGAGAGAGAGAAAGTTCTGTGTCAGTTACCACGTCATGGCACACTGCATAGAAAAATAATTCCTGCTATTTATTCAGCCCCCCTATAAGGGATCAGTCTGCAGTCTCTCTTCTGTAATTTCACTGTACTGGAAAGAAAGGAAAGATGTGGCCAGACATGCTTTAGCGTACGGGCCGACACCAAGCTCACCCTCTGATCATAGCGAAAGACTCGTCACTGGAGAAGTACGCGGCCCCAGGCAGAACAGTGACCGTCTCTTTACCTGTTCACAAAGGAGAAGGTGAGATACTGATTCAAAGGACAGGAATGCAATAACACCATACAGGTTGTGCTTTGACATACTACGCTTCTGCATCCGTGACTTTTTTTTTTTTCTTGGTAAAAAGCAAGTGGTACATTTCAGATACAATAGATGTTTGTGAATAAACACTAACTTGTTGAGCTATGCACGTCTGTCTCCTGAATCACAGTTCAGGGCGGGGTCACACAATACCTGCATTGATAAGATCTGGATCCACTTCACTTTCTTTTGGATAAGGGCCCTAAGCATAACAAAAGACAAGAGCAAGCATAATGAGATGCAAAGTAGATCCAAGAGGATTCACATTCTAATCCTGAGAAACAGTGTGTGGAACTCACCAATCCCAAAATGCCATTCTCACTCTGTAAGTGGACTGTGATATGTGGGCTGATGTAATTACTGGCCAGCATTGGGATTCCAATTCCAAGATTTGCTTTGGAGCAGAGCGGTCAAGGGAGTATCACATAAAACACTAAACAAAATAGGATCAGTAAAAAAAAAAAAGGGGGCCCACCCACCATAACACTTTGTTTAACTTAAGAAATGTTAACAAATCACTGATCCAACATATTTTTTTTTCTGTCACGTGAACGTTGTGGGTTTTAACGGTTATCGGGGCCAGAGCGCTGAAGGATACCATACATCCCGTCAGCAAACTCCAGGGCCGCTCGCCGAATGATCCGCTCCCGGGTCACGTCAGGCCCCTTTGTGTTTTGGGGCTGTTCCATATGGTCAGTTCGCACAATCCTTTTCTGCCAAGACAAACAGAGCAGTCACTACAAAAACAAAATTGAGGAGGGGGGCTATGATACTGTTATGAAACTGAGTCAGAGGAACTGCACAAATAAAAAATACTACATTGAATTCTCATTTATTAGGCAATATTGATCTTTTTGTTGAGGTTATTTATAAGAGGAGGCTGTTAGTCTGATCATATACCTTTGGGAAGAGACCAGAGTTTGAACGAGTCCCACTGAGGAAGTTCTTACCTCTATCCTCTTCTCATAGCTGGCCCCTTTGACGATCCGGTCCACATAGATACTGGGAACGTGGATGTCCTCCGCAGCAAAACTACCAACATCCACAATCTCCTCAACCTGGACGTCACACAAGCATATCCATACACGTATGCGTATAATCACGGCGTCTCTCTCGTAAAGAAAACGCGATGAGAAAAAGTCTTTACCGACATCTGACAGCGGACCTTACTAACCTCCACGACTGTAATCTTCCCTGCTTTGCACATGGGCTGATTGAAGTTTCGTGTTGTTTTCCTGAATTTTAGAAAGTTGTTACAAAATAAAGAAAAACAGATGAAAAAGGTAAGTACGTTTTCAAACAAAATCCTCTGTGCACTATGATCTTATGTAACAGCATATTAATAAAAACTGTTTGAATTGCATTGAGGTTCGTACGCGAATCTGCTAGTGAGTACTGCCCTCTGGTGGACAAGTAAAGCATGCAAAAACTAGACTTGAGATAAAGATGAGAAATTAAGCTATGTGTTGTACCACCAAGGGAAAAGGACAAAATACTATACCATAAAAACACACATAAACATACAACCTAAGATCAAAGCGAACGAGACAAAAGTAAATATCTCACAGTGACTCCTGAATATCTGTCATTGTTTTGACTGTGGAATATATGAACCTGTTTTTAAGACTCACTGTCAGCAGTGTAGAGCTGTCTCTCACTCAAGTTTACAAAACACATTTTATATGCTTTCTTGAGAATCGACTGTATTACTTCTGTGTTTTCAGTCAGCAGACCTTGATTAAACTCGGATTTTGAAATTCTCAAAACACGGAGCAGTTCAGGGACACCGCACCTGAAAACAAGGTTTCCAGCCTTGTCACACTTCCAGGCCTTGACTAAAGCAAAGTCACCTGTGATGGCTTTTTCCATAACATAGTGCCTGCCATTGAACTCCCGAACCTGTTCAGTACGTAAGCAAACAAGGACAAAACACATTTTCCCCTCAGAATGTTCCAGAGATAAGGGGAGGAGGAATTTAAACAGTGCTCTCAGTATTAAAAACATTTGTACTTTGTAAGACCATGAATCTCAGCCGTAGGCTGTTTGATTAACGATGTGGATCGCACACCTCTTTCCTCTGACTGGCAATGGCTACGGTGCCATCTTTATTGTACTTAATGGGGGTCCCGCCGTCCTGGATGAGTGTGCCGTAGCCTGTGGCAGTAAAGAAAGCGGGGATTCCGGCGCCACCTGCTCGTATCCTCTCTGCCAAAGTACCCTGGGTAAAGAAGGCACAGTGACTCATCAGATTTTGCCTTTTGATTCCATTTCTGCTGTTAAGTGCCCAGAACTAACAGTGAGTCAGAGATCTGTCATTGATGGTACAGAGTACAGAAAAATGAGTGAGGATCCGGTAAGGCAGTGATTCTCAACTCCGGACCCTGGGGGGCCCAGCGCCCCGCACGTCTTTGTTTTAACTCCTCGTTATCACAGTTAATTGAGCTAATCAAGGGCTTGATGCTTAATTGATCAGTGGAATCAGATGTGTCAGTCCTGAGTTAACATAAAGACGTGCAGGACAGTGGGCCCCCAGGGCTGGAGTTGAGAATCGCTGCGGTAAGGGATGGTAAGGGTAGGGGATTGTGGGTGTGGCCAAGGTGTGGTTTAGGGTTTATGTCCCCACCTGAGGTGTTAGCTCCACCTCCAGCTCTCCTGACAAGTACTGCCTCTCAAACTCCACATTCTCTCCCACATAAGACGATATCATGCGTTTAATCTGCTTGGTTTTCAGGAGCAATCCCAGGCCAAAGTTATCCACTCTAATAACAAATGAATTTGTTGAGAGCTTTATTTCACTAGAAACAAAAACACAGGTCAAAGTAACTAAGCAAAACAGATGACTCCGCATGAGCAACTGGGAAATCTAGGACATGTTACGTTTTTTAAAGAAATTTTTAACTCTTGCGGGTCTTACAGAAAGGAAAAAAAAAAACACAAGTAAAATACCCAGCATTGTTGCTGACGGCTGTAATGTTTTTCACTCCTGTTTCCAACAGGCTGTGGATTAGATTTTCCGGGATCCCACACAAACCAAAACCTGAAATTTAAGAGTAAACAGAGGAGCAATCATAACCGAAAGCGCCAGCGACAGAGCAAGAAAGGGAAACGGAAAAGCAATTATGGAAGAGTGAGGAAAGAACGGAAAGGAAACTGACATCCTGATAAGAAAAAAAAAACAAAATATAGCATTTGGATTGCTGAATGAAATTACACTCCAATCTGTTTTTCACTGTTTTTATTCTCAGAGGAGATCAGAGGCCCTGAATTGTTTCTCTGTTTCTCCTCATAATAATTTTTTAATATATCGGGAGTGTTGAGAGTGCGTGTTTGTGTCTGCGCGCGTGTGTGTTTTCATATGGGAGTGTTTGTCTCTAAATTGTTTAGAAGATATACATTTGACGTAAGTAAACTTTGCAAGTGAAATGTAAACTCTATGTTAACTGTTTAAAATTCTTTCCATACCTCCTACTAACAATGTAGAGCCATCTTGGATGTCTCTAACTGCTTCTGTAGGGTCAGAGAGGAACTGAGCTCCTCTGGATTGGGAAGTGGAGAAGAAACAGCCTCTACATGTCTGAGAATAAAGATGACCATGTGTATTGCAGATTGCATCCATTCACACAAAACAAATGGACCAATGACAATAAAAAGAATTTGCAGAAATGCAGACCCAATTTCCACTTCTCCACTACTTGTTCATGATTGCTGCCCTATCATTAAATTAATCCTGAAAACTGATCAAATCCAAAGACCTGGATGCAAGGTACACTATTAAATACACCCTGTCATAATACTAAAAAAAAAACAACCATGTCTGGGGATTTTCTTTTCTCCACTTTAAAATCATATTATTTATCGGTATTCAATGACATAGTGTAATTCAGATTTGTTTTCAAGAAGAATGGTGAGATATTAGGTTTTTATGCTGGGTAAAAGTCTGAAAACATCACGTGTCAATGGTCAAAATGAGTCCTCTGGCAAACATTCTGTTTAAACAGAAGATCAATAGTGACAATGAGTTGAGTGACTTTGACCACTCTAGCTGCTCTTTGAAAAATAAAGTTATTCTTATATATAAATTCCTCAAATATATATCCCTAGAAGGTCACCCATATTTTTCTTTTGGGGATTTTAATAAAGCAGTATAGCCTAATGTAAATATTCATATGCTTTTGTTGATTTAACAAGCATCCACTGCAGATAACACTTGTGTTGACAGCCTTGCTTTGTACATTATTGCAGTTTGTATTTACATGATTTCTTCAGAAATCACTGAAATTATTACCAGTACATGGTTTCTTCAAAAGCGGATTGCCAAAAGAATTAGTATACAAGGTACTATTCTTCCATAAATAAAGTAAAGATTTGTTAGCCCCCTGTATCTTTACACACTTTGAAGCAACCCTGCTGATTTCATGTCAACTGAAGATTAAACCAGAAGGAAAATAAGTCTATAACAGAAGAAAATTCTATCAAAAATAATCATTTTCCCAATTTTTAATTTCTCCATAGCTACATGAGTTAAAGCTTAAAAAGCAACAATGCTATTAATCTCCTGTTAAGCTAAAGTACTAGCTCCCCTGTGATAATGTGGAAAACTTTCCTTACCTTGCCATATTCAGTACATGTATTCCCATTTGGTCTCAGTCGTAAGGATGTGCCTTTGAGAAGTGCGGCTGACCTAAATAACACTCTGTGGAATAACATTTCAAGAGAGAAAGTGACTTTAAAGGCAGAAATAACCTGTCAACTTTCTACTTAAACCTGTAAGCCTCACTCTCAGAGGGGACAGAGTGCAGAAGGCTAAAGTCCCAGATGATTGAGGGATAGATGGTTCAAATAAATTTCTTAAGTAAAAGCGACCCATGTAAATTCAGTTACAGAGGCAAGCTTGAGCACGAAGTGAAACAGGTGATCAGCTGATTGGTTTACAGTTTGATAATGCTTTTATTACTTATTCTTACATTTTACTCTGTGACAAGTAGTTATACAAACTACCTTACACAACAGGGTACAATATTTCAGTATTAGTCCTTTTTTTTCCCTCAAAAGAATGTCTCCTAAGAAAAGAATAAACTTTTCTTTTACATTTGCATATCAACAAGTGCATTTTATCTTGGGCTAAATTATTGAGGCAGACAAGTGTTTCAGAATGGTTTCTTGGTACCAGTGGTTGGTATTATTTTGTACATGTAGGCCTCATGCCTTCAGTATCAGGATAATTTACAGCCACCGTTACAGTGGTGTGAATTAGTCAGGCACGGATATGATTATGGATACTTGCTGGTTTTAGTAATGTGATGGGATCACGTCGATGGGCTGAGAAGAGGTAATTAAATCCATGTGTCTGCCTCAGCTACGCTTGACATACCTGCATAAATCAACAGTTAACCTAAGACGGCAGTTTCGCATGACATTTATGAAGTTGCAACAGTAAATTGTTTAACGGTCACAGTTTAACTTAAGTATCTGTGACATCGCAGGCAGAAATGGCCATTTGTTCATTTTAATCGACAGAGAGCGCGCAAGACTGTACAACGTTCTGAGTTAGCTGGCTAGCGCAGTACTGAACATAAGCGTTAACAGGTTAGCGATGGCAATGTGAGGAAAATTTTCAATACAAACCAATACAAAATAAAACGTTTAACCTCATACAAGTTACAAGAGATTACTCGAACACGTCAATGGGATCATCGAAAGCTTCGCTATTAACAGTAGATGATTGGGCGGTTATCTCATTGACTGCCTTATATAAGAATGCTAACGATAGCTGTCAACCTTAATTACGAAAACTACCCCGACCTCGTAAACTACCTAAGTTTCTTAGGTTACGTACTTAGCGTGAGCTAACCAGCAGAAGTAACCTAATTGCTCGTTATTTGTTTATCACCTCACAGATCAAAGTATAAATACATCTATGGCTTGCCAGTTTGACTTATTTCAATTAGAAAGATAAACTAAATAACAATTAGTATGAACAGGCATTTTCAATGTTTTAATGTTTTCGCATGCTAAATCTGTATTCTGTCGGTGTTGCGTATGTCATGACCGTCGATGGCATTGTGGAGGACGCTGAGTTATATATACTGTATATGTACTTGTTCAATACTGTGTCATTCATTGTGGAAACAGCTGATTGCTTCATAGTCTACGAGTCATGTTGTTGTGAAAATGCTTTCCTTGAAGCACACGACACCTACGGCTCACATGCTCCCACGCTGGTATGCCTGAATGATTCATAGAGGCCTGACAGACAGGACGGCTGTGTGAAAGAAAGGTTCAGATCTACTGTCTGAAAAAGAAAGGACATTTTTCTTGGAAAGTGATTTATCAGGCTACTGCCTTAAGCATTTTAAAGGTTTTAATATTATTCAAACACTACGAGTGGCTGTAAACTTGTATTTGCTTAATTAATGAACCTTTTGATTACTTTATTTATTGTGTTGCGACCACTGGAAACAACTTGACGGAGTATAATAACAGGTTATTAGAATAGTCAAGCTGCTGAATTTCAGTAATAAACCAGGACAACATGATTATACAACATGAGGATATTTGATGGATCTTTCTTGATAAATATACAAAATCGATGATAAAAGCTGTCTGAAAAGGATAGTTCATCTAATACAGTTCACTTAATTCAGGTTTACTTTAAATGTGAAAGGGATCAAACTTTAAGTTAATTCGGCTGTTTTCCTTTCTATTGTCTCTTTAGATGCACTCTTTGTGAATACAAAAGTGCAAATTTGACTGTTGCATCCTAGAGAGAGGGAGAGAGAGAGCGCAGCAGTTTTCGATTAATTTTACGGACAATGCTGCAGTCCAGTCCATGCACGTGCCTCTATCCAGTCACGTGTAACAATAATTAGTACTATTCATCATGTTGTGTGGACCACGGGCGCAAAGGATGGTCTGAGATTCGCAGTACGCGGAGTGTTGATTCAGAAATTTGACTGGCTGTAGAAGTAGCCTACTTTATTTTTTGATGAGGTGCGACAACTGCGTACAGCCTTTGCTTGAAGGCGGAGTCCCGTTAGACTTGCGGGAGTGGAAAAAATCCTCATTGTTCCTGTTGTCCCCGAGAGCATTACTTAAAACTGCAATCTACAATGCGTTAGATATGCCATACTGTGTGATACAGGTAGATGTTGACTGACGGTGGCGCAACCTTATAGTGTACATAATGGAGTGAAAATCTATCGAAGAATGAGCAGTGTCCCTCCCAACGCGCGCACAGAGAAAAAAATGGACCCAGTTAACCGTTTGCACAGGATGGATCAGGTGTAAGGTTAGTTGATCTGACATTCTTTGCTATCTTGCGATAAGATTCTTTCCAGTATTTCAACTTCTTTCTGTGATACCGTGATTGTGTCAATCAAATTGAAAGCCAACATTTAAACTTCTGTCGGGGGTGAGTGTTCTTAAATGTAACGATACTTTTGGAGACGTGTAGATTGTTACAAATATGATATCGAACGTGGAATAATCTTTATGGCTATTTTTGATCATTTGCTTTTGTTTATGGGGACGCGATTATAACACTGAGCATTGCTCGCATCCACAATTAACCAATACAAATAGGCTACTTTACATCGATATATTTGTCGTCGATACATTTGTTGCAACACGCTTAGAGCTTAATGGAAAGTACTGAACTATATTGATGGATGACATTCGTATTAAATCTATAAATGAGCCAAAAGATAACCAGTGGTGAATTTTTCTGGTGTTCGCTTTTGACAGAATGTGTCCCCTAAAGTGGTATCTTTCTGTGACTCGGTAAAAGAATCCATCTCTGGGTTTGTATATGAAGAGGGCCTTTTCAAAACTTTATCAGTGTTTCAAGTTCAAAGTGCGCTGCAATTTTAATGACTGTCTAATTACTGATATATTTTCTCACTGTTTTCCCCTCTCCAGTTTTATTGCCGTTGTCTTTAGAGATGCACAGTCACTGTCTCTCCAAGTTTATGACCCTTAGTTTGATTTTATTCTTCGGATCCAGTCGATAGCGAATTTTTGGAAATACCAACATCAAGTATCTCATTGCTATTAAAAGTGAAAAGTGCTGTCAAGTGGATCGTTAGGAGAGATACTGTGAAATGGTGCTCTTGATTATAGCCATCATTCGGTTTAAAGGGAGATTCAAAACAGTGACTCTAATATGAAACGTACGGTGGTTTACGAATGCACTATATGTTATATAAACGCGACTGCTTGGTTTTTAAAGTTAACGAAAATCAGAAGAGCTACAAAGATTTATTGCACTCAATCAAGGGAATGTGAATGCTGAAGGATGATTTTGGTACTTTCCTAATCAAGTCACAGTGGCACAATTTGCTAAAGAGGAGTGGTGGGTGCTGCCCTGTTTTAATCGTGCTGTTCTCTTTAAGCTTGCGTCAGTTCTAAGAAATATCTTAGTCTAAAAGACTATGAGTTTTTTTGTTTTTGTGAACACTGTTATGACTGATATCACACACGCCACCTTGCTCTGCACGGTCAGATACGAGAGGGTTACAATCAGTCTGCAGTCAGTGTGTGCACTGAATAACTGGAATCCTCAAAACAAATTTCTTAGAAGACCATTTCCATGAGAAGAAAACTGGAGCACAGCCAGCGTGCAGAGGGGACATATTTCACAACCTCTAGAGAGAGAGCCCAGAGTTATTTGGCTTAAAATGGATATCATGTTCTACACTGGACTGTTTACTATGATCAATTTTGTAACATGGCTAACATCAAAGCAACGAACTATTTAAATATGATTAGTGGGTGTGGTTCCTTGTTTGTTTGTTTTCTTCATACAAAACAAGAAATCACTTTTTCATGCTGTGTTTAGCTGAGCAGTACATCAGTAATCTCACATTGAAGATGAAAGCACTGTTGTTTAAATTTTAGCTGCTGTCATGACAATACTCAGAGATAGATTCAGAGAAAGTCATTAAAGATAATACTTAGTTTAAAACTAAGTATTAAAAGCAATAGAATTCGGGAAGCCATACTCAGTGCCCAGTCATATAGGCTACTCTGTTTACTCTCAGTTTTCCCGCAATGTTTTTCCTATGTGACACACACTTGATTTGTAATCAGTAACAGCTGTGTTTAATAGCTGTGGCATAATTAGCATAGCGGTTTTACAATTGGGAGCTTAACTGGGACGGAGTATAGTACATTCTCAGAAAATAAGTCTAAATCTAACAAAATGTCAAATGAAACATTATAAGGCCAAGTTATGTAATAAGTCCATAACTGTTAAGGTTGTTACTGACTAACGAGTCAATAGAGCTTTTTTTGAAGATCAACATATTAATCTTTTTTTTTTTTTAATATCACAATATTTCTCTCTACACAGGAGTCTCTTGAATTTTGAATGGTGGGTCTTAGAGTGGAATATCAGACAACGATGAACCAAGCCTTCTTCATCAGTCTCCTTTTCATCAGCACGGGGGCCTCCCACGGCTTGGCCTCTACAACGCAAGGTTGTATGTATAAAGCATATTAACTGTGTTCGCCCTCTCTCTCTCACTCTCTTTCTCTCTCTCTCTCTGCCCCCCCCCTCTCTCTCGCTCTACCTCTCTCTCCCAAAATTTTAGTTATTTCAGTTCTAAAGTTTAGAATTTAGTTTTAGTATGTTGCTCCTGATAGATAACTTGAATGATTCAGTTATTTATTCACACATAATTTATTTTACTGCTTTAATGGGGGCATTGGCAATGTAAATATTTTGAATGAATAAAGAAATGGTGTGATACTCTTTATTGTAGGTTAAGGTTTAATTCACAGTTTATTTACCAGGGAATTAGAAAGCACAATTGTTAAGGCATCTGTAGTTCCAGATTCAATCAAACTGGAGGAACAGAATATACCTAAGGTGCAATGTAGAGAAAAAAAAACAGGATGTTTTCAACTGGCCACATCCCAAAAATACCCCAGAGCCAAGCATTGTTTTCTGTGAGAAACTGTTCGAGAGGCCCCTCCCCCCATTCTAGAGACTCTCTGAATGGCAACTGTTTGTACACAGACTGGCACTCACACTCAGGGGCCGTTGTATGTGGCCTCTATCCTGGTGGTTCATGTTACTGAATGTTACATAACAAAATTAATGAAGTGTTTTGTTAAATCGTAGAGTGCACTCAACTCAATCTGTTTTACTTGTTTTGAATTTTAATGACGCCTTTTAGGATAGAATCATAAAACGTTCAACACTGTTGGAAAGAGAACCAGTCTTTGTGAGCAGACCAATTTTAGCACTGTGGTTACAAAAGCAATACCTCACATTTGTTGCCATGGGTTTGATTGGAAATAAGGATAGATGTTAAATGATTGGGGCTGTGATAATGACTGTCACAGCAAATTGATCTTACTGAGAAAACTGTGGACTATGCTCTGTTTGTTGGCTGTAAGTTCAGTGTTAAATAAGAAGAATGTCAGTTCTTGGCAAACTCAGCTACACAGGATATATAGTTCCCTTGGCTCTGTGCCCAAATTTGCCTTGTGTTATTTCCTAGGGGTCCTTCTCCAAAGTCTGTGGTTTTGTGTCGATCTGTGTGGTGGTCTGGTGGTTTCACACAATGAAAAACTGCATCACACTGAGAAACAACCACATAATCAGTTCTCCAGGGAACCAATCAGAATTCAGATATCACCCAAAAAGGATGAACATGAGGCGCGTGATACGTAGAGTTGGAACAGTTGTTGATCCATCCTTTACCAAGAAAATCCGTCCGGACGCAAGCTGTAAACATAACTCCGAGCTTGATAAATACTTGTTACCCGGAGTCGGGATACCCGTCATAGTCTTTGGTATAGCTCAGTGAACAGTTTCTATAGAGGGCTTTTGGCGGTAACCTTATTCTGACACACGAGTGGTTTCACATCTGAGAAATCCCAATAAGCACTTCCAGGGAAACGCAACCCTCCGTCAGCCCTCAAGGCTTAACAGTTTATTTGAAGAGCTGCTTATGAACCCCCTCCAAATGATTCATCAGTGATAAATATGTAACTAAAAATAGCCAATTGCTTGATTTGTCATCATTTTTACCCCCATTGCTAGGACTATGATGGAAATAAAAATTGTATGTCACCGTAGATCAGGTCTCAATAACTGTGTCAGTCTCAAGTTATTTGTCAGTATTCAAGTTATAAATAGTGAAAATGACTTGGAAGCAAATTTAAAATATGATTTCATCATGTTATTCTTCTGTCTGAGATAGATGAATTTTAAAAAAAACCTGTATTTTCAATGTGATGTAATTTATTTTAATTTAGCGGCCGCCTCAATATGTATTTGGTTTCTGTTTTGTTCCTCTCCTACAGTCCAGACTCATACTCTGCCACGTCTGACCGGGTGCTTCTCACGTGAGTTAATGACTTTCCGATGCCGCTGGGATGCTGGAACATTCCAAAATTACACAAGACCAGGGGAGCTACAGCTGTTCTACATGCTAACCAAGTAACCACAAACTGACTTTCACATTAAAAAAAAATGGGCATTTATTCTAACATGTAAATACTGAATATTTGGATATGTACAAACACTGATTAAACACTGCAAATATTACTCTTTCCTTCCACTTCCTTAGGGATTCCATATGGCATGAATGCCCAAGCTACAATGCTAATGGAGAAAACGAGTGCTATTTCGACCAAAGTCATACAATTATTTGGTATTCTTATGGCATCCAACTTCGCTCAAGATCCCACAACATAACTCATGACGAACTTTACTTTAATGTGGAAAACATTGGTAAGCTATACTCTAAAACACACACTTAGCACTACAGGTCTTCCTCTTCTTTCACACATTTTTCTTCTATTGGGCATTCATTGTATTTTGATGCCATTTCAGTGGGACTGTACAGCTATACTTACATTGTTTTCACTTTCCCCCATGGCTACTGAGAATAGCAAGTAATGATGAAAGCCCTCAGTGTTGTCAGTGTTAATTCACAGATTAATGTGTGATTCTGATTAATTCTCCAGTCTACCCAGACCCTCCTGTGGGGCTGAACTGGACTTTACTGACTGTTGGCCAGACTGGGTTGCTTTTTGATGTTATGGTGAGCTGGAATCCCCCAGTGTCTGCTGCAGACAATGTGAAGATGGGCTGGATGTCACTTGTATATGAGACTGAATACAGGGAGAAGAACGGAGTCAAATGGAACTCAGTGAGTCTCTGACATTTATACCAACAGTACCAGGCTGATTTCTTGAACTATGTATTTATTACACTTATGAAATATATAATTCGTGGAAATAATGATAAATGTTTACATATTAGAAGTCAGCAGCATTGCTCAATTAGTCAAACAAAAGGATGTTTCAGAAAGTGACATCGTCGGAGATTATTGTATTTTTTCTTTTTATTCATACTTTGCATGTTTTCTCCGAACCAAATGTTGAGTGTTATATACAAAAACTGCAAAAACATGTGATGAAATGCAGGGAAAAGTTGACCATTGATTTAAGAACTTTCTCTGTCAAACTTTGCCGTGAGCCTGTATGTTACGTCTCTAAAGAAGTGGAAAAATCAATTCTTGTACACACACTTACCTCACATTAAATCACACTAACATGGACTAGTGCAGCTGCTGAGCTCATAACTAACTATCATAACTAACTATCACAATTCTAATGATATAAAACAAAGTAGCCCTCTTTGAAACCCTGAGTATATTCAGATCTGTTCATTCTTATCTTGTTTCCCTGCTTTCAGATCGACAGCGGGAGAAGTACCAAGGCGTACATTTACGCCCTTCACTCAAACACGGAATATGAGATCAGAGTCAGATGTGGAATGGACGGCTTCAACTTCGGCAACTTCAGCGACTCCATCTTCATCAAGATCCCTTCCAAAGGTGTGATGTGCGTTTAATACTCTCTCAGTCTGAAATTGTTTGCTGATGCCGCTGCAACGTTGGCTAACCTCAAATTGCTCGTGTTGCTGTATTTTAAATGAGTTCAAGTTATCTTTTATGTAGCATGCTGGCAGATTATATATATATATTTATAAAAAGTTTAATGTAATTTCTGTTTATTTTGTTCTCAGAGTCCAGTATTCCTTTTGCTGCCGTGTTAAGCATTGCTGTGATTGGTATTGCACTCATCGTAATGCTGATCGTTGTTTCAAGGCAGCAGAAGTAAGAGGCCTTTTCAGTCTTGTCATATCCTTCAGAATGTTTCATTGGCATTGGCTTTTCGGTAATCTATAAATGTTGGTAAAAGGTTTATATTTCAATGAACATATAAATGAACAGAAGTTTTACATGATACGAAGGACCAGTATTTTATAATGTGTAATTAGTGTTCATTTGGTATTTTGACACATTCAGAACAGTAAAACAAAATAATGTTTAGAAAAATTTTGTTTTTAATAATGCGCCTCTTCAGTTTGTCCAGGAATACCCAAATCTATGGAACATCTCAGTTGCAGCTGTAGTTAAAAAATGTTATGAAGAGGATTCGTTTATCTGACCTTAAGGGCTCCACAGCGTGTATACTCACCCATCTGAATATCAGTTATAAAATTGAAAAAATGCAGATTAGAACATCAGTATCATCAGCCTCATCAAGTTAATAACATTGTGACCAAAGAAAATTTATAATATTCACATTCTGCATGTGCACAATCTGTGCTACTGCAGTGTCATCGTTTTTTTTTGTTTTTTTTTAAAATACAGTATTATTGCTTTTTTTTTACATAAACTTACTAATGTCTCAGATGTGTCAGCAGGAGAGCAAATGAATTATGCATACTCATGGTCAGTGTAGTCAAGAGGATACCCAGAAAGCTGGATAGAGTTTAATAACATTTTACTTGTTGACATATCCATGTTTGCTTCCATCGCTGTCGTGCCAGTTTCTCTGATAAAATGGCGCAACTTGTTGTCTCAAAGCTAATCTCTAATCCACTCTCTACGTCAGACTGTATGTGGTTTTCCTGCCTCCTGTTCCTGGCCCCAAAATCAAGGGAATTGACCCAGAGTGCCTACAGGTAAATCCCAGTTTAGCTCTACTCTGTTTCATCAATACATTTTCCATCAATACATTTCCTAAGTGATCTTTGTCTTTACCTGTAATCTTTGTCTTTACCTGTGTGCTATTCCTATTCAGTGCACTCTGACTGACTGATTTTTTTTTTTTTTTTTTTGAAACACAGAAGGGCAAGTTGACTGAACTGACTTCCATTCTGGCAACCCACCCCGACCTGCGTCCTGAGCTATACGGTAGCGATCCTTGGGTGGAATTTATCGAGGTGGATATCGAGGAGCCAAACGAGGGAATTGAGGACTTTCACGAACACCTCCTTGTGGCCGACTCCCCTACGTCCGGCACCTCTCACATCTCCAGCGGTTTCCGTGACGATGACTCCGGGAGAGCCAGCTGCTGTGATCCGGATCTTCACGACCCTTACCAGACAGACCTGCCTCACAGCACGGTCGCCGGCAGCAACTGTTTTGAGACTTCTGCTCCTGCTTCCTCAGAGACAACCATGCAGCCTGCAGTTCCCGCTGTTCAGGAAACTCCCTGGGCGAGCAGGGGTCTCTATTCCCAAGTAAACGATGTTACTATTTCGGGCGAGATTGTCCTGTCATCGGATGAGCAAAGCAAGGGTGACGAAGCCATCGGTAAAGATCAAGCCCTGAGGAATAAGGACAACATTAAAGCAAAAGCACAACAGCTGTCGGTAGTAACCGCCGACGGAGGAGACTACACCTCAGAGTTCGATATCAGTAAGATCAACACCCAGCATGCTTCAGAGTGTTCCAGTGAAGCTAATGTAAGGGAATGTGATCAGCCACATGAGGGGTACCACAACACTCTCTCGGAAACCAGTGTACTGCCTAGCCATTCAGGATTACAGTCACATGCGATGCCTCCCAGTCCTGAATATACTATGGTGGATGGAGTTGACTATCAAAACAGCCTACTTCTAAAACCAAATACTCCGGTGGCAACCCGTCCTAGCTCGGTCAAGACATTGCCCATTCCCCAGGGATACTTGACTCCTGATTTATTGGAGAGCGTTGCTCCCTAACTGCGTAACAGTGTTGAGGTCAGAGGTCTAGTAGTGTAGGAGGATATGGGGACAAGAATGTGTTTGCTCTCTGAGAAGACATTTGACACTGTTAGCCAACAGTGCAACAGGAGATGTGTGCCAGAAGCACAGGCCAAAGACATACAAACTAGGCCTTTTCAGTCCTTATGGGGTGTCCCTGATTACAGAGACCTGTCATTCAACTAATGTGCTAGTGTATGACTATTAAAAAAGGCATGAAAAAAGGCAAACCACAAAATACAACTTGTGCTTAATGTATATATTTCAAAGTATTTTTGAAGAATGCAATATGTCAATAAATAGTTATACACACTGTTAATAATTCATGTACCTTGTTCTCACACTTCAGATTAGGCAGCTGTCCCTGATTTGAACTAAATATCATATTGCTGTAGTGAACAACACTGTTTACAAAAGAAGATTGCTTTTGTCCTTACTATTTGTCTCTTAGTTTGTTTTTGTTTTTCACTCTATTGTATTACAGTGTAACATCTGTATTGGTCTAACATCTGACCTCATTATCAGTACATGAATCTTTACTGTGAATAACTCCATGTACATTTTTTCCTTCGATACTAAGCTGTTACCAAGATATTTTCTAGACAGTTGACAGTAAGGTAATTAACCTGCATTCTAAACAGTGTGTTTGAACGTGCTCCTGTTGTATTATGAATGGATATCAGCGGTAATAAAGTGTGAACAATGAATATTAACAACGCTGCATTTTCATTTTCATCAATTAATCAATATCGCGCGTAGGCCTGTTTGATGTGCTTGTGCAACCTCCATTCATTTAAAGACGACATATTCGCATATTAGTAGACACTGCTTCTAGAATTCTCCTCTCACGCGCTTGTAGTAAAGCTTCTATCTAATAAGAAACCTTGATGATTTTAGGCTGCCGAGCCACTTCGCCATTACAACCGAATAACTACTTAGTAGAACTGTGGTACAATTATATATTATTTTAGTTTATTTTTAACATTCCTTTTCTTTATGTCCTCGTTTGGCTGGCAGACATCTGTCTTTCTCTCTGAAATCTTCTAACGTGGTTTCAGCTGTCAAGCGAGGATGAAGCTGTCACCTGTCAATTTGGATAAGCTTATTAACGACTTCGGCAAAATAGAACAAGTAAGACCGTTCATGTAAATCAAATAAAGATATCGAACCTTTTAATTATCCAAGTATCACCATATCAGATATCGGCAACTTGGAATAAACTAATTCTCTCTAGTGAGCTAAACAAGATGCCAAGCAGGTACTATCCTACCATTCAAAGGCACTAAAAGTAACGCTAACTGTATTAACTGCATTTTGCATTTTACAGAAACTGACAGAACTTAAGGGCAAAAGCAACATCGTTGAAATTAAATTGGAAGAAACGAACAGGCTACTGAGGTTCAGTCAGAGCAAGGAAAAATGTTTAATTGAAGGTGAGGATTCCTGTCATTCCTTTAACATAAATTTAGCCATCTAACCGTTTCCACAGCCTACGGGTTCTCTCACTAGCCATTCTCAAGGCCTACCCGTTGTCAACGAGTCTCTGTCTCCACCTAGCGGTCGATGAAGCTTAAATCGTGAATGTGAGCGTGTGAATGTCTAATGGATGTGGGTGCACACAGTCCTGATTATTAGACAAGTGTCATTCTGCTTAGTCATATAGTACTCTTCAAAAACTATTGCAGTATAGTTGTAAATGTAATTTGCGACGGGCCAAACTGTTGTTAAGAGATTAACTGACTGACATTCATGGCTTCAGAGAGAGACAGACTATTAGATACTGTCAGCGGACTCCAGCAGACTTTACAACAGCAATGTGATCTCAGAGGTAGGTAGCACACCTCTCAGCATGGCAGTGTTTACACATGACTGTTAAGTTTGTTCTTCGTACACCCTTACTGTTTCCAACTGTGGTAATTCTCTTACCTGCTGTTGTTATAGCTGAAAATGATAAGCTGAAAATTGCACTTCTTGACATGAAGAAACAGACTGAAGGTCAAAGAGAGGTGAGAATGGTTATTCGTGTCCTCCATAACAGCCTCATAATAACTTTTGGGGGGGAGCAGCCAGTGTCCTACAGGTTAGAGAAGCAGGCTTGTGAACGAAGGGTCGCCTGTTCGATTCCCAGGACTGGCAGGAAACATCCATGGGTGAGGTGCCCTTGAGCAATGCACTTGACCCCCAACAGCAGTGCACTTAACCTCCAACTGCACCCGGGGCAATTGCCTGCCGCCTACTGCTCCTGCGCCTAGTGTGTGTGCGTGTTCACTACTGATGTGTAAGAATGGGTTAAATGCAGAGGTTAAGTTGTTCACAGTGTTTGTGTGTGATCAGTTCTATTCTATTCTATTCTCCCCTCTATTCTTCTATTCTACTCTGTTCTTATCGGTGCTGCACCCTTGTGGTTGCAGGAGAGCACTGCAGAGATGACGAGACTGAAGGAAGAGCTGAAGACTTTAAGAGAGCACCACAAGAGGGAGCTATACGACCGTGACGTGGAGACACAAAGGAAACGTGAGTGTAGGAGCAGAACAAGTAAACAGTGTAGCAACCACGCAGTTTTTTTGTTTGTTTGTTTGTTTTTTAATATGAGCAATTTTGTATTTTCATCCCTTTAATGGAATGGAATTCTGAATTTTAATTTTGTTTTCAATATTTTTTTTTTCTTTCTGGAAGTGGCAGCTAAAGATTTAGAACTAAAGAAGGCTCTTGACATGAAGGCGAGCGTTTTGGAGGAGATGAGAAAGAAAATTAGTGAAACGGAAAGAGAAAAACACAGCGAAATACTAAAACTTCAAATGGAGGTACACCAGAAGATGACCTGCAGTGACGACAGAAGAGTACACTTTGCCCATGCATAGGCCCTAGAGCCTATATTATTGGAGTTACATACGATAATATTTATTTTCTGTACGAATGAAAAATAAGCCAAATATTATTGCTGTTCAAGTCTCAGCACAGCTTTGTATGTCACTCATTTTCAGTTTGGTGCTAAACTAGCAAGAGCACAGAGCATGAAAGGACCAACCCAGCAGTCACAGGGTTCCTGCCCCCTTCCTCAAAACGTATTTAAAAGAGTGAGTAGCCGTTCAAAACATCACAGCTCAAGGTCTTTTCCAAACGATGTGGTGACTGGACATGTAGTCCTCAAACTGCCAGAACAATGTTTTTTTTAAACATGATCTCTTTGCCATTTAACAGTCACCTTATTAGTAACACTCCTTCACTCTGTCTCTCCCTCTCTCCCTTCTAATATTTCCTTATTCTTCTGCACCCTGCACCATGTCAGTAGATATTTGCTTTTCTGATGTTTGCATGTATTTTTGTCCTTAGAAGTTGCAGTTCATTCAGGAGGAGAAAAACAAAGAGATTGAGGCATTACGCCAAAGGGTGAAAGAGCTTGAGCAGCAGGCTCTTAATGGTCTCGCAAGCTCCCATTCGAAAAGGAGAAAGATTTAATTTGTACTGTTTCAGAGTGAATGTTTGTCTCTGTTTTGCATGTGCTTTTTATTTCCAACTTTGTATTGAAAATGTTTTTTTTTTTAAATGCCTTTTGAATGCATTTTCAAATGTCTTTGCTGCATTGTTTTCATTATTTAACCGCACGCTCTTATACATAGTAGGCAAATACTAGACCAGTCCTATTAAACATAAATAATAACTGTGCATCACTGATCTGGCTGAAATACTGATCTATGGTCTTACAGAATTCAGGCAAGTGAAGAACATGCAGGTGATCACAGAGACTAGAGATCACTTGCTGAATGTTCCCGCACGGGTTCACTGCACATGTAAACACAGCCAGTGCACCAGGGAAATCTTTTAATCTAATCGCCGCAGACGCCTTGTCACTCAGTGCCCCTTCCGTCTATGCTCACACGCACAAGCACAAGGGATCACACAGCACACCGAGTACATAGAAAACTCTGCCCCATTCAAAGAATGAGAGGTCTATGATTGACCTTCTATACAGTACGTCAGCAGGACTGAATATTCGCCAACACTGATTTCAACAATTAGAGCTCTTTAATCTTAAAGCTATTAACCTATTATCTGTGAATTTGTCTCAGAAAACACAATGAATATTGACATAAATACATGAGGTGAGTGTGATGGGTCTCAATGATTTGGGTCTAAGGATCTCGTGATTGGCACAGAATCCTGGGTAACACGCTAAATCGTTGTTATATCAAGAAGTACCTTGTGCCACAATGGTGGAACACCTGAATGTGAAAACATGGGAGTAAAGAGCACATGACTCATTCTGTGGACCTTTAAGATTAACGATAATCACTTTATCTGTCGTGCTCTCTGTGTGTCAAGGAGGGACTGCACTAATCCTTTTTAGATGCATCGCAATACTGTTACATAACATCTGAGCAATCACTGTGAACAACCGTGGATCAACCTTGACCTCAACACACTGCAGTCCCTGGAACCGTCCAAATATCACTAAAATCACACAGTTTGGCCTCAGTTTACCAGAAAACAACCAAGACAATGTATTTCAGAATGACGAAACTAGTCTATACTAGTAAATTACCCCATTTCCCCCCTCTTTACATGCCACTTGGCTCTCAATTTAGAGCTTGAGTGGGATTAAGATAGCTCTAAATAAACCTCAGAGATTAAGAAACTTGACACCACCTTAATCCCTGTTTCCCTGTGACAGAGCAAATGTCTCAGAAAGGCAGCAGAATCTCCTCAGGTGTGTGACAAACCTTGCCATTCAAAGCAAGATAACGGGAGAGGCAGCAACGTGAAATCTTGATTCTCTCACGCAGTTGCTGCAGAGCCATAATTCAGCGCGCTGTTTAGGATTGAAGAGTTATTTTCCAGATTATCTGATAAAGTGGACCAGTCTTGGATTACGAGTACTTCTTAAATAAACAGAGTAGATTTTCCCGGATAAAAACATGGCTTTCAACATCTTGAAAGACACAGCATCAAAGGTTGGGAGGGCACTCTGAACTGGTCTGTCATAATGACGAAGGGGTGGAAAGATTCCTTTGTCCAGCATGTACAGGAGTAAGCAGGGGTAAGATATGTTAACTGCAACTTCAACTTTGTGTTTAACTTTTATAACACCTGTGTGTCTCCCCAGTTAGATTCACATGTCTTTGAGCTTTACTGGGTGCATTGTTTGGTACAAAAACATATTAAACAGTTTGAATATATATATGTATATATATATATATATATATATATATATATATATATATATATATACATACACACATGTGCTATATGTCTCAGATCCTCATAATGTGTGATGATCCGAGTTTGTGGTCTGTTCTTTACTGTCATCTTAGCCCTGAACTACTAGATGATGCCTGCAAACAACAATCAAGTTTCATTGCGGCTCCAGCACCACAGCCTGTGGAGCTTGACGGACAGCTCTGAGTGTGAGCAAGAGAGAGAGGACAACGTCACTACGAGGTGCCCCACACCTTTAGAGAAGCTGACAACGGACATGTGCCAGGATGAGAAGACCATCAAGGAACTGACCATGGGCCGCAGAGTGGGCTTCTATAAAGTCCGTGGTCAGATTGGGTGTGGAAACTTCTCTAAAGTCAAACTGGCATTCCATGCCCTCACTAAAGGTAATAGCCATTTCTATAAAATCAGTTTATGGGTATAAGATAGAAATGTGACAGTGTCTGTATTTAGCCAAAACAGTTGGTAATGTGAGTGTAAGAAGCTGGAAAAATTGAAATTCCTTGACTGAGAATAAGCGGGAATTGGTAGTTCACAAGGAGGTCACAAATGCATGTGCTTAAAAGGCTCAATTAGTGTCTAATGACCTCATGCATACTCTGTCCAAATCTTCCCAGACAAGGTTGCCATAAAAATCCTTGACAAGACACGGCTGGATTTGCAGTCTCAAAGGATGTTATCTAGAGAGATCTCCAACATGGAGAGTTTGTCTCACGCCAATGTCTTGCGACTCTATGAGGTCATTGAGACGCCGTGCCGATTGTACCTGATACTGGAATATGCTGGAGGTGGAGACCTTCACACCAAGATCTGCACAGAGGGCAAGCTCTCTGACCATGACAGCAAAATTACCTTTGCCCAAATCCTGTCTGGCATCAAATATATGGTCAGTCCTTCATAACTTGGCTCCAATCCAAGATAACATATGTCTTTAAAAACACTCGGTCAAATACATTTTTTATCCTTCAGTCGGCTGATACTTAAATTCACTTATTGTGTTTATTTGCAGCACGACAACAGCATCATTCACCGAGACCTGAAGGCAGAAAACATTCTCTACAGCTGTAATGCTTGTGTAAAGGTGGCTGATTTTGGGTTCAGCAAAAGGGTCCGCAATCGCAATGAAGTCCTGGACACGTTCTGTGGGTCGCCCCCATATGCAGCACCGGAGCTCTTCAGGGATGAATCTTACATTGGGCCACCAGTCGATGTGTGGGCGATGGGTGTCCTTCTGTTTTTCATGGTGACAGGGACCTTGCCTTTCCGTGCCGACACCGTCGCTAAGATACGCCGCTGTGTGCTTGATGGAACTTATATCCTGCCTACCTGGGTGTCGGCACCCTGTCAGCGGCTGATCCGCGGGATCTTAAAACCCGATCCCTCCGAACGCTGCGCTCTGGATCAAATGCTTGGCTGCGAGTGGCTTCTACCAGTCGACATCACCCATCCGACGCAGCCAACAAACAAGCTCGACCCTCTCCGACTGGTCCTGGCAGACCCAGGGGACCTGAGCAGAGACGAGCAGGAGGCCAGAGCTGCTCTTGAAGAGCTCGGAATTACTGACGAACATATTCTCAACAATCAGGGAAAGAAGAGCCGCAGCCCAGTAACTGGAGTCTATCGCATTTTGATGCACCGTGTCCAGAAAAGCAGGGGAGTTGAATGTGTGCCCAGTATTAGCGGTGTGGTCAAAGACCCCAAGAGGGACAGTCTTCGTGCCTATAGGAGTTTGCGGCACACTTCAAAGCTCTGCATCCTGTCTTAATTCATTTAGCTAATCTGATTAATGATACACTGGGATCCATAGCTTTACTTGACTCTAGATCACTATGCACATTGTCTAGAGATATCTCTGTGTTGACAATGCGTGTGTGTAATTCTTGCTGTTGTAGCCTTCTTTTCTATTTTTTGTTATTAAAAAAATAACTACTACACCAGCCTCTGGTTTATCTTTGATGCAGAACATCACCAAACACAATAGTATCAGTTTTAATAAAGTTGTGTTTTTAATTGAAAGTGTAAGGTTACAGGCAGTTATTTTTGATTATGTCAGGAGTGTAGACTACAGTTTAATTTCTGACCTACTTTAAAACTTTGAGACGCTGCAGTTCCTCTCAAATACCACAAACCGTTTGTAAACAATGTAGCATCTAACGCCTTGGCAAATGACTGCCAGCAATACACACAAGTCAACTCCCGCCCCCCTTCCTCTCTTCACCTCCCATCTGCGAGTGGTGGCAGATGGACCTGCGTCGCAGCCCAGACATCTGCCAGCACAACAATGGTTCCCTTATGCAAGCTGCACAGTTTGACGGGACACTGCGCTACCATTGTATTCACTCTATACAAATGCAGATCAGTAGCTACTGCAACGCACAACTGACATTATTTGCCCCCTTGTGCGAAGCTACTTTAGCGTGAAAACTTCAGCACCTTTCCAAGCCGTCAAAGTACTGTTCCACAATGCATTATCTAAATGCACCTTATAAAGTACAGAGAAAACTTTATCTGAAGCAAAGTAAGCAAAGAAGGAAGAAAGACATAAGACGATACTTTTTTTTATTAATATTATTTTTTATTATTCATTTTAATAATAGTTCATTAGTTGCCATTATTGAAATATTCTAAAGTGAAACCTTTAGAAGAATAAGACAATTCTGGAAAGTGGAAAGCACATTGCTGGCAATAAGGTACGTTATATTGCTCAACAATTTCATTTTTAAAAATGTTCAGGATGTTAAGTCCATTTTTAAAAACGCTTCTTCGACGCACCGCTTCGTCCTCTGCGTGTACCAACGCATGCGATATTTGCTCTGTGGGACAGACGCAAAATTCGCTTCTCCTTCCTCTCCAAACCTCATCCGCACAAAGAATGAGGGCCATTGGGTCGTTCTCGTGGCATACCTGACCCCATTCACATAAAGAATGGGGATCATCTTGGCATGGACGGGACGAGAAACGACGTAACCGCGAGGGCCACTCGGGCCTGCCTCGCGCTGCCTGGACTCAAAGCCTCCTCAGGGGCATCCAGGGATGAGCAGAAACTTCATCATCCTCGTTTCAAAGGATGAATATTCCTTAAGGGTTACAGCATCTCAGGAGAGAAGAGTAAGTGCCCAGATCAACGCTCAGGGAGAGTGATCTCTGGAACCCACTCGTTGAAACTGCGACTTTCCTCACAGAACAGGTGCAGCTTCTCCAGTGCAGGGTCCTCCCACGAGCCATCGGCTGGGTTCTGTTCAAATACAATGAAAAACTCATGAACAACTGTGTAACATAATGATAAAACTGTATCTGTGATCCCAAGTGATTTTTTTTATGTTACATATTAAATAACTAAGCATGATCCTGTAGCTACATACCGTGATGAGAACGCAGTGAGCATCTTCGAGCTGTCCCGACTTGTCACCAACAATCTCAGCGAGACGCTGCATGTCGTTGACTCTCACAATGTTAATGTCGTTGTCGAAACAGAAGGCTTGGATGAGAGTGAAGTGAATCTGAAGAGCGATGTCACACTCGAATTCTTCGTCTGTAGCCAGCACACAGAACGAGACGCTGTCTGGATCACTGAAAGGAAAGACAAGCAAGATTAGTATGAGAGGAGATGACACATCAAAACAAATTCGATGCAAAATTAGAAGCGAAGCGTTAATTAAAGTAGATACTTACACATTCATAACTTTAGCAGATTCGTAAACTCCAATGGTGAGGCAGTCACTAGCCTTGGCCGAAACCAACGCGTCCTCCAGTGCTTTTCCAGTGCACGGAGCTCTTTCGTTAGTTTTCTGGACGAGAACTTCTTCAAGAGTCATGATGTTTGATATAGTTCCACACGAGCTTTAGTTGTTCTTCGCAAGTTTGAGGATATTCCCAAAAGCGTTTGTGTCAGAATGTGTCTGGTGTTCTGCTTTTATACCCACTGGCTCGTGGTGTCAGTGAATACACTGTCCCCTCATTGGCTGACCTGAATAGTGCATTGGTATGCTAATGTTATTGTCACACTCCGGCTCGTGGCAGATTGATGAGGGTCACACCAGGCTTCCCCCCTTTGCCAGACACGCATTCTACGAATAAATAATAATTTATTTTAGGTGTGATATTCGTATTACTCTGCATCTTTTTGTGGCTAAGCTATGGCCCAGTATGTAAGACAGAGTGTAAATACAGAGTGTAAATGCCAGTTTTTATTTTGGTGTAGTTTGGAAAGTTTATAATATAGGAATGCATAGTCCGAATACATAATACACAGAATATAGTACTCAGCTGATGGTCACAATCTTACAATCAACGCTGACTTTGCGCTGTTTTTTTAGGTTATGCTTGTCTCCGAAATGCAAGATGAGATATGTACTTTGACACTAGGATAGCTTTTCGCTCATGAAATGTTTAAAGAAAATGTTTGTGTTATAGTGGGCTATTGTGGTGAAAGTGAGTGTACATAAGACACCCATCCCCCTTTACAGAGGACAGGTGGAGCGTGGCCATCTGTGGATAGGCTAAAACGGTCCTATTGTGAGCGCAGAAACTTCTATTATTAGACCCTCATACAAATGCAAATGAACTGCGCGTGCCGTGACGCCCTGCCACACAATCTGCTCAACCAGTCAATGACCACGTGATCACTGTCAGCCTTCCTAAAGTTCATATCGTCACCAGTGTTAATTCATTAATTTTTTTAAAACATGCCTTCGGTGCACATGTGATATCCCTATAAAGTTGTTATAGAGCTGTGCATATTTACACGCACAACTAAGCTATGTTGTTGTGACCCCTTTTGCAATTAATGATCACAAATCCAGGTTAACGGTCGTGGGTTAAATGCCACCTATTTTGGCCACTAAGCCAACTTAAAATGTGCTGACACACACTGAGCCTCAGGTCTGCAAACGGCTCCAGAAATTATAAGCGACATAATAGTTGCGTTATTTGAGAAGTCCGAGATAACAGGTTGACTATGAGTGATTCTAGCCCATTGTAACTCTGCGGAACGGAGCAGATGGGGGGACTTCAGGATACCCCCACTCACCCTGTGCAACTCAATCATCTATCACGGCTATTGTCTGCGAGTCTTTACTTGCGAAGCTGTATAAAAGTTGTCTCGTTTCGTCCAGTGTTCATCATCCGTTGGGGATATTGTTTTATTAGTTATAGATATTAGAGAATTGTTTCTAAAGCTTCCCTGTGAGTGAAGCCACCACACAAAGTGTTTTGCTCTTAAGCAAACGTTTCTATGAGCACGAAACCAATGCACAAAGGCCAAGACTGATAAAGGCTACAACTCAGAGATCTGACGCAAGGCGCGTGCAATTTGCATCGATGTATTGTTCTACAAACCACATCTGCAGGTCGGATGCTTACCCCGAAAACTCATGCCTCCGCGCCCTCATCCACCCCTCCCTACCACCCATCCTCCAAACTCCCCTGTTGCGTGAGCGAGTGACAGGTGTTCCTCGGCAGATTCGCTTGCGAGCGCAGACAAACTGAACTTTAACTTTCCATGCACCCAGTCTAATTAAGTCCAACTTCAGCTACCTTCCTTTGATTAAGCTAATGCCAAAACACAGACGATTATTAAAATTTGCCAAAGAGAGAGGACATTTATTTACTTATTTACTCATTAATTTTTAAAAGTAACTTAAACGAGCTTAGTTAGAATATTTTTATGCAACATTTCTTTCTTTCTTTCTTTCTTTCTTTCTTTCTTTCTTTCTTTCTTTCTTTCTTTCATTTCATGATCGTAGGAAAACTTCAGTTATTTTATAAGTCTTCATGAACCTAAATTAGACTACAGGTGCAGATGTTCGTGATAAGATACACATAACAGATTTTTACACGTTTGACCCTTTACCTTCCCCCAAAGGCAGACGGGGATTGTTGCCATGGCGAAAAAGGCTTCCCCAGATGCCACGCGCCGCAAGTCAGGCCACCTTTGCAAATGCAAAATGTACTCGTGTCAGATCTTTTCAACATAGATTTGGCCAACTCTCTACGGGTTACATGCATAAATTAATCTATATGGAAAACTTTAACGTATATTTAATGTAAACGTGCATTGTATTATTATTCTATTGTTGAGAGTGTACTGAATCAAAGTTTCATTCTTCTATTTTTTTTTTATTCCATTTAAGTAATTTATCATGACAGTGTACTAAAGTTATTTAATGAGTAGTATCATTTATTATACTAGGGATAGAGTGTGGAGATGTGGCATATTTTGAAGACGCTTGGTAAAAGTGATCAGCTTACATTTGCAGTTTTCGTCCGGATCACAAAAAGACCAAATTAACATGAGTCATTCACTATGTCGACCGATATTTAATGACAAGTTTGATTATCCACCAAGAATTCTTTTAGAAGTCATCCATTTCTAAAGGCACGCGTCTGTGATGAGTCATTCCTCCATTGTCTTCCAACAGCCAATCAAATGGCACGGTGCGAACGCGTGCCAGTTGCAGAGTACAAATACCGACCGTGCCTCCTGTTGTTTAACTCACTTCAGTCTCACTACAGATTCGGAAGTTGGTCATACCTCTGGAGCAGGTTCGCTGTACTTATACTTCAAGATGGTGAATGAAGGCAAATCTCTGACAGAAGCCCTCCTGTCTGCCAAGGCAGATGAACGCGTCACTTTTGGCGTCTATGAGTGCGCTCAAGTTATGAATGAGTAAGTATTAGAGAATTCTCAAGCACCTTGAACTGAAGATCAGTACCAAACACAGTCACTTAGATTTCTCTCTACATAACTTCTGTCGGCCCTTTGATGATGATCAACAATCTAACAACATCTTTGTTTCTGCAGTGACCCAGACAGTGTATCATTCTGCGTCCTGGCATCTGACAACTTCGAGTGTGACATCGCTCTTCAAATCCACTTCACTCTCATTCAAGCATTTTGCTTTGACAACGACATCAGTATAGTGAGAGTGAGCGACATGCAACGTCTTGGTGAACTAGTTGGTGCTAAAAGACTTGAAGATGCACACTGTGTTCTCATCACGGTATGTACCATAGACTTGCTTTACTGCTGATTACAAATTTGAGTTTGCACTGACAAAAGATGGTCACATTTAAAGTCCGGCCAAAATGATTAATTTTTCTTCTCATTGTATTCGAACAGAACCCAGCCGATGGCTCGTGGGAGGACCCTGCACTGGAGAAGCTGCACCTGTTCTGTGAGGAAAGTCGCAGTTTCAACGAGTGGGTTCCAGAGATCACTCTCCCTGAGCGTTGATCTGGGCACTTACTCTTCTCTCCTGAGATGCTGTAACCCTTAAGGAATATTCATCCTTTGAAACGAGGATGATGAAATTTCTGCTCATCCCTGGATGCCCCTGAGGAGGCTTTGAGTCCAGGCAGCGCGAGGCAGGCCCGAGTGGCCCTCGCGGTTACGTCGTTTCTCGTCCCGTCCATGCCAAGATGATCCCCATTCTTTATGTGAATGGGGTCAGGTATGCCACGAGAACGACCCAATGGCCCTCATTCTTTGTGCGGATGAGGTTTGGAGAGGAAGGAGTAGCGAATTTTGCGTCTGTCCCACAGAGCAAATATCGCATGCGTTGGTACACGCAGAGGACGAAGCGGTGCGTCGAAGAAGCGTTTTTAAAAATGGACTTAACATCCTGAACATTTTTAAAAATGAAATTGTTGAGCAATATAACGTACCTTATTGCCAGCAATGTGCTTTCCACTTTCCAGAATTGTCTTATTCTCTAAAGGTTTCACTTTAGAATATTAGAAATGATTTGATGTGACAAAAAAAAAACAATAAAAAAATTAACTTAATTGTTTTGCATGGTTTAACTTAATTGTTTTGCATACTTTATGCGATTCTGTGCTGTATGATATGTCATGCTCTACAGTAAACAATCTAGACATCTTGACTGCGATATCTAGCACGGCGGGTCTTTGACAGTAAAACTTATTGTGTCCTTCAGCTATTCTCAGAACACAGACACTACCTTCTCATAACTGCACTCACAAATAAGAATAACTGGACAAGAGAAAGGGTTTTTCCCACCACACATAGTGACCAGCTGATATCACAATACAGACAGGCCTATATTTCACTTTGCTGGTGCATCATGTCTACCACCCTGCGTGCTGCAGTCTCATGGAAATTTACAATTACACTTTGTATAATTTACAACAATCACAACTCGCGATGTACAGTTTGTAATAAGTAAAACACTTTCTTCACGTTTCACGAAATTTAAACACTAAACTGAAACAAAAAAAAGTGTTTTAAAAGACATACAAGAAATCCAAATAACATCTTGTGGAGTCTTAGCTTGTTGATAAAATATGGCTTGGATACATCTGTCTTTGCACATTAACTTCATGAATGAACAGATACTAGAAAAGCAAAAGTCCCTAGACATTCCACTGCAATGAAAGTTCTTTCTTCACTGTAAAGAAATCACTAGATTGTGACCGTGCATACATGGTTAGTTTATAAGTATATGGGACCCAGTGGACAATTGAGAAAGAGAAAAAATGACCAGTGTAATTACAGTCCCATGCTCTCAACAATAAGAGGACAGATCTGTGGTTTTCTTTGCGCTATATATAATACCTAATTCACGATTATAACAGCAAATCAGTGACCAAGGCTTATTTAACCTGAAAACAGGCTATGAAAGAAACCAACACAAAAACAGTGTGATCTGGCTTATCCAGTTTACTCAAAGGGAGTAGCATGGAGTCGGTATTGTTGTTAGCACAACTTATTTTTGTGATGGAGCATATTTGTATTGGTTTCATATGACCTGTGATCAGTTTGAACCATACATTGGGATGCATTCTCAGATCATAGATATCATACATCGTCACATAATATGCTACAATACAGATTATACAGTTAGTGCAATGATACTGGTCAACGATAACGATAATTTGATTAACGATAATTTGATTCAAAATTTAATTAATATCATAATGATTTTTATAACTGGTTATGTTGTGCTAACACTGGAGTGCAAAGTCAAGCACATCCCTTGGGCCTGTAATGGAAAGCAATGATCTCCTAATAGGAAAGAATTCTTTGGTTATGAATTAGTTTCCAAATAAAAGACAGTTAATTTAAATATACTGGGACAGAAATAATTGAAAATCATTAAATGGCAACATCAATTTATACTTGCTTAACAGTCAGATCAGGATTCTGTTGAAACAGAGTAGGAAGGCCAAACACTATTTCTAATTGAACCAGATGATGAGAGTGTTTTGCTTAAGTGCACATGCTTGAAGGGGCAGCCTCTGATTGGTGGAGAAAACACCATCTGGCTCTTGTCGTTCTTGAACCAAACAACTCACTCAGATCTTCAACTCACGAGCATGCCATGAAAGGAACACAAGGGGCAATTCATTTTCCAATTGCAAATTTCACACCAAAATTTAGTCATCACCTGCAAAATCAGCATGCGATGGGACACAACCAACATAACCGAGAACATATTAACTCAGTTTCTAACTTTGTCAGCGCTGTCTGTCACTTTTCAATGTTAAAACTATAAAATTTTACTTTATCACCACAACAAAAGAAAGTCACATCGATTGACACATTCAGTATCCATAGATGGACATACTAATCATCAGAGAATATAATTTGAATATAATGTTAAGGATATAATTTTTCATGTCCCTTCGTCTTCCTCTCAAGCAAGCAAATATGCAAGATCTCCTTTATTCAACTTTTTTTTTTTTCTTCAGTGTGGACCAGCATCATTTATTGTGTTATCCTTAGCATGCATCATCTCATTTAATAAAAAAAAAAAAAATATATATATATATCTTGTTATGTTGTGAGAGAGCACAGCTGAACATGCAAAGGCTTCATTTGATCCACTTAGATTTTCAGTTTCTTTATCCTAGTGGCCAAAAGGGTTAAAGGGACAATAAAATAAGCCTTGCAGAACAATGCGTCAGCATGCAGGCTGCCTTCATTGTCCTCTCTCACAGATAGGGAGCGCGTGCAAACTACAAACACAGAGGTACCCTGAACCCAAAGACCCAAAGTCTACCTAGCAACACGGCCACAAAATCTGCTCCATCTGCTGCTCCGCATAATGATCTGGAGGAGAGCTGGGGAGCAGGGGGGGGAGGAGAGGAAAAAGGAAGAGGAACCAACCCTGTGCCTGGCACAAGCCGGCTCCCATTCATACCCTCTCCCTCAGGGGCCTGTATTTCACCCCCTGCCACTGAACACGCATCACAAAAAGACCCTCCTGTAGGGCAGCGCTGGTGCCCCAGTTTGGGGGGCGGAGTTTGTGGAACTGCTCTGTGGAGGCAGCAAGGGGCCATGCTTAGGGGAGGCTGCTATCAGTATAGGCTCTGATGGATATAGGTTGCACCTTGATAGCAGAGTGCTAATGTGCGGTACACCCTACAGCTGCTTCTGCACACAGGGGTGGGAGGGAGGAGTGTTCTATGGGGGGGGGGGGGCTTTAACTTCTCTGTCACAATATTTCATTATCTACAATGCCCAACGTTCCCCCCCTCCCTACTCTCTCGTTTTACAAGGGTTCTCCCTGCCACATGGCTTCTTCTAAAGTGGCCTTTTCAATGGCCCCTCCTCGCTCCATTCACCTCGCAGATAACTCCATTGGTGAACTGAGGATGCCCCAGGAACAGCAGCAGATGGTGATGAAGGGTGATTCAGACTGAGTACCCCCCCCCCCCCCCCCCCCTGTTGCCTGGGACACAGCCATCGGTATTCCTGTTGTCTCAACAAATACCTTATCAGGGATAAGCTTTGAACTATTACTATGGGGTGGAAAAAAAAAACCCTGTTTATCCTTGAGCATCATTTTGGTGATTGCACTGTAAACGTTGTCACGTAACCACACCTCTGTTGATTGTACTACAAACTTAGCAAATGGACATTTTAATGTGTTTAAATGTTACAGTGGTAAACAAACCTTGCATACAGTCTTGATTGCAACTGACTTTGAAAAAACAAAACAAAACAAAACATGCCACTTTGTACTTCATTTCTCTTTAAAGAAATAATATTTTCTGACATGACACTGGACAGAGAGGGTGATATTTATTTGAGAAAAAGTAAAATAAATAAATACATAAATAATTTTAAAAAAGAGCCAACTTTTCCTTTTGAAGCAAGCACTGGCCTGTTGCACATCAAGTTGTTAAGATTAAACATGTATGAAATAATCATTGCTTTCAAAAAATTACAGGCGCGGATATTGCTATTTTCATAGATCCAGCATGTTTGTAAACAACCCCGGTGCACGCATCCCTAGTTTGCCCTCATTTCAATTTGAATTGAATTGGCAAGTGTCCTGGCAGTTTTTTTTTAACTTTCTGAATGAATCTGAGTGTGTGGCTCTTAATTGGCCCGTGCTCGCTCTCCCTCCTGTTCTGTCGGACTCAAAGGCCAACAGATTACAGGCAGGAGTGTGAGGCCCTGCAGTCTGCAGTGTATGGTAATCACTCATTATGAGAACCAGCTGTCTCTGCGCAGCCGTTCAGGGGGTCAGACCTCTTGCTTCATGCTGACACTCCCTTTGCTAATGTCTGTCTCTCTTTTTCTATTTATCTCCAGATTAGACATATAGCACCAACTATGGGCTAATTCTGTGTTTCTCTGTTTGATAAAATGCACCAACGCTTTTTTTTCTTTTCTTTTTTTTGCTGAATGTCCAAAAAGTCCAGACAATTCCACTAAACAGTATATTTGACGCAGAGCACTGGACAGCGACTATGCTATGAAAGCCTTTTCTATTTGAGAATGATTCGGCTGCATGCTTTTTTGAATGTGATCAGTCAATAAAGATTAAAAATGACAAGTTTCATAAAGGTGTTGATGCTAAAACATCCGTCATGGATCACAACTGAACGGTGGAAGGTAGCAGGTGATAGGCCTCACTGAAGTACGTAGTATGTATAACATGTTTGTGTGTATCTGTGTATGTGCATGTGCGCTGTCCATTGTTTCTGCATGTATGTATGCAAAGGTATATTCTGTAGCTTTGTTATGCTGAGTGCCACATCATGCTGCCAACTGTTGCCAAAATGCAGCTCCATCTACCAGACATTGTTATGGCTCTTTGGGGATCACCCCACCCTTCACACACACACACACACACACACACACACACACACACACAGTCTACAGGCCCAGTTTTCCATTGTATGTGTTTGAGCAGAGCTGTGTTGGACAAGGGTGTGTTTGCTGTGTTTTTGGAGGAGGGGTTAGTAGTAAGAGTCTGTAGTGGCCAGCTGTGCTCTTCTCCCTACACTGCCAGACGCAGCTTGGGCCCTGAGGGCCGCAGAGAGAGCCGTATCAGATGGTTAAAAGAGGAGGTGTGAGGGCTCCCCCCAATGAGCAGACAAAAGCTGCAGCCAGCGCTCCTGCTCCGACGTCAAAGGGTGCATGGGGTGGGGAGGGGTCAGGGGTGGTGTCAGTACACAAAAGTGCACAGAGTGCCCCTGTCACAAAAAAAAAAAGAAAGAGAGAAAGAAAGAAAGAAGAAAAAAAAAAACCTCCCCTCTTTGTTGAAAAACTGAAAGAATGACATGGGGCTGCAGCAGCTGCTGTGCCTGCATGGGACATTTGAGACGCTCCTTTTCACAAACACAAAGTCTGGAGCAGATCGTGGTGTGTGTGGGGGGGTGGGGGGGGGGGGCGCAGAAGGGATTTGTATACAAACGAAAGGCACACTCTGCAGAGAGGGGTGAAAAACTGAGGGTGGAGTGAAGGTGTTAGTGTGTGCATATGTGTGTGTGTGTGCGTGTGCGTGCGTGTATGTGTGTGTGTGTGTGTGGGGGGGGGGGGGGGGCTGCTAGTGGCAGTCTCTGTCATAGAACTTTTAGAGATGACAGCCATTAACGTGTGTATATCCATCACACTAGAGAAGAGCCCCACAGGGTAACCATATGGACAGAGGCATTCTGTGCATTGTCTTCAAATCACCATCACCTTTTTTCCTATAGCTTAAACAACTACCAAGAATGCAACACCAAACAAAAGACCCTAATGTTTGGCTTTGAGGTATTTATGGTTTTACTGGCCTTCAAACCAAGTTGTTTGCGAAAAGGTAGCTAGCTGAAGTCTAAAGAGCTACAGGTTTAAACTGTAACACGATTGCTGCGCATGTTTTCGGAACAAAACTATAATAATTTTGCATGCAAGATACTTTCTCTGAATTCTATGTATCTGCAAGATCAACACTTGCTCTAAAGCAGTTTTCTTAAAAAGACTCAGCCATTAGCTTAGGCCCATTCTTCCACTGCAGTAAATGAGTAATATTTGAGATGGACCATCTATACTCTGAGACAGAAAGTTGTTCCCCAGAGGACTAGCAAACCAGTGTTTTCCGGTACAGACCAAATAACGAGGGGACAGTCAGAGAAAAGAAAAGCATAATCATTTAAAGGTCCTGTGTGTTGCCTGAAGCTCAGAATTGACCTTTCTGAGTGCAGTGTGTCTCTGGTCTGCCCTCCAGTGAACAATCTTTAGAAGTACATGAAATGTTTTTCCTGCAGTGTGATCTGCCGATTCCATAGAAGACTCTGGGCTTTTGTACATCCAGAAATAAAATGCAGCTGATTGTGATGTAAGCCTTTGACAGAGTACCTTGCATTGGTAACTGAATATCCATTTATGCATGAAAACTCTTCAGCAATTCCAGAGTGTTACATATAACTTACAGCACTGTCTTTTCATATGATTTGGTGTTTAGCCATAGTGGAGGGAACCTATAAATACTCACTGATACAGAATTTAGTCAAAAACAGTTCAGTGAACTTTTTATGAGTAAACTGTTTAACAGTCAAGTTTTTGTCTAAGGGGACATTCCTCAAAAATGGCTTAAGTAGAAAAGCTGTTTTACAGTTTCTTGATGAGTCTGATCACCACATGTAAGATACACAAATAAGTCCTAGAAACAGAAGTATTATGAAAACCAGTGACAGGGCAGTTCTGCAGGTGTGCTCTGTGGAGTGAGGAGTCCCTTTAAATCCAAGCTCAGAGAAAAGGCTCCATCTTGTGGACATGAAGCAAAACTACGCTTAAAACAAACTGCCACTTACTGCGGTGCTGCAGTCCGCACACGCACACACGTCTAGGTGACTGTATACATATCCTATTGGGACTCCATAGTGGGAGGTCAAGAAAAGAATTGTGCGTGTAATGTTCATGGATAAGAGGTATCCTGGTACCCTAAAATATAACAGTCACATAGGTTGAGAACCATAAGATCTTTGAGGAATGAATAGATGAATAAACTGACACTCAAGTGAACCGCACACAATAGCCGAATCAGTTGTATTCTCTGAGAGAAGATCAGATATTCAGCAGATGGACTTCTTTATTGTGGAATAGAACCTGCTACGAAAGCTGTCCATGCAATGTATGATGAAACTGCCATCACAGACAATTTATTACAAAAATATCCGCAAAAGGCCAAATATGTGATAAACATTCACCACATAATGTTCATTTTAAATTAATATGGCTTTGTTTGCAGGAGGAATGGATGGATGTTGAAGTTCTTGTGCTAAGTAAGTCAGTACAGAAGACCTTTTCCAAGCTCTGCTGTGTCTTTTGCCTTTTCAGGCACTGATCACAGACTATCTTGCATCCAAACGGAATGTCTGCTTTATTAACTGACAGCATGTACTCCTGACACTCAAAACTTGAGAACTGGGAAAGATTGGAAAAGATAATCATGTTGATTGATTGTGCTCTGAAAAACGAAATTACTGCTCAGAATGGCAGCTCAGTTTTGTTCACATAAATGGTGTTATTTAATTTGTCTTCATCATATTCGCACAAATATGCATAAAGGACGGTGCTAACCACGTTAAAAAAGGATGAAAATTTTCTCTGCCTTTAATGAGAGACATTTAGTAAGAAAATCAGATTTCTGCAGTGAGTTTTTCTCCCGCGTATTCTCACATTCACTTAATCTGGTGTGCAAGGAAATTACTGTGAGTAGAGGTAGACAATTAGAGTCATGGTGTTTATTTATTTATTTGTTCATTTATTTGCCGCAACAGATTATAGAAATTCAAATCCGAGAAATTCACGCGCGTTTTTAATTGTTTACTCGATTGTTTTAGATGCGTCTCTCTTTTAATGCCGTGTGGGGTTGATGATCACTACCATATTACTTGAGTGCACGGCCACATTGACTCGATAATGTCAAACTATGTCATATACAACAGCAAAGGGGTCTCATCACCGAATAGTCATGATTCTGAGAAATGTAAACACTGTTCACTGCCCCCAGCACACGCCGCGACGACGGGTGGCATCTGGCCACCAGAAAACAGGATAGCTACAAACTGTGTAAATATACAGGTAACGGAAAAATGCAAAGGCCTCACATTTAATATAACTGACCAGAATATGTATATGTATACAGTTCTTATCGTGTATAGTTTTTACCGTATGGTTTGAAGTATGGAAAAAAAAAAACATTTAAAAATGTCTTCTTGTTGTCAGTATCGTCTGCCAGTAGCACTTTGGGCCGACAACCTGCTGGGCACCATGACAGCTCAGTAATTGTGGAGAACTTGGAGGCGGTATCGGTTTGGATAGGCTGTTTGGACGACAGAAAAATGTTTTGTTTAAAGCAATCATTAACATCGGTGAGGTTTGCTGATGAGGTTTCTTAGGCTGGTGAGAGTGATCTTTTCAACAAGAGTGTAGTTTATGTTGGCACCTGCGATGTGGATTGGAACCATATCGAAACCAATCAAAGCGTGCAAATTCGTGACAAAGATGTTAGCGCACCTGTTATTCAGTGTTAACAAGAGCATTCTCTGTAATTAATGATAGAGCGTCATTAGCCTTTGATCATTACACGTCCCTTGATGACAGGAGGAAAATTATGAGGTTGAACATTTGGTACTATTAAGTGTTCTACATTTATGGTCTTTTTAAATGTGAGGTGTTTTACACTTTTAATGTGACAAACTTAGGCTACCTGTAATTGACACGTGCATTGAATACGGCGTCTACTGCAAAACGAGAATCTCTCACCCCTAATCAACCAGTCAATTACGACAAACCTAGGAAGAAGACAAAGCCTCCATCACATTCTCAGTCAAAAAAATACTACTGGTGTACATACATGTGAGCATAATTCAGTGCTATGAAAATTCAACAGCCCACTGGAGGAGAGCAGACAAATCAGAATCAGTGGTATGCTACACACACATACTGTATGTATGTATGTATGTATGTATGTATGTATTTATGTATATAAAAGTGGGAAGAGAGCTTGCTGGTTCTCTAATATGTGTGCATAAATCTTGCAGCTTGGAGTAAAACTATGGAATCTACCTCTGCTTACCACTGATCCCTTGGCTCAATCAAGTTTAACTCACAATCAAGTGTTGGACGCTTACTCAACAAGGATTCCGTGCTGTACCTCTTTGAAGACAGCTCAAGAGAACTGATTAGACAGACTATTCAGGCTGGCTGCATAATGAGAGAAAGAATTCAGATATGAACTTTTTTTTTTTAAACAATATTAAACCTTCTTTAAAAAAAATCCTTCAAGTTCCAAGTTCCTGATAAGCTGGAGTAGGAGCATGGTATGAACAAACCCTTAACATTATGCAATTGCAATACATTTCTGAGATGGCCTGCGTTATATTAAAAAACAATCATTTCAAAATTGACCCATGAAATCATTTTTTCATCTGCATTTGATTGACACACCGATCAAAAAGGGCAGCATAGTTTGGTCATTAACAGCAGTGGTTCTCAACTCCAGCCCTGAGGGGTCCTGTCCTGCACATCTTTGTTTTAACTCCTCTGAGCTCAGGGCTGACACACCTGATCCCACTGATCAATTAATCATCAAGCCCTTCATTAGTTCAATTAACTGTGATAATGAAGAGTTAAAACAAGGACATGCAGGACAGGGGGCCCTCAGGACTAGAGTTGAGAACCACTGTACACTGTCCCCCAGTGCTAGGGTCACAAGTTTCCGTGTCTGTGTTACTGGCAGCTGAGTTGGTGTTGCAAAGAAACCAGTTAGCTCTTTAGTGACCCCTAGTGTCAATGGAGCGCCTACTCAGGGGCGGGCTAATTCACAGGGAAGAGTGTGGGCATCCACATGGCACTACATTCCCATTGAAGAGCTTGTAAATTCAAACAACGTCAACAACAACAACAACAATTTCCATGGTGTTCTGCTCAATTGCTCATGAAACCCTTTTTTCCTTTTTTTTTTTTTTTTAACTTTAGTTCCACTTCAGATTTGCAGCAAATGTATAGATATACTGGACACATGTGCTGGAAAGTATTTATTTCAAAATGTAACCCAAAATCCAAACCACTAACACAGGCCAAGTTTGGTACACGGTTGTCAGTCTGCTGGAGGCAGGTTAGTGAATCAACAGTGATAAACAGGTTAAGGTCTAAACACAAAAACTGGACCTCTAACCAAGACTGACACAGCTCAGTACGGTCAGGTTGTGAGAGACTTCACAAAGGGAAAACCAGGAGTATGTACGCACAAAAAGACAAAGGAGCTGATGAACAGGAGACAGGTGTTCATGATAATGAGATAAACAGGTGATTGAGTTGGTGGTGAATGAGCAGGAACTGCGCTCTGATTGGCTAAAAGAGAGGACGGTAGAAACAGAGGTGTGACAAAATCTCAGTGCTTGATTCAGTTGAACTAGAATTGATGAAATTCATCAATTAATTTACTCCAACCTAATATATACAACAGATTATTTTGTATTTTGTCTACGGATGGGGATATATATCCTGTTTGTTTTAGAGAACTAAGTTAAGAAATGAAATAGTTTGATTACATACACACAGACTCCTAATGCCAGTGGACATCTGCAATGACATGTGAATGCAAAATAAAGAAAAGATTCTTATTGGTTCTGCGATCTCCTGCCATTCAATCCGCACCACACTAAATCACACCTCTTGTTTGACACTTCAGAATACATATCCCTAACACATTTCTATTTCAATTTCAGTCCTAGCCTGGATTTGAGATCGCACCTGTTACTGTGTGATTCATTCAGAAGAAAAGAAAAAAAACAAAAAAGTAACCACAGCTTGATAACTGCGTGTGGGGCATTTCCATGATCCTCAAGGCTGACACAGGAGTAATGTATCACGTGGCCAGACATCCATCTGACTTATCTGTGGCGTTTCACACATTTTCTGGATACTCTCTGCAGTTATTCTGAGTGCCTTCTTGTCTTTTCAAAGCAAGAACTCAACCACAAGGAATAATGAGCTAACCCAGCTGTGATTCATGTTAAGGCCAAATACATGAGAACTCAGAAGTTTGGAGCTCTATCTGATTGTTACGAAAACTGTAGATTATTATAGTGTGTGGATAGTCTAAGAAAGTCTGACAGAGTAATTCTGTAAAGTAGGGATACCATCCAAAAGGGTTCAGACTCTCTATAAACATTGTGCTGTACAGAGACCTGTCTGTGTGTTCAGTAAGCAATGTGATGTTCTTAATTACTCCATCTGGATCAAAGTGTCATTGGGATAAAATCCTAAAAGGGTGAAATTGGCCTCTAAAGACTAGCTGATTTGGGGGAACTGGCTAAATCTGTCTTGTGATGTCGAACTGTCAAACACTGCTTTTCAAAACAGTTGCTTTAAATTTCTAATGAAAAATGAAATCCCCTCCAAGCAATCAAGTGGAGTCACTTTGAAACATTGTAGTTATTTTGATTCAACCCAATAATGTAGCAACCCATGCATAATGACACAAATTTAGCCCACAAGCAAACTCTGTCAACTGGGTTGCGCCAACTGCCTGATTTGATTGACATTCATTATTAGACCTATAATATGTGCAAATATGTTATGAGAAAATTATACCATGCAGAAGATATGAAAATAAATAGTGTATAAATGAGTGTGTGTGAATGCTGTGTAATTAAGCTGTGATGTGTTTGCTCTGATGAGCTTCCTCACGACATCTCCAGCATTCATGAGACATCACAGAGGCTACAGTGCTTAACACGGAGACTCTCTCTTTCTCTCTCACACACACACACACACACACATACACACATACACACACACAGAGGGGGAGAGAGAGAGAGAGGGAGAGAGAGAGAGAGAGATGCAGTGTCCAACAGTGTGATGAAAAAACTTCATGACATAATGTTTAGTTGCTTAAGAAAACTCCCATAAATGGGCTTGTGGATTAGACAAGGGTCTCAGAACGAAATACTTGAAGCTGAAAAGACCTGATATGATTCTCTGAAGACTATGCTTCAGTGCCTGTGTTAGGACGTTTTGTGAGTGATAGCACAGGATCATTACATATTTAGGGCATCATTTTTTTTTCGCAGTGAAAAATTTCTGGTAATTTTGTTCAATAATTTGTTAATTTGGATCTGAACCCCAGCAACAAAAGTTATCCATGTACTCCTAATGAAAAAAAAAGTTG
>NC_044497.1:51635275-51755275 GCF_902362185.1 Chanos chanos
GAGAGAGAGAGAGAGAGAGAGAGAGAGAGAGAGAGAGAGAAAGAGAGAGAGTTAATTAGACACTGAAACTACAGCATCTCAGGTTTGTAAGTTCTTGAGCTGGATTTGAATCCCCAAACACACTTTACTGGCTATTAACAGAAAAAAAAAATGTTTTGTGTTATAAAGTGCTGACAGAAAGACCTGCATTGACTCTTCCCTAAAGTATCATTGAACTGTGCTGATTCCATATCAGAAAACAAACAGTGAAAACTGTCAGACGACTTTCCCTGCTCACCGAGTACTTGATGTTTGTTCACTTTACACTGAACACCTCTAACCTTCACATCAGCACTCTCTTCTTTTCTTTTCTCCAGTAGCTGAAAGTCCCAAACTCTGGTCCTAGTTCAGTTCTGATATATAACCTCCCCTTCGTATCTGTCATCCAGTAGGTCCACCTGGTTCTTTGCATTTTCGCCGCTATAACTTTGAGTGTTTACATATCTGGCACATCTCCTGTGTCATGTTGGTAAGTAATGGTAGTAGTGATGTAGGGTAATCCTAAATTTCTTAACTTGAAATCTTCAGTGTCGTACTACCGGGTGATGTTGTATTGTATACATTATAAGAAATGCATATGTTCATTACGGGGAGATCTTTTTTTATTTTCTTCTTCTTCTTTTTACAGAGAAATCAGAGTATTCGAAGTACTGATTTTTCAAAGAACCAAAAGAAAATGGGTACTTATATCACTTCATAGATCTAAGTTCATATAATTTAATTGTGTCTGTCTGTGGGCTTTTTGTCTCTGTATTTAGTTCTGACTTATGAAAGTGTTGAGGTCACTGGACATGAAAGTTGACTTCATCTAAGATAATCAAACTCATCAATACAATAGGCGTGTTTGTATCTTAAAACTAAAAAAAGAAAAATGTTTGATCATCATCCTAAAAACCACCTTATTAAGGCATGTTTCAGACTGACAAAACTATGATACCTGCTGTTTTCATGTGACCCATCATATAATTTAATTGTGTCTGTCTGTGGACTTTTTATCTCTGCATTTAGTTCTGACTTATGAAAGTGTTGAGGTCACTGGACATGAAAGTTGACTTCATCTAAGATAATCAAACTCATCAATACAATAGGTGTGTCTGTATCTTAGAACTAAAAAAAGAAAAAGGTTTGATCATCATCCTAGAAACCACCTTATTGAGGCATGTTTCAGATCGACAAAACTATGATACCTGCTGTTTTCATGTGACCCATCTTCACTAAAATGGCTATTTTTTGTGTCTTTTCTGACCTTAGGGTGGCGTGGTAATGTGTAATGAACGGAGACTTCTGTATGACATGTCTTCCATGCATTTTTTTTTTCAACAAACGAGTGTATTTACTTCTCTGAGTTCTCTGAGTTAATCTTGAATTACCGGTTCATCTTATGTCATGGCTTTTATGGTTTAAGTGGTTAAATCTGTGGTTGATAGTAGCAAATACTGACTGCAATATTTTCCAATACATGGTATTAAACATCTCATACAGATAGCCTACAGCTGCTCTCCTCGTGAGATATTCCTTCAACATGCAAAACCATCGTACCTTTTTATTCTTTAACAGTTGTAAACACATTCTTTAACGGGTCATAACCTCAAAGCAAATTCTAAAGCACAGACTTCACACTAAAAAGTTAAAGTTATGCTCGACAATCATAACATATAGTACGATCATATCGTTTAACTATACCTCTAATTTGGGTTTAACAGCGTGTAACTATTTTTAGACCATCTTGTAGCCACATCTAGTTTTAAATATTCCCCATTCACAGGACTTTGGCTGTTGCCTTATGATTTCCCAAAATCCTTATGTAAGTTTTCTTATTTTATGTACTCCGTAATAACGAATTATCTGGGTCGTACATTTCGAACACGGAGAAAAAAAGTCAATGCGATTGTTCCACTGCCCTCAGAGTCTGCCAGAGGGGTATGCGGTGCATGATGCCATAGTTCACAATGATTGGTTCACTGCAAGAGCCCACGTGAAAATCGAGTGGTTCTCAAGGAGATTCAGTGGCAGGCTGGTTTTCAGTGTTAGAAGCGTGTTACAGTCTTCACTACCGGTATCAACAGGTCTCCTGAGTTCTCCCTGCAGCCGATAAAAATCTGAAGACATAGCTTGAGCGTTGCATGCTGCTGTCCGTCGCCTCACTGAATGATTTTACTGAAGTTGGGTACGCTTCTGAAGGTATGAATCTAGTAAAGTGGTAACTTTGTACACTTTTTTTCAGCTTGCAGGAAGCGTTTTATAGAGTGGTATAGGACCACACTTATCTGGTCTGCATTCTCTAAAGGTAAGGTAGCAGAACAAAATACAAAAAAAGGTTTTGTCATTATTTTGTTAAATCTAGTCTACTGCCAGTCCAGCTCCTGACTCCTCTCTCATCACTAACATGAGAAATGGGACACGTCCAGTAGTTTTCCCTCGGTATGCGTTATTAATACGCATGTATTAATAACAATGTGTGTGTATTTATGATGTCCCCTAATTGGAGGAAGAACGTAATATTTGTAAAGGCAGTTAGTTCCTCAAATGAAGTTCGAGGAAGCTACGATTGAAACCAGGAAGCGATGATGCAAGTCGGCGTTAAAAATTGCTTGAATAATTTATCCACGGAAAAAGTCACCGTTTCAAGATTAAATCAGAACAGGTAGGGCATCACCATATCTGTTGGCATCGAGCACGAAATGCATAATTACTTGCTGATAGTCAAGCTTGTAGACTGGCTATGAAACGCAACTGAAACACAATAAGCGAACTCATTACCTTACCTTACATTTCTCAGACATTAAACGCTCCCGCTAACATTTGCTAATGTTTCAACATTTAGAACAACTAATTGTTTCATTTAAGCCCATTAGTTGAGGAAATGACACGTGCTCCTCAGTCCATGTATTCTTTTAATTCACTGAGCACGCATGCACGGTGCTATTGTACGAGAGCATTGCAGATAAACGAACTTCCTAATCAATAGCTAATTATATGCAACATGACATTTCAGGAATGTGTTTTCATTATGATAACTATGTGTTATAGTTGGGCCACACTGATCAATTTTTTCTGGAATTTTCCGTGGTTTTTTGGATATGTTTGCCAAATATAGGTTAATGAGTGGGGGAGGTCAAATTTCAGTCTAGTGTGGCAGGACGGATAGTCATATGTTCTTTTATAGTATGAACGTGAGAGGGCGCCAACAACCAACATTTAAAGCTGTTCAAATGACTGGGCTTGTATCGCTTTGAACGAATCCTCGAAAAGACACTCGCTCTGCTCGTGAAACCTATTTAGTTTCAGCCCTTCTCTCCTGGTCAGCCCTACCTCCCATAGTTATCTGGACAGGATATTTCATCCCCCATCTCTGCTCCCGCAGCGAGGGCGTTTTGCCAAGTAAAAAAAAGACCCATTGGCTTTATCTGACCTATATCCATTTCTGTGCGCCCAATTAATCTTTAACAGGATCAGCTAAGGTTGTATGAGTTCAGAATTCAAAGAACAGACAAAATGTAGGCTAAACGTTGACTTTCTAATTTCAGCCACCTAATTTTGTATGGTCAGTTTCAGATATGTTTAAAGAAAGGGGGGGGGGTTTCCTTACAATTTTTTGAATTTTCACCTGAATCATTTCATTCAATAATATGAAATAAATCCAGTGTTACATAAGCTCTTGTTTTAACGTTTTGTCTAGGCCCTGTCCTACTTGTCCTAAAGAAACCACCATGCCGCTTGAACTGGCAATGCCGCTTTTTCTGCCAAACGAAGATTTCCGGAACCGAAAGACACCTAAATTTAAGGGGCCTCTGCGGCCTTGTCTGCTTAAGCAGCTACTGCCTGAAGAACTGCCAGAAGTCAATGAGGTGAGTGCACCTGCGAGTGCGAATGGAAAGGCAAAAAAACAAGTGACTTTTGCTGACCATAAAGGCCTAGCCCTCACCATGGTAAAGATGTACTCAGAATTCGACGACCTCATTGACATCCCGCTCAACATCCAAGAGCTTTTTAAGTCGTCACTCACGCTCTTAGAGGAGGAGAGCAAGTTGACGCTTAACTTTGCTCAGCCGTCTGCAGACTACCTGTTGTTTCGTCAGCGTCTTGAAAGCGATAAAGTCTGCCTCGAGCACTGTATGCTTAAAGACAAGGCCATGACTGGTACAGTAAAGGTCAAAAACCTGTCCTTTGAGAAGTCTGTTAAAGTACGTGTCACATTTGACACATGGAAGAGCTATACAGATGTAGAGTGCCAGTATGTTAAAGATACTTACATGGGCTCTGATCGGGATACCTTCTCCTTTGAGGTTAATTTACCTGAACAAGTGCCACCACATGAGCGCATTGAATTTGCCGTTTGTTACGAGGCCAACGGTGTCACGCACTGGGACAGCAATCAAGGACAAAATTACAGAATCATCCATTCAGCGCTGAAGACCTGTTTGCAAAGTGACCATAGTGTTGGTTCTCAGCGAAACAGCTCTGGAGATTGGGGAATTCACTTGGACCGTTACGGCAGCCCAAGGTGCTCTCATGGGATCTTTCCGGAATGGCCAAGTTATACCGCATATGAGGATATTGGCCCTTACTACTGAAAGTGTTTTTTTTTTTTTTTTGGAAAGGAGTGAACATCTTTTTATTAAAATAAGGGGACAGTTGAGAAATCGCCCTCAGACCAGCACAAGTTGACCCGAAAATCAAAACTCGTTGTCCATAAACTCTTTGCAATTGCTCTTTTATGAGGAAGAAAACAATATAATATTTAAAAAAACCCCCCAAAAAAAACAGATGAGGTCAACTGCTTTTACTCACAGTGCAATAAAGGAAAGTTGTTGTATATCTACTCTACACAGTGCAATATCATATATTTTAATCTAAAAATGTATATCATATTTTCTTTACAATATGTTGTCTCTCTGACTGGTGAAACATGTCATAGCATTGATGAATATGTAAAACTGTTGTAGCTTTAAGACTGGAAATTTACAGCTGCCATGTAGGGGTGTGTGTGTATGTGTATATATGTATTGTATAAAACATATATATGCATAAATGTATGTGGGTGTGTCTGTATGTCAGTGGTTTAATTGAGTTTTAATGAGTTTAACTGTAATGTAGCCTTTTGTTGCTTATTTCAGTGAATGCACCTTAAGAACCTTGCACGGGTTCAGTCATTTATGTCCTGGGACTTTGCTGTGTTGCATTGGTTCTGTAGCTAATTTAGCAATAAATGTATTATTATTAATTCAGAGACGGGTGGTCTACAAATGACTTATTCAGGAAACTCAGTTTGTATCTTTCTGAGCAATTTACTTGATGACTTTGGGGAAAAATATCATGGATGCATACTAGTTCTGAAGCATGTTTTTCCATAAAAATGAGATGCATTTACTGTGTAGTCTCCATTTTGTCTTGATACTTGAGAGGTTGCAGACATCTGCATTGTTCAAACATGCTCTGCATCTATTTTTAAGTTATGCATAGTCGAACAATTGTACCTGAAATGTGAACTTTAAATTAAGATCTCTTTCCTTTGAACATTCACTGTAACATTTTCATTTCATCTTTCATCCACTTTGTTCATGTGCAAACGAATGTTCTCATACAGAGATGTCCTTCTTTTTGTTGTTGTTGTTGTTTTTTTTAGGGGTTGAAATACGCGTGGTTAGTGACATATAGCGTGGTTAGTGACATATAAAACACACATTTAGAGATGTTTTCACATTCAGCTGAGATTGATATTTCTCTTGCTTTCACACACACACCTCTTCAGGGCTGTTCAGGTTCTACTATATATGTGTATGTATATATATATATATGTGTGTGTGTATGTGTATATATATATCTATATATATATATATATATATATATATATATACACACACACACATATGTATATAAAATATGTATTATGTAATTTTTTTTTCTTTTAGTTCTGAGGGGGGGAAATGAAAGATTTTAGCTGGATATTTGAGTTGATATTCATAATGTTTCCATGGTGTCTTGACAGTCATAAAGATGGACAACACCCAGCTTACTGTCATATCTTGAAATTTTCTGAAATTGTATTTGCTTTAAAAGTAAACTGCCTGATAGTATTTTTGAAAACCTCGAATTTAACTGAATAAAATAAATTTGAAATATTCATTGCCTTCTCATTGTGTACAGTTTGATTTTTAGCATGCACACAAATCATCTGAGAAGAAAAAAAAAATGGAATAAGAATCTTTTCTGCACATTTGTGCTATTCTGTGAACCGGCGCTGGAATGTCTCAGACCAAAGATACCAAATCCAGTTCTTCAATACTCCTAGCTATTCCAAACTCAATCTGTCCAATCATGAGCAATCAATCCTCCAGAAAAAATTATTAAGGGGCTGAAGATCCACTTAATATTGAAATGGTGTTTGTAGTGCAATTTACTGTCTTGTCATTTTGATTTGATATGAATATAATTGTTTGCCAAAATACCAAGATAAACAAAATAATCAGCTTCTGCAGAAAACTAATTATATTGAAACCTTAGTGACAAGTTTCAGAAAACATGTTTGAATAATTTTTTTTATCACAATCAATTACTCCTCCGTTACTGTAGGTGTCGCAACATTAAATAATGCGTCATGGTAGTACAGAGAATGTTTTTATTGTTGACCGGGAGGTCTGTGGGCCGCATTTGTTAGTATTTCACATTTTACGTTATTTTCTTGCTGTTTCTGAGGAAGCTGTGCGTTTAATAAAGACAAAAAACAGATGTGAGATATAATGTCGGCTGAGATATTATATTTAAGGTGTATCTTGTGAAACAGTCATTACAACATGGCTCAACAGCAAGGCAATGTCTGAACGCGGACCGGAAAGCGCGAAAACTAGTTGTCTGTTTGACAATTGCGACTGCATCTAGAATGGAGGAACGAAAGAAGAACATTCAGGGCCATAAAGAAAATAGTATATTTTCTCAGGAGACGAACGAAAACGGTACCTGCTTAGGTGTAAGTGTTCTTTAACCATTTTTATGCATTAGCGGCAATATCTATGGTACATAAGCTAAGCCAAGTAGCTCATTAAAAGTAATGTTGCTCGAAATTAGCCAAGTTTATTTTGTTGATTTGTTCAGAAAGTGAGCTAACGCACTTTAACGATGCTGAATGATGCATATGTGATCAGCTCCTGTTTATAACCCTGTTTTGTTTCATCTTGTCAAGGCCTCTGAAGAAACCAGTAATGCTGAAGACCCTAATTCTCGAGCTCAGACTTCTAAAGGGGAATTCAGTGATCCTGTATATAAGGAAATTGCCCTTGCTAACGGTCGCGTGAACCGTATGCACAAGGACGAGCTCCGTTCTAGGTTGGCCGAGTTGAAACTCGACACAAGGTTAGTTAAGCAACACCAAAACACGCTTCAGTCTCTCTCAGCACCTTGTCAGTTATGCAGAATACTCTTCATGCATTTTAGTCATAACAGGTTTACTCAGTAAAAGCCATAATAGATTTAATGGTGAGGACCTGGGACTTTGTTGGGACAATCCTATGATATATGAGATGTTGACATATCTTTGAGATGTCGTAGAGCCACTTCACTGTGGACTGTGAGGATTTATCTAGGTGATTCTGTCAGTCAAGGCCACCTCTGTGGTTATAACAACAAAGACCCCCCAGGTCCTCACCATTAAATCTGAATCAGTGTTTGCCTTGAAATGTCATGTATACATTGACATTTCTGTGCTGACACAGACATGAGGTGTGTCCTTAGTTAGTTTATATATTACATAACCTGAAAACTGACCAGATCTCATGATACCCAGTGACATGCAGAATGTGACCTAAATACTCTTTTCTGTGCCCTGAAACTTGGTGCGCTCTAAAGGATCAAAGCTGCCCCTTTCTGGATGGGTTTCAGTTCATTTATTAGGATAAGGATAAGGATGTTTTTATGGTCATTCCAGAACATGTTGTACATGAAAGAGAACAAAATGAGGTATCTTGTGTTTGTTTGTTCTTTTGTTTGTTTGTTTATTTGTTTGGAAGGGGTGTGAAAGATGTTCTCAGGAAGAGATTAAAGAACTACTACAAGAAGCAGAAGCTGATGCAGGTGGTTGAAGATGGTGGGGGAGGAGACACTGCTGATACGTACTATGACTACATCTGCGTGGTGGACTTTGAGGCGACATGCGAGGAGAATAACCCACCTGAGTTTCTTCATGAAATCATTGAGTTTCCTGTGGTTCTCATTGATACGCGCCGCTTGGAGATTGTGAGTTGGTGAGGGAACACGCTGGTACTAAATGCCGGGGAGCAACCAGAAGTAACTGTGATAAGCCCACCAGCTCGTTTGGGATTAGTTCTGTTCGAATAACATCTTGTGAAGCGCCAGTACACGGTCACATCCATAGTAACTCAGCTCTAAGTTGAGAAAGTTTCTTTTGTACATATTTTTGTATTGGTTCTCTGCTTTAAATATGGTTTAGATTTGTTCTCCTGGAATTAATCGATGATGGAATATTTTGCAGAGTTGTTGCGGTTCAGTTTTACCAAAGTCTCATGTTTCCTTTGATTTCAGCTAGGCTTATGATTTTATGGTGTTTTTCATTTGTTGCAGGTGGACACATTTCAAGAATATGTAAAACCTCTGGTGAACCCACAGCTCTCTGATTTCTGCACTAAACTTACTGGTATAACACAGGTATGACCTTTTGTCTCATCGCCACATGATGATGCTTTAGGAAGGGAGGTCACATTTCTTAACTGTCTTATACCTCTTTAAACTTCATTGAGATGAAGAGCCTAAGACACATCTCTATTTGGCAGCAGCGAATGCACCACTGTGAATAAGAAAATGATTTTTTTTAAAGCAATACAAGTTATGGGTTAATATGTTATCTGTGCAGAAAATGGTGGATGAGGCACATGCTTTTCCAGCTGTCCTTCGACGAGTCGTTGCCTGGCTACAGGAGAAGGAACTTGGCACAAAGTACAAATATGCACTATTGACAGATGGGTAAGAACATTTACATTTACAATGTTATCAGTCCATAAAGAAATGATTTTTTTCTCACAGTTTGTGCTTTTAGTCAGGTACACACAGAGTTCAGCAAAAAAGGTCAACGAGTGGTGATTTCCTTGAACTTCACAATTTGAACATTGTGCTCACTAGTGACATTTAAAAGTCACGTACGTTTTGTTTTTTGAAGAGTGAAAGGTCTTCTCTCGCTTCAGGTCTTGGGACATGAGCAAATTCCTCAACATCCAGTGTCGTTTGAGTCATATCCGATATCCTCAATTTGCAAGAAAGTGGATCAATATAAGGAAGTCCTACGGAAACTTTTATAAGGTTTGAAAAAAGATACATGAATTTAACTGAGCCCCAACTTTTGCAAATTTTGTAAATATGTACGTTTCCTCAGTGAACACATGAGACAAGACAGATTGCATGATTCAGAGAGTCGTTACTAGTCAAGAGATGTGCATTAGATGTAGCTGCCGACATCAAGCTAAATAGTTATGAATGTAATAAGATGGGTAACAGTATTTTGACAGCGTCTTCTGAGAGAATAGACTAGACAGCTTGTGAAAGTGCATTGCACATAAGTGTGGTCTTTGTGTCACGTCTTAGGTGCCTCGCACGCAGACCAAATTGAGTAATATGCTGGAGAACCTCGGCTTACAGTACGAGGGACGACCGCACTGCGGACTTGACGACTCGCGCAACATCGCACGCATTGCTCTGCGCATGCTTCAAGACGGCTGTCAGTTACGCGTCAACGAGCGCATGCACGCGGGACTTCTTCAAGGCGTGCCTAGCACCGCCCCTTTAGAATCGGCACCACCTCCACAGAGACCCCGAAGCAGAGACTAAAGCTATTTCTCAGATGATTGACATGTTCCCTGTACTGTTCTGTGTGTCTGATGCCACTGAAAAGAAAAATGTAGTCAGCAGAACACTGAATAGAGATTAAGGGAGTGATCTGAGAGCTGGGAGAGACATTTACTAAGCCTAAGGCTCTGTAAGTATGAACTTACAGAGCCTTAGGGTTGAGCAGGAACCAACATTTTCTCTGTGTAGTGTCTTTATGTTATCTACTCTTGTCACCTGCATCTTCAAAGGTCTCACCTGGACTTTACTTAAAATCTGTTTTTTGCTTAAACTTTATGTAAGACTTAAGGTTTTTTTGGCTGATATCTGTAACAACACTGCTTGGTTAGTATAAACTTTCATCATCCCTAATTTTATGCTGAGTGGAATTGATCATACTGTGTGACTCATTTATTATGGAGATATGTCTTTTTTTTTATCCATTTTAAGTCACCTATAATGAAGAACAGATTTCTATTCCTCTGGACCATCTTTGCAAAGGGTCCAGCTCTTTTTTTAATGTGACAATAAACAGTCTCATTAAATGTGTTTTATTCTCTTGTGAATTACTTTTAGGAACATGTTTTACCAGAATCTAAACCATCTTTTGCCGGAGCGTTTTGAAGTCTTTTCAGAGGCAGCGCAAATACTTTAGGCCCTGCTCTTTGCTTCTAGGTCAACCCATTAAATCTGACATTTCTGTACTTTGTTCCCACATACGTTAATACAGTGGGAGATATATCCATTATGTAATGTGTGAACTTTGTTGCTGCTGGCCAGAGGTGAAAAAAACCAGGGCAAATTGTTTGCTCCCTTTCAACTTTTCCAGTTTTATGATGTAACGAAGTAAGATATTTTCAGGTGTTGCAAAATCCTGTTTGATTAAAAAAAAAAAAAAAGCGAAAGAAATGCAAATATGTCATCTGACCAAGAAAATGACACTATTTTAAACTTTGATACGGTATATTTGATCCTATACAGTTTTACCGCCTATATGACTCCTATAAGCGTACGTCATTGACAAATTTTCACCTTAGATAGTATAATTTTTTCTTTAAAATTTTAAAGCACACACAATCGCATTAAAATGTTCATTTCGAACAATATCCCATTGTATTTTGCACTAAGCCCATGCGTTTACCCATGATGCCCGACAGGTGGTGATAAACACCCATGTACGTAAACGTGGTGGCGCGGCACTCATGCTCGTCTCTCAGATCTCCAGTGTTTATTATCTCTGCAGTTTCACTGCGCTTTGAAACGACGTTTACTGCCATACACAATAGGCGCACACGACAAATGGTCATTTCCCTTCTCATCAGTGATCTGGAAGGTATCCAATTTTGTTCTAAATGTGTTTTTTTGAGAATAAAACGAATGATCCAGGGACGTGAGGGACTTCCCTGTTTCTTGTCAACTTGGGGTTATAAAAGTGAGCGATGGTGTTCCACACAGATTTGAATTTGAAGTAAAATCTATCGTGGAAAAGTACCAAGAGTTTTTGCAACAAAATGCGAAAGACAGGGCTCATATGCAAACTTAACGGAGACGAGTATCAGTTGGCTTTACTTATTACGATAAAGTATGTGGAGCATACGAATATTTTCCCCATCACGTTACTCCAAGAAGGTGGGCTCACGACAGTGACGCAGTGTCAAGGCGTTGCTGCTGCTGCTCCACTCCCGTCATAGCAGCTTGGATTGTAGGCATAGAACACAAGCAGATAGGCAGAGGGAGTGTAGCAGACGGTCAGTGATCGTTGCAGTTTGATTCATTTGTCCTCTGGAAACATCGGAAACCGTTTGAATGATATGCTATCAAAAGACATACTGGCGGTGCCAGGCGAACCGCCTGGACCGCAAACTGGACTGACTGGACTTTGGAGGTGAATTGCGGTAGGTTTCCTGTATCCTGTAGTCGATGGCGCAGATAAAGAGAATGACCGAAACACCGCTGCACTATTTCAGTTATTCAGATGCTGCCGAAAAACGCAATGTATTTTATTTGGTCGGAAATGGAATTTCGTCTCTTCGCTCACGAATTGTATGCTGGTATGGACTGTGCTGCACAGAATGCGAATCAAAGAGGCAAGCGCACGGACCACCATGCTGCCTGGATAATTGGTAATTGCTCTCAATGAAAACAAGGAGGAGGGGTGTAGCTGCAGCACGATGGCTGAGAAGGAGAATAATCTCAGGACAGCCAGGTTATGGAGGGATGCCGCTTTGCGTTCACGGAAGCTGAGGAGCAATCTGCGGCAGCTCACTCTGAGCAGCAAAAACAGCCAGAAAATTATATTACCGGAGGATATTAAAGAGATTGAGGTCCTTAATCTGGGAAATAATTGCCTGCAGGAGCTTCCAGAAGGACTGGGCTCGACCCTAACAAAGCTTCGCATACTCGTGCTTCGCAGAAATAAATTTGCAACTGTTCCTCCTGCTGTATTCCAACTTGGTCAGTTAGTTGAGCTGGATATTAGTCACAACTGCCTGGGTTTCTTCTCTGAGGACATTGTTCTCCTGAAGGGCCTGAAAAAGCTTTGCATCAGTCATAACAAGATCCAGTACCTGCCGTCTCAGCTCGGAACACTCAAGTGCTTGGAGGAGCTTGACATCAGTTTCAATGAGTTGCAGGATTTTCCCAGATCTTTCTCACAGCTTGGAAAACTTAGAACACTAGATGTGGACCACAACAAGCTTCAGCACTTCCCTCCAGAAATTCTTGCCCTTAGTGACTTGGAAGAGCTTGATTGCTCTGGGAATAAATTGGAGGGTCTCCCAGGAAATATTATGATGCTCCAGTCCTTAAAAATCCTATGGCTGAGCAACACACACATTTCCTCTTTACCTGAGACGTTCTGTGATCTTCAGAATCTTGAGAGTTTGATGCTGGATAACAATTTCCTGACAACTCTGCCACAGTCATTTGGCAAAATGCAGAAGCTTAAAATGCTAAATATTTCATCCAATTCTTTTGAAGAATTTCCTCAGGTTATTCTCAAAATCACTGGTTTGGAAGAACTGTATCTGAGCAGAAATAAACTGACTTTTCTTCCAGATGAGATAGGACATCTGGTAAAGCTTGTAAATTTGTGGTTGGACAATAATAGAATAACGTTTCTCCCGGATTCTATTGTAGACCTGGAGAAACTCGAGGAACTTGTTTTACAGGGTAACCAAATCGCAATACTTCCGGACAATTTTGGAAAACTTGCCAAAGTTAACATTTGGAAAGTGAAAGACAACCCTCTCATACAACCTCCTTATGAAGTCTGCATGAAGGGTATCCCTTACATTGCTGCCTATCAGAAGGAGCTTGCAAACTCGCAACCTGCTGTGAAACCAAGATTAAAACTGATTTTGATGGGGCAGAGTAATGCAGGCAAAACCAGGCTCCGGCAGTGTGTTGTTAGCAAACCTCTAGATGCCAAGGCGCTCGGTGCAAGTAGTGGAATTGACGTGACGAACTGGGTAGCGGATGCAGATCGGTCAATTACTTTTACAGTGTATGACTTATCAGGGAAACAGAATTATGATCTCATCAAACCATTTTTCCTGTCACCGGGGGCTCTCTATATTCTGGTTGTAAATTTAAAGTTATACACATCCAAGAGTTTTTACAGCCACGTGGGGTATTTTCTTCACCTTCTCACTGCCAAGGTGCCACATGCAGTGGTGTGCGTTGTGGGCACACACACCGACTTGTGTGACGACATGGAGATGGAAGAGAAGTGCCTTGATATCCACAGACAGATTGCACTGCAGGAGAAGAGGGACACGGAGTCCCTGCAAACTCTGGCCAAGCAGGTGGACCAAGCCCTTCAACTTGGCTTTGATGTTAGGACATCCAGCCCTCATGTTCTTTTCTACGGTGTATCCGACAAAAACCTGAGACGCAAAAAGGCGCAGTTGCAGTACATGCTCAACAGTAGGTTGCAAATCTTGTCCCCAGTATTTTGTGTCAGTTGTGTTGAGCCCCAGAAGAACATCCGACGCTTGAAGGAGAAACTCATGTCTGTTGCCGACCACAGGGAAATTTTCCCCAACCTTCATCGAGTACTGCCAAAATCATGGCAGATGCTAGAAGAACTACATTGCAAGTCACGGGACCTTTGGCTCTCCTGGTGGGACTCGGCTCGTCTGGGTCTGCAAGCAGGACTGACAGAAGATCGTCTTCAGAGTGCACTCTCGTATCTGCATGAGAGTGGCAAACTGCTGTACTTTGAAGACAGTTTGACACTCAAGGAATATGTCTTCCACAACCTGCCAAGGTTTATTGCTATCCTGAATGTTTTCTTTCAGAGAGACTCTAATGCACTGCTAGAGAAGCTACAAGCTGAAGAGGATAGTGAAGACAATGTAAGGGCAACCCAGATGCAGAACTACGTGGAGGGCTTCCTGCAGCATGGCCTACTGCCATCTAACGTTATTCGCTTGCTTCTCAAGCCTCAAGTACAGACCCAGCAGGACTTTCACCTGATTATGGAGCTGCTTGAAAAGATGGGGGTGTGCTACTCCATCAACAAGCCACGCTGCAGGCCACTGAATGGGGCAGTTGTCTGGTACAAGTTCCCTAGTCATGTTAGCGCTGAGGAGCCCTATGCTGAGGCCTGGGTCAGAGGAGGATCGCCGATCCCTGGTCAGTTCTTTTCGGTTGAGCAGCTTCAAATTGAGTACAGTTTTCCTTTTTTCATTCCCCCTGGACTCTTTGAACGCTATAGTGTGCAAATTAACAGCCATGTGGTGCAACGCTCTGATGGAAGGCATCACATCTTTGCTTATCGGGGTAAAGTGCCTGTGATGGTGAGCTACCGGCCTTCTCGGAACAAACTACAGGCTGAAACCCTCTCCATTTCTAGCCATGCCTCTTTGCCAAATATCTGGACAGCTTGGCAAGCCATAACCCCCCTGGTGGAGGAATTGAACGTCCTTCTTCAGGAATGGCCTGGCCTCCACTACTCGGTAAATGTCTTGTGTTCCAAGTGCCTGAAGAGAGGGTCTACTAACCCCCATTCTTTTCCAGGTAAGTGCTTTTGTTGTCTTTTAAGTTTTGCATTACCTATGTAGCAGCAACCTAAATATGCTGAAAGATATGCCACTGTTTAAACAAAGATAATGTTATAGGGAATTCATTATTTTACTGCCAGAGGGAAAACATCAAGAATTGTTTCTGATTTTTTTTTACAGACAATTTAGAGCATTATGATGTCAGGAAAAATAAACAAAGCACAGCTAAGTCACTTTAATTGTATTTGACCAATAAAGACAGATCTCCCATTTATCTGACCTAGTAAAGGGAAAATTCTTTAGTTGTCCATAAGTCAAACAGACATAGCCTATCTATTCTTTAACCATGTGTACTAAGGTTAGAGTTTTTATGGCCTGTTAAACATTGACACATAGATTGGTAGATTGAGAATGAAATGTCAGTGGATGGAGGCTAAACAAAGACTCTGAGGCGGCTGCTAGTGACAACGCCTGAGAGGGTCTCTGTGGGCACGAAGCCCCACCTAGAAACACAAATTGGCCTAAACCAGTCAGGCTCCCTGCTGAGAACACACTTCTGCACTGACACAGTGGCAGAGACGATTACCATGGCAACAAAATAGGACTTTCCTCATGCGAAGCAGAGAAGATGTGCACTTTAGTCTTTGGTGGACTCAGTACTCATGATGATTGTGTTGTGTACTTGTCAGTAGTAATACCCTTACATACGTCTGAATGATAATCTGCACCGCGAATTGCGGGTTAAAGCGATACCTGGTTTTGCATGGATTTATATTTTAAAAATGTCTGTCCTTTGTGGTTTTGTAAATCTAGTGATTTTGTGAACCATACATGTGTGATTGCATTTTGCAAGACATACAGTGGTCAATAAATTTAGGAGGACATGTTTATGTTTATGTTGCCCTAATCAAGAGAACAAATTGTAATATTTCCACTTTTACAACATGATTTTTGCCTCTTTTCTTTGAGTGACTGCTCAACAAGATTAATATCTGCTATGCAGTATAAACGTCCAAACAAAAACATTTGGTTGTCTTACGCAGTCATAGATAAATAATACGTCCGGGCCCTCTGTACCTTTCCTTTGTGTGTCTTATTGGCTCTACACCTCTGCTTGTTCATCACCTTCATCCTTCTGGAGCAGTGGAGGGACTTGGCTGACGCTGTAGATTAGGTCATGTCTGTGGTTATTGTTGGTTTAAATCATTTGTTACAAACCTATACTCCACGCAGAGAATGTTCTCTGGCTCACCACTGCTTCCTAAATAAATGGTCTGACCTCATAAATAAAATAAAAAAAAAAACAAAAAAAAAAAAGCCCTTATGGACTAGCTATTGCGTTTTTACGTTCTTTAAACTTTCCCCACAGCACCTAAGTCCCATATTTCTGAAGTCATCTGAAAAAATCATAAAAATTCTTACGGCTTTAATGAGGAGTTTATTCCACTCGTATGCTCAATTGCCCAGACGGGATGTGTATTTATATTTGGCACTCCATCTGTTTCCTGAAGCTCGTGAAAGTGCCCCTTTACTTCCAGTTCGGTGTGCACCTGATTTTTTTTCTCATTGTGTCATACATTGGCTAAATGGGAACAAACCCTGACTCACTGCATGCTCTCCAGTCTTACGTGGAAGGGACAGATTTAAGGAACAGTGGCTCTTCGCCATGGAAATGAAGCCAGCGTTTGACAGACAACCAAATTACCAGTCTCAGTAGGAAGTCAAGAGATGTTGTAGAAAACTCTTTAGCTCCTGAGAATGCGCAGTTGTCTTGAACTCAGTGTTCACTGGGACAAAGCGTCTTAGGCATATCGATTAGACATGGTATGCTGTTTTGTCACTTGTGCCCATGAAACAGTTAAAGAATGAACGTCATATTATCATTTGCAGATCGTATTGCAGTGAAGTCAAGACCGAACGTTAGGTTTAGTAGCACGGATTTTCATCACTCCATATTAGGAAATGATATTTTTGGTCTACACCCTTGTTTATTCAGACTCTAGACTCCTTTCTCTTTCAGACTAAACATGGTGAATGTAATGGATGCGGTGGTTATTCTTTTATGTCCATGGAATCGAGATACCAAACTGTAATATTGGGCTGTTCGTTTTGTGATGTCGTCACGCTCTTAATCAGATCTGGATGTCATATCTCATGTAGATTTTACACACTGTACTCGGGGAATGCTCTTTAGAGGGAGGTCTGCATACCGCTCTAGTCATGCTGGAGCAGGGCAGTCTTCTACCCCCTGTGCGCCCGCAACACGTGCCCAGAAAGCCTTTGGCGCAGCCCTAATCCAGTACACCTGACCTTGCTGGTCAAGAACTGATCTGGACCTTGATTAGTTGAATTAAGTATGCTTGGACGGGATTGGAGTAAAATCTACAGGAATGCGGTTACCCCACCACTGGACTGTGATAATAGGCTGCGTTACTTTTCCACTCTCAGTGAGGTTACGAGGGGCGAAACTGACTGATCTGTGAAGATAAGGGTTCGAACCTGTCTGAGTACACTTAAGCGGACATCATCTCAGTGCGTCATTACAAGTCAATGAGTTAACACTTTTCATTATCACCTATTATTATAGCAGAGCCGGTTTTAATATCACTAAGGCAATATATTCAAAAATGATATTAGTCCTCTCACGTTCTTGGACATCAACACTTGTTCTGTGTTTTGAGCCTGGCTTTTAAGAAGGTTTTTCGAACATTACTATTTTTGTGTTTGTACTTAAGAACTGCTAAGTATCCTTAGTTGTTTTTTTTTTTTTACCAATCAAAGGTGTGTCATTGACATGGGAGAGAGGCAAACATGTCATATATTTCTGACTAGCTGCAGTTGAATTTCTTCTATGATATGTCTGCAGCTTTAGCTAATGCAAGACACCTGACCCTGTTTATTACCCAAATGGTAGAGACGTGTTGGAAATTAGAGATTGCTGAACCTACGAGTCCTTCTCCTTCAGAGAGTCAGCATACTGTACCATAACAAATAAAGCAGCATTTTAACTCCCTTAACACTCATTAATTTATTGATGTAGTTGTTGTGAGTTCATATGAAATGGTCACGTTATTGGTGTAGGGCACTGCTGATATGTGTGCATTAGTTGATGTTACACTGGAATTGCCAGGAAAGACAGCCACTTCAGAATTTGATGAATTTTCATGTATATATCTTGTTTGAATCTGCTTTGGCCTTCAGTTATTTTTCATCAACCTTATGCTTTATGCTTTTTTTACTGTGTTTGGCTTCAAGATAAAGATGAGCTGAGGTGCTTTCTGCGATAGCTGTTGTCCCCCAGGCCAGTTAGTTTGCAAACACGGCAGAGAGCTATCCATCCCCCTTTTAGCATGCTTTTCTTAGCATCTCCTCCTCAACACCTTCTCAAGTGACGGGTCAACATACCATGATCCCTGCATGCTTGTTTTTGTTTTTCTGGGGTTTTTTTTTCCCAGTTTCAGTAATTCAGAAATGCTAACAACTGGATATCGCCATTACATTTAAGAAAGGTGAAGGTTTTTACGTTTTAAAGATTATATATCAATTTATCAGTGATATACTTATTAATAGATCCCTTAGATAAATATGAGCTCTTGCCTCAGTAGTGGCCCACGCTTGTAGTATTGTAACTTATTTGATATGTGTGTGCAAAGTTGAGACTTTGTGGGAACTTGTCACTTTTGTTTGAGTTGTGACTGATAAGCAAAGTAACAACAAAACCTGAATGCTAGACCAATGTCACATATTGGAATATCCATCTGGTTCAGCACAAGTTCAGTCATCCCCCACATTGCAGGGAGACAATTCAGAAGTGCACACTGTATGATTTCATGGAGATTAAGACTTAAAGCTTATTGTTATGCATAACTTTTATGGCATGATTATTTATTACACTGTTTTGTCCATTTGAACTGAGGACATGGAGACAAAAAGAAATCTGTATTAATGTTATATAATGGTTTCATGTTAAGCCTGGTTTTAGGAATAGCTCTATGGCTTTTTATCATGATGTCATCAGATGTTGTCGATGATGTCAACATCCGGACTCATCGTCTGCCAGCACAAGCCTAGGCTGAACTACAGAAAACTTTCTCTGTCTATAGACACTCGGGGACCGTCTGATTCTTCCAGATAGGAATGCCCTCTTATAATCCCATTAGTGGATCTGAGGGGATTAAGCTCTGACGTGCTAGGACGGACATGCAGATGACTGTCACTTAAGGCAAGGTGCAGGATCGGTTAAGTAATCTGTGGCTAACCTTCGTCATGTTTGTAGTGACAATAATTGGAGTGACTGCGCACAATGCTGTGTACACTAGACGTAAATGAGTCACCGTTTTTTTTTTACAGTGACAATGCTCGCAATTCTGGCATTTGCTCAGACGAAGGTGAAACACGTTGAATGATTTCCCTCAGGGCAGGATTACATTCAGTAGGTTATTGTTAAAATGTCTTGAAGGGAGGGTATGCTTCTACTGTTGTCGCATTTCAAAGGTATGCCTCAAAGCATGTAGGGACCTGCAACTTGACAAAAAATATTGTGTCTGAGGCAAAAGCAGAAATGCTAAACTGTCCTGTTGAGAACAAAAGAGAAGATTCATGTGGGAAGATGTTTGTGTAATGAAAGTCGTGTTTTAAAGTTGGAGAAGAGATGAAAGAAAAAAACCCATCTATTTAGGTAGCTAAGGTTCGTCTGAACCATATTTTAAAAGTTTTATGTTTTCTGGCCTTGTTGACCACTTTTCTAGACTTGCGCTAAGATTTCTGTGATATTTTGCCTGTGAAAACATTCCATTGTTGGAAATTCTGGGAAGTGATGCAGAATTTGAGGCGCAGCCAAAGATCATGGGGCAGAACAGACAGTGGCCAGTAATAGCAACTGCTTGACAGCACCACAAAAATTTTTTCCTCTGATCTCTTGTAATGCCATCAGTCCAGTGGAACACAGTGATCTTGGTTAGAATTTATAGTCAAATAATGTGTCCAGATACTGTCAGACATTTGCTGAGTACATTACTGGTCAGAAATGCTCAGTCCCTGATGGATATGAACTTGCACCCATAGCTGTATTTCATCCACGAATCGTTGCTTTAATCACGTAAGTTGTTTTAATAATGCTGGTTTTGTATGGTGGCACTACATCTATGACTTTTATATGCAGATTTAAATGGGCTTCGTCAAGGTGTACGGTGGTCTTTCATTCTTTGTTGGTATTCCTTGAATTTAGGTCAGTGCCTGAGAGACAGGAAAGATGGCTATCATATTAGTGAGTGAAACAGGAAACCTGTGGGCGTTTTTTTTTTTCTCTTCTTCTTTTTTCCTAAAGAATTGGTTCAGATGTCTGCCTTTCCTGGCAGACTTTCAACCTTGGAAGTGAAAGTGATACAACTCAACAACTCGTATTTCAACTCATGTTACTGGATGTGTAGTTGCCTGCAGCTGTCCACACCGCGTTTAATGTGTGTGCTGGTGTTAGTTTCTAAGATACTAATCTTTTAATGTCTGCGGGAATAGACAAGCAATTTTATGGCTTTTACCCTTTCTATGCCTGTATTCCCAGTCATGCTGCAGTAGGTTTGTATGGCGGGAACCCTATAATCTCTGTGTGTCAGCAGAGAGCAATTGTGCTGCTCTGTCTAAAGTCCTTTTAACACCTCACCTCCACTCCCTAATCCAAGACTTTCTGTCACATGGCTAATAGAATGACCTGAAAGTGAGTAAACACAAATAAACGTGTCCTGATATTGGGATGCAGCTGCATATTACAATTACATCACAATCTTTCACTTATAATCTTAAAATGATTCCACCAAAATTTGTTCCTTAGCACACGAATATGTTTATATTGTTTTCCCCCTGTACAGTGGAGTGATGCCCCCTGCGAACGTAATGACAATCCTGTTACATCACAGTGTTCCCCGGGGGTCTGCATTGTAAGCCTGCTGTATTATCTAATCCATGTGAGCCATTCTGGGCTCCACAGAGTAAAGGCTTAAAATGGTCAACAACTGTCCCCTGCCTGGGTGTTGGCAACACGAGTCTGTAGCTTCATTCATGTGTTATTGGTTTGAATCAATAGCGACGAGCTTTCCCTTGGCTGTGTGGACCTATCTTGGTTGGAGATCTGCGCTGAGATTGGCTGCCAGCGATTCCAGATTGATGTTCTCTCTTATCTGATGTGTTTCTTAATGCCCTAAAGTATGCTCTTGTTCTATCGCATATGCTGTTTTACTCCCTTTAGCCTTCTTCGGGTCTTTTGTCAAGAAAACTACTGGTGATGGATAATGACAACGCATAAATACGAAAAGTCGTCACGTTGCCCCGATTTCCTGAACATGAGATGTTTTGTGAAGCATGTGGGTTCTCTCTTGTGTAATGATGTCAGTTTCTGATGTTGAAAAGCAATGCACCTCCTCAGGGAGTGAAAAGACAGTGTGAACTCTTTGTCCCAAGTGCTGCGTTTTTCTCTCTTCGGGAATTTCCTTTCGGCAGGCGCATAACTTTAAGGACACTGACTCTTTTACCCTTTACTAAATCTTTCAGTGACATTAGAGCTGAAATAGCAGTGCCATTTGGTTAACACATGCTGAAGTGGCAAGAATGAATATCAACCAGCTTCCCTTAAATATCATTTATGTTGTTCGATAAATAGTGGTAGGCAGACTTTCACCACACTTGGAGTGATTTGTTCTCACAATATAAATGCTTAAAAGTCATTTTAAGGCTAAATAAGCCCACTTGTCATCTAAGTATCAGCTGGAAGTAGTATCTAAGAGTTCAGTGACTGTCTCTTTGTCTGTGTTGTAACTCGGGAGTGTTTGTTGTGTAATTACGTGTTTATCCTGGGCTAATATTACTTTAGCTCCTGTGACTTTCCATGTTCCCACTGGTTTTACCAGTTTATGAACGGTTCGCCCAGCCTCCGCTCAAAGGGATTAGATGTTTTCTTTACGCTTGGAGACACTGTAAGGTGTGTCTTTGCAAAATCAGTTTTCTCCAGACTCCGTTTCATTATAAACGTTACAACAACGTCTCATTTTAACAGAAATGGTAACAGGAAGGGAACATGAACGAGAGCTGTTTTTCATTCATTTGAACATTGTGGTGTGTCATATTGATTAAACGTACATTGATCGCTTGAGCGTACGCTTGTGGGTATGAGGGGTGGAGAACATCGCGTGTGTCTTATGACATGGTTACGTAACCTCGACTCAGATCGTCGGTTTCAGCAGATCCAAAGTGGGAAGTGCTGCCTTTTAGAGCTTAGAGTTCTTCTTGCAGCGGCGGAGGGCCTGATCTCTGGAACGACGCGCAACCTCTGCATCCTCCCCAGGAGGAGACTGGGCTATTCTTGGAACCTCGCGTCCTCCCCAGGCCTGCCCTGTGGTTATAGGAGGAGATGCCGTCGGTCCTTCTGTTGTGCATGTTCGCATGGCCTTGTCTTTCTGAAAAGGAGAGATGGAGAGGTGTTCATTATCTTTGGGAGAAAATATCATTTGAGGTCCGTTGAACGTTTCGGAGCTTAGCACACACACGGTCCTGTGCGACACGGAGCGCATGCGAAATGAACGTGAACGGAGTCGCCGCATCCTTGCCACACGCTTCCATCTGCTCGTGCTCAAACTGAAGCATGTCTAAATACTCGCGAAGTCTCCTGCATAACACATCAGTCATAACACATCAGCTGTGACCTCCAGCTCTGTCATACATAATCAAACCTTGCATATCAAGTCTCCTTAAAATAAATGAATCCTTGTAAAAATTTGTGAAAAAAAAAGCTTTCATCCCACGTGCCTTTATGTGTTGTTAAACATGAATCTTAGAATGAAGAGTATTATACGGTTAATTACTGATTGTTGTAGGCGGGTGTGGAGTAAGAACAGTCAGTCTGAGCTGGTGTGATTTGTTGGCGACAGTAAGAACATTGAAAGAGCAGTTGCATGAGAGGATGTGGGCATGTGACCTCTAATCTCACACCACACCAGATGTTAACATCTGTCTCTCAGATTGAATGCAGTGAGTCTGTTGACAGCGACGGCTTCTACTGCGCAATCTCAATTTGTGTTTACAGACGAGAGATTAATGAGCATTCAAACATCCTTCAGACAGTCTGTTAGATGCCCTATTAATAGGATAACAGAGGGAAGAGGCTTTGCCTTTTGAAAGCCCTGGGGTTTGCTTTCCCAATATAGCAACCATCACTTTTTCCACATTAAATCAAAATAAAGGCAAAAACACAGTATTTTTTATCCATTAGTAGTGTCTTTTACCCTATTATCTGTTCTTTCCTGTTTGTGGCTGGCAAGTGCTGATATTTGTGGCCTTTTAACAGACTTTTTCCTCTGTACAGCAGACATTCTGTATTTACCAACTAATACTCATACTAAACCAACACCGTAGAAACTTCAGAGTTCTCAAGTTTACATGTAGTGTTGGTTTATCAGTCTGTTCTGTCTTGTCCACCTAACAGAAAACCCCAAATGTCCTCGGTCCTGCTAGTTGTTCCTGACCCAGCTGTTTGTGACCTCAACAGGATATCTAGAAATATTGTTATTCGAAACATTGCGTTTTAATACGATGTGTCCTTTAGGCTTGCGGCCTGTATTAACCACTGCCACTCAAACAGGCTCAGCCTCATCAGAAAAGTTGAAGAGTTTTTGTCATGGTCATAGCCTGTGGTTCCTTATCTTCTGAAGACAGTCAGATATCTCATTTCCCTTCATCTGATTACATCTGACAGCTTGACTTTGACTTTATTGTCTGGGTGGTTTCTTGTTTTGTTCATAATTTTCTATCCCTCCCTGGTCTTTTAATAGATGCCTCGGCGTAGTCTGTTGCACAGAATGGATTTTTGGAGTTTGTGACTGACAGAAAAATGTGTCATTTCCTGAGAAAGATGATTCACTACCCAATCACCGTCGACCTCAGCACTCTCCGTAGGGAGGAGCAACTGATAGAATGTGTCGAACACACTGTCAAGGGCTGTGTTTACAGTTTTGTATCTCACTATCACCATGGAGCAAAGTTTGTTTTATGTATTTCTCCTACCACCCACCGTGTCCTTTAGCTTCAGGCTGCGTGTTCTCATTCATGATTTCTGTTCATATGTTGATGTAATGAACAAATGCAACGATGGTTGTGGATATGGAGGTTAAAGATGTAAAGTGTTTTTACATGTATTGCTTGTCAAAGCTATGGCTTACCCGTTTGACCATTTCGGCATGTTTTTTTGTAACTGCTGTTCTCTCTTCTCGGCTAATTAAAGGGTTTCAGCTTGATTACCCTTGATTAAACAGACATCTGTGGTACTGTGTTATTGGAAAGAGTCTACTGTCACTTCCAACAAGCAAAGTACCAGTTGTTCTGGTGTGATCAAAGAAAGGCGCTTATAAAAAGAGGCAATATTTTAAGGACTTTAGACGACCCAGGCATATTCCTAGATTCCCGCTTTTTTTTCATGACCTTGGCCTCCTGTGTCAAGGTTTAAATTAGTCTCACCAAACTTGTCAGGTCTCCAAGTCCAAGTTAATGAGTAGTGCACGTGTGATAACAAATCCTTGACAGTCATGCTTCGATGTTCTAGAATAGTCTTCTCTCTAGTTCTCTAATGACTGAATACCCAAAAGCTCGTAGTTGTCTGTAGAGCTTGCTTTGACCTCACTCACCCTGTTGTTGTCCTTTTCAGCTGAGCAGGCCTAGTCAGACAGCTGCGTGGAAAACTCATCAACACACAAAGCACTGATTGAACCATTTTGGTGCAACAGACGGCTCCTCTGCTGCGTGCATGTATAGGTGTCTGTGCGCACGTGTGGCTTTGCAGCGTGTGGGTGTGTGTCTGTGTTTGTGAGTGCAAGTTTGTGTGTGAGTCTGTATATGTGTGTGTGTCTATAAGACACTGACATATAGCATACAGGTGTCTGTTTGTGAGGAGACTGTGAATATATAGTTGATCAGAGCATCCAGTATGTGTTGACATGCGCTCCAGCCTTCCAATACGACTCTTCTTGGGAACAAAAATGACTCGTCATGTGTCTGTCTATCTGCAGCCATTTGCCACTGCATGTGTGTGTCTGTGTGTGCGTCAGCGTTACTGTTTGCGTGGGGTTTCTTTTTGTGTGTGTGCGTGTGTGTGCGTGTGTGTGCGTGTGTGTGCGTGTGTGTGCGTGTGTGTGCGTGTGTGTGCGTGTGTGTGTGTGCGTGTGTGTGCGTGTGTGTGTGTGTTCTCTGTGGGTGTGGATGACCCTGATTCCTTTGGTGACTTGCCTCGCTTGGCTGTTTCGCACTCTGTGGTGCTAATCCTATTCCTGCTCTGCTGGCCTTCACATCCTAAACCAGCTGCCTCCTCTCACATGTCCCTGACTGACTTATCATGTTGCCGTCCAGACTCCGCTGTGGTTGTGCCTCATGCTGAAAGACGCATCAAACAGTGGGCCTGAGAAGAAAGCTATACGTCGGGTTGAAGCAACTGTTCACTTTTCACATTCAAAACCACAGGATTGCTCTTCTGTTTTGTCAGATGGGTTAGCTATAAACAATAGATGACTGACTGAATGTTCAAATATATCATGGCAACACACTTTGCCATTATCAGTTCAGACAGCTGTTTATTTTTTGTGAGAATAATGAACACACATCCTGTAGATGCTGTCAGATGGACTGATGCATTCCAGGACATCTTTGGTCCCGATTATACACAGTGCAGCTGAACGTGTTCCAGCATGAATGTTCCAAAAATGATAAAGTTCTGCAATACCTCACTGGTATGGAAGTTCAGAGATGTTTTTTTTTCTCTGTGTTTTGTTTTCTTTTGTACTGTGTCCTTCTCTTTTTTGTACAGTACAGATTAGGGATTGAAACGTATGTCTCATGGCATGTTCTTCATTCTGTTTCCTCCATAAAAGTTATATTAATTCTTTATTAAATAAATATCTTGGTGTGTTTATGTTTTGTTTTTTAGAAATTCAGGTATAAGTAAAAACAACGAACTATGAGACTATTTGGTAAGTTTTAGTAAACATTGCTGCTGAAGCTGCTGGCATGCCGTTTATTAACTTGAATCAGTTCTAGGGAAAACTTAAGTCAGAGTAGACTGTAGACCTAGTAGGCATGTATTTGGGAGCGCTGCTGTGTTTGTGAGAAGTCTCTGATTGTTTTATTCTTTGTGAGGCTTCCTGTCACAGAAAGCACAGGATGTTTAAACACCAGTGTGCTGCTCTCAGCTCTGTTCTAACTGCAGGCCCAACTGAGCTGTTTGCCTTTGGCACAGAGTGCGTGTGTGTGTGTGTGTGTGTGTGTGTAGATTTAGAGTCAGTGGCTATTTGCTGATGGACTATTGTATGCATTTCAACTGCTGAAGCCGCAGGAGACCCCACCATCAGGGCTGGGTTTTGTTTGCTTCTGCTCCTCGTGCATTCAGTAGAAAAACTAGGGGGTTTTTTTTCTCTCCTCATTTGCAAAGTTCCTGAATTTTCCCCCTGTATGACAGTATTACCACCCATCCCAGTCATAACTCGAGCACAGTTTCAAGTTTTAACTTCTCGGTAGTATAGTGTACGTCGTGTGGCGTTGACGGGGCCGAAATGTGTCGCGAAGAGCGTATTAGTGTGTTATTATGGTTAGAAACAACAACAAAGAAAAAAAACTAGAATCCCAGATTAAAAATCGGGTTGATTGTGGAAATCGGTTCTTCCCAGCAATCCTTTGTGTAGGATAAGCTGCTTTTTGTGCGTGTGCAGATTAGAGATGATTTGCTTTCTTTTGTCAGATCCTGGACAGCCGGGTCTTTTCTTTTGCAGGTTGAACATTGAGATTAAACAGTCTGTACAGTAGGGAAAACGCACGGTTGTCTGGCGGTGGTTTCACCTGTGACATTCCCACAGCTAGAAATAGAGCAGTGAAAAGAGAATCTCCACTCCGTTTGACTCCTCCCCCTCTCTCCTCATTAATATGGAGGAGGGGATGACTGAGCAGAAGGCAGTCAACAGATCTGACCTTGGAACGCCGCCAGCTTTTTTGTCACGGCTGGATAGTTTCTCCGGCCAGTGTAAGTTTCCTGCAACGTTGGTTAATGCTTCTCTGTCTCAAAATAGTGCACAGTGTATACGTCTGTGTAAAGACCTTAAAAGCACCACGGTCCTGCAGGAATATAAAACCCAGTCTGACAATAGATGGAAGTCAGGAGTCCTACATCTTGTATGCGCATGTGGCCCTCTGAAGTGTGTTTAGGTAGTGTGTGTGTGTGTGTGTGTGGGTGTGTGGAGAGGGTTTGGCGGGGGAGAGACTCTTTGTTCAGAGGATCCAGAGGTTAAATCCTGTTGAGTTGTCAGAAGGCTTGTCTCTAACCCCCTCTCACCCCCCTAACCCACTGTTCCAGTTAAATATTACACATTAAAATAACACTCTTAAGTCAAAGCAGGCAGACCAAAAGAAGCATTTAATATCCGTGACATACATAAAAGGATAATGTGTTCTTATGATTTAACGGTATAGTTTATTTGTATTATTTCATATCGTTACACAAAGAGACACGCACACAGTAAAATTGATTATCCTTTTTTTTTTTTTCTTTAAATCATCCTGCTTTTGATCTGAAACAACTATCGCTACGAAGTAGAGTGCAGAGAGATCAGAAATGACCTGTCATTTCCACGATCTTACATTTGCGTTTTGACTGACTGCGTCGTTTTAACGCCGTAAAGACAAAGCCGCGTATCTCTGTCGCAGCCTCCGCCGCGAAGCAGAGGTAGACATTTCACACATGTGACGATAAAGATAAAACAAGATGGAAACAGAGGAGCAGCGCTTAGCATACCTTCACAGTCGGAGAGGAATGTTAGTGGATCTCTGGAGCACAATTTCATTCATTCTAAGAAAGACACAAAGACGGTCCTTGACCTTCAGGCCTTCCCCTTCAGCTGTACATAGACATTCACAGTCATACAAAAGAACAAAGGGATGGAATTTGGCAACAAAACCCCTGTTTGTTAATGGTGTGGGCCTTAACGTCCCAGCTGCACTTTCTCCTAGTGCATTTTTTCACGTTACAGTTACCAGGCCTCACTGACAGAGACTGTTCCTGGAATCTGACTGGAAATAGGAAATGCGAAGTCCAAAAGAAACGCTAGTTTCCCTTTTAAGGCCGTTATAGTGCTCTCCAGAGAGAGAGAGAGAGAGAGAGACGAAAGAAAGAAAAGAAGAAGCAGAGAGCTTGGCAAAACAACAAACAGGACGGAACAGGGCCCGAACGCAAGAATGCCGGACGGTACCGCACCTGGAAATGTTATTAAAGAGAAGCAGGAAGGAAAGAAAAGAAAAGAAAAGAAAAGAAAAAAAGAGAAGAAAAAAAGAGGAATGGTGCATTCCATAGTCTCCATGCCAGGTCCGAATCAGGCCATGTGTGTTACGTATGGTTATGCATTCAGCAGAGCATGAGGTGACGGTGAGGAAAGGCCTCTGCTGTGGGGGTGACCCAGACGACGTGGGAGGAGCAGCGATGACCTAGCTTGGATGATTCAGCGTCTCCCGCACACACACTCCCACTTTTTACTCAAATCATAAGCAGTCCTCTCCCCAGAAAGACAATGATTCGGACTCGCACGTACTCAGCCTGATCGGTCAGCCGGAGCCGGAGCCGGCGAGAGGAGGCGGACGGCCCGCGAGACGCGAAAAGACAAAAAGAAAAAGGAACCCCCCCCCCCCCCAAAAAAAAAACTCGCACCAATTAGCTTAGCTCAAAAACGGCCCACGGATTACTCATTTGCTTTATGAGACCAGACAAACCTTGACCTTGATCTCGGATAACCCCTGCAACGTTGCTGAAATATTTATCAGCTCTGTTGACTTGTTTCGGCCTTGCAAACTCAGTCTTCCCGCTCTAGACAGCTGAACTTTTTCCTTTATTAGGAAGGAGGCAAGAGCCGAAAAATCAATAGGCCTAATGGCTTAAGTGGTGCTCTGCACTGGCTATTGCTCCACACGGCACTGGAGGGGGAGAAAATAGGGCTTTATTGATGCATGCTTTTGTCCTGCCTAAACGCTTTTGTTTGTATCAGTCCGCACTCGTCATCGGAACGATATTAAACAGCTCGGAATGAAACTTCTTAGTGTATTTCTTTCTGATGTCGGCGCATAGGTTTTGCTGTTTATGCGGAGTGATGCGTGGTGAGGTCATGTTGCATGAGGAGAGGCACATAGCCAATGCCAAGGTTTGAATAAGCAGACAAATGAACTAGGACATCTGTGAATTATAAATCCTTATGAATCTAGAACAGATAAGCTCAGCTCAGACTTCACAATTACCAGGTCAATACAATATTAGTGGACTGTTGGCAGATTTAGAATTACCAAAAAACAATCAGATCAATCCATGATCTCATTTGTGTTTAAATAGTTCAGAGTTAATTAATATGCCGTGGCAAAAAATAAATAAATATATATTTATATTCACGTGTGTGTGATCTGTTTGAACTGTTTTTTTATTTCATTTTTCTGCAAGTTCTTCCTCCTTTTTTTTATAGAAATGCCCAGAAGGTTGCTGACCATTGTACTGTGGTATGGAGAGAGAAACATGCTGATTTGTCTTATGTAATATGAAATGAATGTGTGTGTGTGTGTGTGTGTGTGTGTGAAGAATCTAGGCTGTTTTTTGTTTTTTTTCCTGATGTAAGTCAGACGTGGAGAGAACTGAGAGACAGCCTGGACTGGTCCGGTGCTGGCTCAGCTAAACAGACAAAGCCCAGATGGGGAGCTATGTTGTCTCTAAGTATCCAAACTGACGGAGAGAGCTTTTCACGCCATTAAAACGCGAGGCCGGCGCTCTCTGTAATCTCTTAGACTGACACATGATGCAATGTTTTGGTTTGTCATTGTCCTGCTGATCTCCCCTAAGAACGTGGAGCGTGCTTGTTTTGTCGTTGACCTGCTTACTGGGTCGGAGGAGTCACGCACCGCTGAGTTAAGTTTTTTACGTGACGTTAAAGACTCAGACCACTTATGTTAGCCTTAACACACTTAACTGAGCATCACCGTGCTTAGATAAGAAGCTCCTGTGTGTTATGCACAGATATTTGAATCACAGTGTTATTGGGTACACCCTGCACAGTTATAACAGGGTGCATGTGAGTCTCAACAGCAAGACAAAACCGCACTTTCATGGGTCTTCTTTTCAAGTGAAGATGCATTTGGTTTTTGAGTGTGACGCAGCAGTTCTGGTCTACATTGAATACAAGTCATTGATTGTTGGACTTTGCATCTGAAACAGTGAACATTTTTGTTTTTCCTCTGCTCAGCTGACGGAGCGGGTGATGTTGCACCCAGGAATCTTGTTTAAAAACAAAACAAAACATTAAAAAAAAGAATCTGGTGCTTCTGCATTCTACATTCACTTGATCTAGTTATTTTATTGATATAGTGTTATGTAAACATCACATCGTCACAGGCCTCACTAGTTCCGCTTTTGTGTTATCATAGCGCAGCTTACTGAGGCAATACACATGGTGGCATAGCATATTAATTTAGTGTAAACTGCCCTCTAGTGGTCTGATGTAGAAATTATAGCATGGGTGTGCCAGTGATGAAAACAAAGGTAAACAAAAGATTCAAGGATCATCTCAATTCTATAGATAAGTAAATGAATGAGTAAATGATGATGTAGTTCACACCTTCCTTTCTGTCATGTTAATGGATTTATCTATTTTTAATTTTTTTTTTTATTGTATTTGTTGTTTTGGTCATTTTTATGTATATAAATTTGTTTGTGTGCGTGTGTCTGTATGTGCACACGCATCTGTCTGTGCACAGTGTTTTTTATATATATATATATATATATATATATACATATATATATAAAATCTTTTATCGTTTATATTCATAAAATCTGTTTCCTTGATTATTGGCACAAGTGCTCTAGAACAATATTAGTCTAATTTAATCAGACTTTCCGCTCAATGAGAACTGATGCCAGTTGTCGACAGCATTTCTTCAGACTGATTGGAAACGCATCGATGTTTCTTTGTTTCTGTGTCTTTAGGTGAGCTGCTAAGCCAGCCACGACCCGAGGGACTGACGGAGATTATCTGCCCCAAGAACGGTACGGAGCGGGTCAACGTGGCGCTGGTCTACCCTCCCACGCCCACCGTGGTTAGCCCCTGCTTCAAATGAGTCTCGACACAACCCACTGGCCTGTCAATCAAAAGCCCCAACACTGCTGCACACCCTCTTTTCTGTACCAACCGCGCGAGTCATAGCCATGTAAACAGCGTGTGTTCCGCCCCATTCCTGTTTGCCCATCCCTGTCAGCTCAGGAGAACACAGCGTGATCGAAAACATAACCCCACAGCCTTGCTCGGCCCTCCGGATAAACGTACAGCTTTGTCCTGTGTTAAAACTTGGGGGTAACCCTCAAACACGTAAGTATTTTATAAAAACAAAACCATTTTACGAATGAGTTTGGATTATTCTCATCCGTGGAACGTCTAACCGTCTTTTCCCGTTTCAGGTATATCAGCTCCGACTGCCAATTCAACACGAACTAACAGTATTATTCGAACTGGAAACAAAATTTGTCAGCGTTGTTTTGTTGAGCCTTAGGAAATGTCCTCTGAAGCTCTTTGTCGCCCAACTTCTGCCCTAAAAGTCCCGTGACGCGCTTCTTCTTTCGCACCTCTTTTGTGTGAGCCGTGTTGGAAGAAAAAACTGTTCCCATGTACAATTCAACAACTTAGTAAGGACTGTGGAAGAGAGTTGAGGAAAAATCCTGGACACAGAATAACTGTAGGACTGGGACGACTCCATTGCATTACCGGTGTCCTGTTGGGTGAGAAAGTCTTGACCGGGAGCTTCTGAGAAAAAAAGAATTTCACTTGACGATAGTTTTGTGAGGACTGGAAGTCTGTCGTTACATCGATCGTCAGCAGCACAAATGTGTGAGAAAAGTCCTTCACTCAGACAACATTTAACATCCCAAAAATAGGGGATATATATGTCGTTGCCATCGAAGTTGTCTCAAAGATGTTTAAGACAAAAAGTAAAAACGTTGAGCTTGTTTAGTGTGTACTGTAGGGCTTCCCCAACTTCAGTGCAGTAGGGTGGAAGTCCTGCCTTTTTTTAGCCAACACTTTATGGGTAGAAGGCATTTTTTCAAAACAGATGTGCATGCTCTTCAGCCCAGTGGAGACCACGGTGGTTAGAGGAAATGAAAACCAACAGGAGGACTATGGCCGTCCAGGACTGGATTTGGGAAACCCTGCTGTGGTGTTTAGACATGTAGGTGTATTAGAAATGTTCAAGAAAAAAGGTTGTTGAATGCTTTTTTTTGTTGTTGTTGTTGTTGTTGTTTTTTTTTTTAAATCAGTTAAGTAATTCTGAGCTTTATTTTGAAAAATACTCCAATGACTCACTGTTAGCAGCCAAAGATGTCAAACCTTCACCATTTTTTTTTCTTTTTTCTCTTTTGTGTGTGTGTGTGTGTGTGTGTGTGTGTGTGTGGAAACCATTTTCAAAAAACAAAAACATTTCAAAATGGTGTTCAACTGCTTGTCAGCACTTTGGTCTGCTCTGTTTTCACCATCCCGTAGGTAGACAGAGCATTTTCATGGAAACTGGTAATTCCAATGATATCAAAGGCATCCGCACGCATGCTTTACTCTGTGTAATCCGTCTGAAATTTCTCAAATTTGTAATTATTTTCCTCGCCTTTGGACACAGGATCAGAGATATTATTATGGAATATGAGGACACGTTTTGTAAAATATGATTGTGTAGGCCAAGGATATTACACTGTAGCTGTTGTTGAAAGAAAAGTACATAAGAACATATCTAAACAATATTATAGTGTAATACATGCACACCTCAGTTTTGTCTTAAGCATTGTTCCAAATGTACTGTACATATTTGACTGTAAGTTCAGAAAGTGTAAAAGCCCTTGTTGGTTTGGGAGCTAGAGAAGCTGGTGTTGAATAGTGATGTCACTATTGCTTATCAGTTCATTATTCTTCCTCAATGGAGGAGAGAGACTGCAATATGTAAAATGTTTATGAAAAAAAAAAACAGTTGATACCCTTTTGTACATAATATTTTTTATTTTTGTAATCTGACAAGCTGTCACCGTCTGTATTCTCCATTATTTACTGTGCATGGATCAATGTGCTCAATTTAAAAAATCAACATACTATTTTATATAAGTTTACAGTTAATGCATTTCACAACATGAACATAAGAGGCACCAAACACAATAAATCAATATCTTATGTTTATAAATATTGTAACGTGTTCCTTCACTCTTTTGTGCTTTGCCCTGCGCATTAATGTTCTTTTCTGTGAGGAAGTGATGTAGTGGGTTGTCAGAATGTCAGTTGAGGAGTTTTACTGGACAATTTAACACAGAACTGTTACTGTGAGGTACTGAGGATTCCAGTCCATTCAGGTGTGGAAACAGCTGCCTCCAGAATTGGGGAATGTGACCAAGGAAGACAAGATGAGAGTGTTAGCAGTCTTATAGCTCTCTGTGACAGGTGTATCAGAAATGACTTCCAGCAACATCACAACAATAAAAGTTTATGAAATGAATATGTGCAACATGAATTTAAAAACATTAGCTCAAACTGGGTAAAAAAAAAAAAACACATTTCAACCTGTTTGAGTTATTCATATTCACAGTAAAGGAGAGAGGTGGTCTGTATTGCTTTTGGTTGAAAATTCGAATGACACAACTTTGGGAGGGCAAAACACCCTGGCTGACTCCCACCAGTTGTTTGAGTATGTTCGAGAACCACCAACAACGTTATAGATCCTTTTACACCTGTTCCCTCTGACTGCCAAGTCTAAAGTTCATCTATATTCAGGCTGTCAAATTTCTTACTTCACAGTATGTGAGAGTACTGTATGGCGTCCAATATGTAGCACACAAAGCCAAATCACAGTTGTATAAAATGGTTGGCCATTTAACAAGACGTACAATTTTTTATATATATAAAAACCATCTGAATTTTCCAATGACAATAAATATATTTGTTAAATATTATATATCCCAGTGGCAAATGAAATCTTGATCGCTGTGCAAAGACACTGATGGGACACTGAAAGATGCACTGGACTGAGGTGATGAATCAGTGGAACGAAACAGAGGCTGCTAAAGGAAAGAGAGAACATTTAAGAGAAGGAGAAGAGAAGGCAATAAAGAAGATAAGATTGAAGAAGCTACATCTGCTGGAAAGAGCAAGAGCACAAGAACATGAAAGAGATGTGGATCAAAGGAAAAGACAGAATGGTGTGAAAGATGAAGAACGTAGCCGAAATATTTACAACGACCCTGAGGGAACAAGAGAGACACATTACAAGTCCTGAGAAAATATGGACCATTGGAGACCTGGGTACGAACCACTAGTGCAAGCCCGGACAGAGCTGAACGTACAATACAGTTGGATCAAGGCTGCGTGGAAGGAGGATAAGGAGAGAGAGGAGGCGAATACAGAAAAGAACATGATGATCCAAATGAAGGGTCCAGGGTCCAGCTGCTGGAAAGAGTCAGAGCAAAGTCTGGTCGACGAACGAGCAGAGAGGATGAAGGAGAATCAGATGGAAGAAAAAGAAGAGATGAAGAGAGAGGCAAGTTTTGCAGCCGAAAGGTTTGTGACGGAGCAGAAGAAAATAGGGCAAGATTATAACCCTTCAGAAGAGAACAACAGTGTGATCTCTTCGACATGAAATAGTAGTGAAAGCTTGACATTAATAGAATAAAAAGACAGATGTGAAGTCAGTTTGAAAGAAGTGAAGTACAATGTGAAAAGGCTGCTCAAGGAAAGAGATAGCAACGAGAGGGACAGAAAGAAGAGAGGGAGGATAGGGGAATGAATGAGATAGAAGAAGGTCGGGCTTCCTGAGAGAACTGAGAAGGGATCAGAAGAAAACAAGGGACATCCAGATTAAGGAAAAGGAAGAGATGGAGGAAAAACGTAAAGGTGGAGAAAGTTTGAGGTCACCGACGGACAGAATATGCACGTCACAGGCCACGAGAACTGTGTTCCTATGAATAAGAAAGTGCATCAATGAGAGATTTTTTTTTATTGAGGTGGAGGACAAAGAGAGAGTCGAGAAAGAAAAGGTTGGAACGCAACACCAAATACAAAGGCAACCAGGAATGTTGTTGTTGGTTATTACTGTTTAAAAATGTTTTAAATGAAAGTTTTAGCTGAAATTTTGTGTCTTTTCATTTTTCTGTACTTTTGTTAGTGAGTTATGCCATCTGCCATAGTAACAGACTCTGTTAATAATTACACAAGGCTGCTGAAGAACATCACTAAGATTTTTTAAACGCAGAGCACAGAGAAGAGAAAGGACAAAAAAATGGTTCCAACCAAACATGCAGAAAAAAAGCCTGACAACCATGCACTGAACAATCAAGATAAGGGTGAAAAAAGTTGGAAGAGAAATGCCAGTGAGGACGAAACCACTAAGAAATGCAGAAATGAGAAAGTGTTTCTATAACCTGTCTTACTACATGTGATGTTCAAACATGTAGGTGCAGTTTAAAAATACTTTAATAAATGCCTCAGCTGAAATATATGTCTTGTTTCATTTCTCTGCACTCTAGTTAAGGAGTCATTGTGTCAAAGATGGCTACAAAATAATTGTCATTCATTTTAGACGTGCCTCAACATACCAGAAAAGGTTATTTCTACCCTTTTTTCTTTTTCTTTCTTTCTTTCTTTCTTTCTTCCTTTCTTTCTTTTTCTTTCTTTTTTTAAAGTCATGTCCTTCCCTTCATGACCAGCAGGTGGCAACAAAATACGCTGTATGTTAAATAGTTTACTATGGGGAGCTTCCTCCCAAAGCATAAACTGCTCCCATTTGTATTAATGTTATACACTGTAACACATGACAGATTTTACAGTTTACATCAGTGAGCAGGTATGCAATAAAATCTTTCATCTGTGGAAGTTTTTTTTGCAGTTACATCTGTCAGCAAAGCAACGAAACGTGTAGCTTTGTGTAATTTCAAAATTCTCTTTAATTCCCTCGTATTTTTTTCAGTTATTAATCCTGATTTTCAAATTTGAATATGTCCTTTTCTGAAAAACCTTGCATTTTTAATTCAAAACGAGTTACAATCTGTTTCAAAAGTGTTCAGTACCAAAAGGAAGCAGACTTATCGTCCTGCCCTTCATTCATTAGCCTGTATGTTATTAACTACATACCAAAACCTGCAGCCGAGAGCAATATAATAACATATAGAAAAACACAAACACACAGACGAATCACTCTGAGGAGAACACATAGAACATCTGTCTAAGAGGAAAGGTGCTTTGGACTGGCTGCAGCATTGACTATACCACTGATTGCTGGTGTCCTCCTGAGAGAGGATGTCATGAACAGGAGGCTCTGAGAGAAACAGGAGGGGAAAAGGCGCCCTGGCTCAGAGGCTACTTCAGCCTTTCCTATAGAGTGGCATTATGAGAGCTGGATGTTTGTTGTTACTTTACCAGCAGCATAAGTTCTTGATTCATCTCATATCCAACTGCAAAATAGACATTATAGGCTTTATTCACTCACACACACACAGACACACACACACAGACAAACACACACAAAGGTTGACTTGTTTAACATTTGGAGTATGGCAGGTTTGTTCAAGCTGACACAAGGGAAGCTGAAGCATTGTTACGTTTTTCCACTTCACAATTAGGCGCTGCTGTGTTTTCGCCTGCAAAGAGGGCATTTTTCACTTTTTGGCCATCCAGAGACCATAGTGATTCGAGGAAATGAAAACCAACAGGACCATGGTCCTCCAGGACAGGATTTTGTAGAGCCCTGCTGTAGAGTTAAGGTATGTAGATATGAAGACATGTGCAAGATTGATTGATTGACTGGCTGATTTATATTACAAATTACATGACAGTCAGTTTTACATGGAGAATTACTGCAATGACTTATGGTTCTAATCTGTACTGGTAGTAGAGATAAAGTAATCCCCTCTAATTTATCTGTAAGTTCTTTTGTAATTCTGTTTCTTCTTCTTTCTTTTTTTTTAACCTTCCAGATATTTCCAGTGACACCTAGCTACTTGTCTCCCGCCCGGTGCTTCGCAATACAAAAAAATGAACTTTGAGTGAAACATACTGCATTTTTGCTCCAGTCCTGCAGGTGACAGTGTGCAGAAAAATCCCTTAAGACAGAGTCACAGAAAAAGAATGAAGAGACTTCTGCTCCCAGAATGCATCTGACTTCCTCTTCTCCTCTGCGGCCTGAGAATGTAAGTGTACCGTAGAAATGCTTGGGAGTCGAAGTTTAGAATAATCTATTCAATATCACAACCATCGTATTTTTAAACATTCCCATTTTACCTTCATGCGATTTTACAACATATAAGGACCGACATCTGTTTATATAGTTGTGGAAAAAAATGTATATCTGTGGATTTTTGTTAGAGAATTCTGTCCCGGTGATCTGCCATTTTCTTCTCACGACTAACGTGAGCCACCCAGTACAATATAACTAAGAGATTAGTCTTTTTGATACGGTTGTGGTGTCGTGATAGCGGTCTGCACATTGTTAAAAAGGCGAACAAGAAGCTTTTCTGAGGCAGCGCGTCAACGTCTTAATGTTTTGTTAGTGGCTAAGAGCTGTGCTAACGAGTCTGGTTGAAAGTGGCTAAGCTAAGTGGTGAATTCGGCATGCAGTGAGAACTAAACGTCTTGATTTGAAAGATTCGGTGTCCTTGTTCTTTCAATAAAACACACAGTTGTCCGGCACACGATTTAGTTTTTTCGAGACATATGGGTAACGAGTGACTAGCTACGCATCATATCTGTGTGTGACAGCATCTTGTTCGTTCCTTTACAGATCTCTGAAGATGGTCCGCTACTCGCTCGACCCCGAGAACCCGACTAAGTGTGAGTAGTTGGACTAATGTTCATTGCCTTTATGCTCATTCAGTTTAATATCTGTCGACGCGTATTTACGTAAGTGTCTTATTTGCAGCATGCAAGGCCAGGGGTTCCAACCTGCGTGTTCACTTCAAGGTAAGTAATTATGTGTTTACTTGGGCTTGTGTAAAGGCATGTTGTACATTGATGGAAGACTTGCTCTAGACCAGAAGAATAAACTGGGATCGTCCGTGTCACCCGGTGGCATGTTTTTAAGCTGTACTTTTGACTAGCTGTGACAGTTTGGTGGTTTGAGTGTTAGCGCTTGAAACGAGTTGATGTGGATTATGCCTGAAACACCTAGACATGGCTTAACCTTACAAATTGCGTATGATTTGGATTGCGTGACCAGAATCTGTTCCTGGTAGATGTGTTAAAAACACCCCCCCCCCTTTTTTTTTTTTCGCCAGAACACCCGTGAGACTGCACAGGCTATTAAAGGCATGCACATCCGCAAGGCCACCAAATACCTGAAGGACGTCATTGTACAGCGTCAGTGCGTCCCTTTCCGCCGCTACAACGGTGGAGTTGGCAGGTGTGCCCAGGTGAGCATGTCCTTGGTCTTGAGTCTGAAAAAGTGATTGGAATGTACAGTGTTCTTAAACTTTGTTAATTGAACACACTGAGTATTTGTCTAAGCTGTAAATATGTTGTGAGTGGTTGTATGAAGTTGTAAATGGTTGCTGTGATGACCATCTTAGGACACCTTTGGAATTCACCATGAAAACAAACTTTGTTTACCTGAGCAACCTGTCTGTCTTGCATTTGACCGACAGCGGTAGACAACTGCCTTCCCTTTGAACCCCCGAAACTGAAGGTCGAAATGTTTCTTTATCCTCAGGCCAAGCAGTTTGACTGGACACAGGGCCGTTGGCCCAAGAAAAGCGCCGAGTTCCTCCTTCACATGCTGAAGAATGCCGAGAGCAACGCTGAGCTTAAGGTACGACATTGAAGGGAGAGTCGTGTCGACCCCCCCCCCCCCCCCCCCCCCCCCCCCCCCCCGAGTTCTGTCGATTGCCGTGACGACCATTTAGGACACCTTTGTACAACCCATGAAAAGAATACATCATCTGAGCAGTCGAGTTGCCTGTGGAGCAGTAGACGCCACCGTGGTTTTCCACTTGCTGCTTTTTTTTGGATTGCAAAGTTGGAAACCCCCGTCGTTTCAGTCGCGTGTTTTGAAATTTGTATTTGTTCCCTTCGTTGATCTGCAGGGTCTGGATGTGGATTCTCTGGTGATCGAGCACATCCAGGTGAACAAGGCCCCAAAGATGCGCAGACGCACCTACCGCGCCCACGGTCGCATCAACCCCTACATGAGCTCCCCGTGCCACATCGAAATGATCCTCACCGAGAAGGAACAGATCGTTCCCAAACCGGAGGAGGAGGTCGCTCAGAAGAAAAAGGTAAGCCCGCCGCAACGGATTGGCGTTCGTTTTAAAACCCGACGCGCTCGAACCGTGCGTTTCGTCGGTGGCTGCAATGATGACTTTCTTAGGACACCTTTGGATGAATGATGAAAAGAACTGAATGTTAACCTGAGCAGTCACTCATAACCACTCTTCTCAGTGCTCTTTAATTCATTGTGTATTTATCGCACATGCTCACTGCAGATCAAAGAGGCGTTTGTATCTTTTCAGTATTCATTTACCGTTGTTTCCCTGCACTTTTTTCTTTTCTGGTCACAGGTTTCCCAGAAGAAGCTCAAGAAGCAGAAACTTATGGCTCGGGAGTAAATGTAAATAAAAATCGGTGATTCGTACTAACCGAACGACTCTGGTGTTTTTTTGGTTTTTTTTGTGGTTCTCCTTTTGTTCTTACCCTTTTAAGATTTTTTTAAAGGCAGTTTGACAACAGTAACACGTCTCCTTGCAGGTAGTAAGAGATCAGCTGTAATGTTGAGATGTTTTTCATGTCGCATGTTCTGTGGTTTAGATTGCATCCTCACAAAAGCTCAGGAAAAAGAAAAAAACGTAATGTTCATCTGATCACATTTGAATCGAAGATAGCAGATATTATACTGCTGCCTGGGTTGGCCCAGTAGGTGGGTGTGTGTGTGTGTGTGAAGTTAAAATGTGGATCCATTGGGGAGGTGCAGATGAAGGGATTCCATTTAACAGGTTTACATGGCTGACAGTGTGCAGTGCTTGTAGCAGAAAGCAAAGTAAAAGTCCAGGGGAATACAGCAGTATGCAGTAATTTATCCACATTTTACCCCAGGTTGAAAGATGTTTTTCAGTTTTAAAGAAATTAATTTCACACCAGAGGAAAAGTTGGACCAGACCAAATGACAGTCAAGAATTGATGAAGTATCAGTGGGGAAATATGCAGGCTGAGGCTGTCTGTGTGATTTTTCAACTGCAGATGATTTATATGTATTTTAAGAAATGTCAGTGCTCTGTTTTTTTGGGAGTTGGTCTGCTGAGATCCAGAAGAATTGAAGATTTATTGATGTGTGTTACTTTAACCGTGGATATAGACTAAATAGGAGCAAACACTACATTATTACACCACAGAAGACTGGCGGCATTTATTTAATGTTAGCTTTGGTTATGTCGTCGAAACATTATATGAAGCGTTAACATTTGTGTTTGTATTCTCACCAGTTTTCATAATCTACACTGTGACATAACCGGAGTTTTCCGTTGTGTGTGTGTGTGTTTTTTTTTTTTCCGGAGTTACTTAAATATCACAGGTACTGCAGAAAAGAAATCTTAAGTTTAGCAATAGTTATTCAGAACTGCAATCAAATGCAGAATGTAACGGCTCATTTGCACCATTACAACACTTGAGTCCTAAACACCGTAGTCATACATGTTCCTCTATGGCAGGGGTGGGCAAATCCGGTCCTGGAGGGCCGTGGTCCTGCTGTTTTTCTTATCGACCAACTAAATACAGTCTCTGATTGGCTGAAGAGCATACCCACCTGTTTTCAAAGGTAGCTAAGAGGTGAAAACAAAAACTGGCGGGACACCGGCCCTCCAGGACTGGATTTGCCCACCCCTGCTCTATGGGATAGATAGGAGACTTCAGAGAGACAGTTTTGAAGTTTATTAATACACATAAATCGCAACATCGTGCTGACAAGTATTGTTTTAAAATCCCAGGAATCACAGCACAGCTTTTAACCAGCGCTTGTTTAAGCGTAGAATGAATGTCAAAACTCAGGAAATGTGAAGTTATTTCATTGTGGGTGTTGCTTGATTGATACAGATGTTCATGTATACTTTGAATTCACAAGGTGAATGGCTGTGTTATTGCTTATTTATATAATATGTCAATGTACACTGATACATCTGATGAACAGTTACATATTTTGGTAATTTGGTTTGCCTCAGACTACTGTAAAGAACCAGTAGTGGGCACAGAACATATATCCTTCAGTTCTTATGTACGGTAGGTTTTCCTGTCACCACTAGAGGTCAGTAGAACTCTCACACGATGGTTGAAAATGGATAACTAGCACATGAAATCTGCACACAAATGTGACATTTTTCTGTCTGCTTTGCCAAGAAATAGTTTAAAATCTCTTTATGCACTACTAGATCTTGATTTTTTTCTTATCTGATCATTCGGAAATACTCTTAGAAGAGGTATTGTGTCAGTTTTTGCATGGGAGTAAAGTACAGTTATAGATAGATAGATAGATTACTTTGTTGATCCCCAAGGGGAAATTGCAGTGTTACATCAGCAATTCACACAAATCACAAAACACCTGGCTTACACCGAAAGCACGAGGTAGGTAAAAAAAACAAACAAAAAACAAACAAACAAAACAAAAACACTGTATTTACGACATACAAAAAACACTATACCTCTAGATAAATAAATAAATTATAAAAACAGCAGGATTTACAATATTGCTCTAAATTAAATTTATATTAACTTAAATACCACACTGGGAGCGAAAATAACGTCCTCAAATTTTGACCATTAATTTAAAAGAATTTATGTGACAAGATGAAAGAGCACGCAGCTTGCTGTGATGATTTAGGTTCACTCGAAGTGTACTTCCATTATTGACTTAGAAGACACCCCATAAAATGACATGAAGTTAATTTCTCTCGTTTTTCGTGCGCTTTAACTCCCATGCGTTTTAAGACAGTTGACCCCGTAAAGATAATAATTAGCCGTTGTAATTCTAAGATATAATCAATGCTCTGTTTAAAGCAGTATGAAATTTGGAGCCAAGGTATTGTATGTGTAATTACCTATTAAGTGTTTTTGCTTCAACTGATTGGTGGGTTACTGTGCTGGCCCCATGAGACACTGTAGTTCTGAGATTCACCACAAGGTGGCACAAACGCATTAGTTTATCTTTTAGTGTCCAGTAAATATATCACTACACACTGTCTTCGATGTAAATTGTGTACCATTTCTCTAGCCATAATATACTCTCATACTCCTTTAATAGTACATTCTCATATTCCCCAGATTCTCTCCAATGTGAGAATGTCCTCTTCCTTCTCGTTGTAGAAAACTACACTTAAAATAGGATGGCCTATTTCATGTTTAAATTTACCGAAGTAAGTGCAGTTGTGCATCGAAGTGTAAGCACAAACTCCACGCAGTGCTATCAGTGATTTATAAAACTTCTAGTTTGATCTTCCCAGTTTCAAAATTCATATATTTCTGTATTTCGTTGATGTAATTTTCATAGCCTGTTAGTATTTCTACTCTCACCATAAAAAGTTGTTCGTTTCTCACTCCTTAGTATCAAAAACAACCTTAAATTTGAGGTAAATTTGCCGGTCAAGTAAACAATCTTGGAGCTTCTTGTTATAGAAACTGAAAGGGGGGGGGGGGGGTGTCAAACATCCACTGGCGCTCAGACGTAAAGCCTATTCCGAATCCTTAGAATACGGCAGTTATAGAATTATATTAGAAAAGTGTATTTAAGATGCATGTGCCATGCTGATTAAATTCCATGTTATTATCAAACTGGCCAGATACACTTTGTTTTCTGTGGTTATGATAGGCCTACATCTTAAACGGGCGCATATTTAGATATTTTATGATCATGGGCTATAAAGAGAATTTGTCCAAGTCCAGCGGATCACCTGCTGTCTAAATCTCGGACAGAAAGGCTCAGATTTTTTTTAAGAAAAAGGGAAAAAAAAATCGTTGAGCACAATCGGATGAAACTCGCATGGGTAAAATATACAGATGTCTCTTTATTTAAAAAATAGATCTTAAATTGACTGGATTGATTTTGTCCCTTTTTGTATTTAATAGCGGGTCGGAAGGCAGCTCTTTTAATGTGCAAATTAAAGCAATGATAGAGAGCCAATGAGGACGGACTTCTAAATTCACTTGGCACTTTCAGCTGACACAGGTTACGTCACTAGTTGGTTTACCCAATCGCATCAGAATGAGTCTCTCTACTTTCACGGCGACATTCTCAAAGTTTTGAATTTTGCAGCAAAAGACAGCAGGTTGATGAAAATGTTTTATTATCTTCTAGATCTTCATGTGAACTACCAAGAAAGACTGCCTTTTTATTTACAGATTTGAAAGCATTGAACAATAACGCAACGTACTTGGCATAGAAGCAGTTCCGTCTTGTAAGAAAAGAACTGGATTCATTCCTTTAGAATGCCATATCGTCAAGTTTTGCAAGATTTAAACGAAGAGCTTGGATTTTGCCTTTGTGGATGGGTTTAACGTATCGGCAGTTTGGAACTCAGAGGGGAAACATTTAATGTTATTTATATGAAGTTGTGTTTAAACAGGACTTTTTTATTTTTCCGTTTTTTTTTTCATGCAGAGTAGCCTACTTCCATTATAGCACTGTGCCTACACCAGTTTTAGATTAACTCTTCTCGGTATCTTGATTACACTCAGTTCGTTAGAATTATTATAAACAGTGTTTTTAGGTTTATTTTGACTGAGTTGCAGTTTCTTGGTTATGTTAGCGGTGGGGCAGATGGACGGGTCTCGCCAGAACGCATTTCTTCTCAATACCCCACCTTTAGCCGCTCTACATAGCATGACCGAAATGAAGACACCACTTTACCCAGCTTACCCTTTATCGTCTACTGGACCAACATCATCTACCTCGCCGACAGCAACCTCTCCAAATCCCGGTGGCATTCCTGTCTCTTCCCCGGGAATCAAAACATCGACCGGACTTTCATCTCTCGGATCACATCAGAACACGGGCGCAACCCCACACGGAATAAACGACATTCTTAGTCGTCCCTCGGTTGTCGCCTCTGGAGCAGCGGCTGCAGTTGCTGCATCTTCTCCTGCTGGAATCTTGTCTGGACTGCCTCGCTTCAATAGCCTGAGTCCACCACCACCGCCCGGGCTGTATTTTAGCCCAAGTGCTGCTGCTGTGGCTGTGGCCCGTTACCCTAAACCACTGACAGACCTTCCAGGCAGAACCCCAATATTTTGGCCAGGAGTCATGCAGAGTCCACACTGGAGAGACGCCAGGTTCGCATGCTCACCACGTAAGTGACAAGATTTCTGTATACTCAAGTAAATTTCTTTTCATTTGCTATCACTTCTAAACACTATCATGACCTGATTGCGTAATCTACATATAGGCTAACTAGAAACGGATCTGTTAATGTAAGAGCTTTGTGAAAGCCAACTGAGGACGTTAATCATGCCAGTGGAGTTCAGTGATAAATAATAATAATAATAATAATAATAATAATAATAATAATAATAATAACAATAATAATAATAAAATAATCGTCAACCTCGTTGTAATGCTATCAGTTGAACACTTTTGATGTCGTCTCCTCAGATCAAAATTCTGTTCTGCTGGATAAGGACGGGAAAAGGAAACATACGCGACCAACGTTTTCCGGACAACAAATTTTTGCGCTGGAAAAGACTTTCGAACAAACAAAATATTTAGCCGGACCAGAAAGGGCACGGCTGGCCTATTCATTGGGGATGACAGAGAGTCAAGTGAAGGTAAGCCAAATCTGCTTGAGAAATAAAGAGAAGAATGGCTAGGCCACATATCACCACAAGAAAATATAGAAAAAAAGATAATTCTCTGTTTTCATATTTTTACCATTTTGTCATTTTACTTTCACAGACACAATTAATTTTTTTTTTAATGCTAGTTTCTTGAATCATGAATGAGATAGTAGGCCAGATATATGATTTCTTCCTTGCTCTTCATTTATCAATACTTTTTTAAAATCCTGTAGGCCCTTTTTTTTATAAGAGAAAGTTAGCGGCTAATTACTATTTTTTGTTTTGACGTTGTCATCATTTAGGTCAGAGGGATTTAGACAATAGCTGAGTTACTGAAAAATACTAAGAATCTGTTCTTATTTCGTGGAAGAACGTGAGCGTCATGAAAATATCGTTAAGAAACAGAAGACAATGCAGCACAATAGCTATAAGTGTAACGATATTTCATAAAGGAGAACTAATTGTCCCTTCTGAAGATAATTATGTTTTAAAATACATACTTACGGACAGTTTAGACATGTAATGTTATGAGGCTGGGTTTTTCATCAGAAATTATCACTTGGAGCCAGCATTTTTTTTTTTCATGACACGTTTTCAAGACCTTAAAGATCTTATAGACCTTAAGAGTTAAGAAGATAAATATTTTATGAACGATGTAATCGTTTAGTGCTCTTGGTTAATATAAATTGTTTGATCTGCCGAAGGCTTCTCTCAAGGTTAGATCTTGTTGGGTTCTATTAATCTGTTATAACAATCTGTTGAGTGTTGCTTTCAATGATAGTCGCTCATTTTCTCAAAACAACCAAACGAATCGAAAAAGAACTAACATTATTTATTTGAAGGTGTGGTTTCAAAACCGAAGAACGAAATGGAGAAAGCGTCACGCTGCTGAGATGGCATCGGCGAAGAAAAAACAAGATTCAGAGACTGAGAGGCTGAAGGGGGCCTCTGAAAACGAAGATGACGACGACGATTATAACAAGCCTTTAGACCCCAACTCAGACGATGAAAAAATAACTCAATTATTGAAAAAACACAAACCAAACTCTTCTCTTATTATCCACACCTCGGAAAACGAGAGCTCATAAAAGAGTAAGAAAAGAGGTGTGTTATCTTTGTTACGAAATTGGACGTAGATATATTTATATCTACGAAATAATCTCGTGTTTTCCTCACAAGTTTGAAATTTTGTTTGTTCGAAGAGGGATGCAAAATATATCAGAGGAATATGCGCTATTTTTTGGGATCAGTGTGTGTGCATCACTGACTGCAATATAGACGTTTCATCTAAAGAAGACCCGGTACCTGTTCGTGTAAATAACAGCGTGAGTTGTATCGAATAGAAATTCTATTGCTGTGAATATTTATGTGTAAAATACCTTTTTGTATCGAAAGTACTACCGAGTCCTTTCATCTCACTTCAGTCTAATGTTATGTTAGGGCCTGGTAATTTGCATAGCCTAAGGATACATTTGCATAAGCACATCTCATTTTAAATAAGCCCTGATTGGTTATAAGAGGAGCATCCGATCGCATTGTCTTTCGGAGCGTCTTATTAAATTAAAAAATCCCAACAGTCAAATTATTATTATTATTATTATCATTATTATTATTATTATTATCGTCCCTATTTGGTTAAAAGGCTCTTCGTAGTCACTTGAAATCATCTGAACTCAGTTTGCATATTCTCGATAAAATTGTCCACAGATATGAAGTGTAAATAATAATAAAAGCAACTTTTCACAATTAAGATATATTTGTAATATAATGCATAGTGTTTGTCTCCCAATGTTAAGATGTTTTTCTCCCAATGTTACACACTTAATTTATGAGATTCTAAGTTTGTAACGGTGTTTGAGTCCTGCAGTAATTCGCATTGCAGGTTCGTATGTATTGCACTTTTATTTAATAAAAAAGAATACGTCATTCGCCCCATTTTTTTCAAGTGTTTTCAAGTAGTTATGATAAATTCGTACATTTACGACTTATTTTTCTCGAATGATTTTTTTTAAAGAATTATCATATTTTGTTTTTGCAAAAAAGCTAGTTGCCTAAAATAAATGTATTGATTGTTCTGAGCACAACCGTTTTGGAATATTCATGATCAATCATAGTCTGAGTATTGGTAACCTTGTGTAAACGAGACATCAGTGTAGTTCTGGTCACGTTATGCCTACATCTATCTACAGTCAAATTAACTGGGTTGCATTATATGACCACAGTGCAGGAAACGCAAAATAATTACACGATTCAAAACTTTTATCTAAACTTAAAAATACTTAGACCAACTCTAAAATAGTGTAACCCAAATGAGAGGACTGATTAAATTACTCTAAGGAGGCAAGAGAGGTGTGTATGTTTGAAACGGTCAAAAATTGATATTGGAATATAAATACGCAAATTGACTGTGTGGGCCTAAGAGCCATCCGATTCGGATGGTCACATCAGCGTGATGTTTGAAAATTGAAAATCACCCAGCCAATTCAGCTTCAACAAGTAGATATTTAATTTATCAGATGTGATTACAAAAGATGCAACAGTCCCAAAACAGAGTTTCATCCCCCCCCCCCCCCCCCCCCCCCCCCCCCGCGAATATTGCCAACGATACGTTTGAATTAAGTCTTCAAAAAGGACAACAAGCTCTTTAGGGTGTCCAGGGTATGTAGTTGTGGAATCACATCTTTATCACTATACCATTAATCTGTGCATGTTAAAAAATTACATTTACATTCGGAAACGGGAAATGTGAAATTTAAGTTCTTGCGTAGATAAGAAAGGTTCAAAGTTCAGTTCAAAAGTTTAAATATATTACTACCGATTAGGACATTTGGCCGGAACAAATGAGTAGCCATTATCCACACCGAAATGCAATAACAGAGCCTGTTTAATGGCAACAGTATTCTCCTCGGCCTGTCTGCTTGGCCAGTGTTTTTTCCCCCAAGAAATTGGGCCTATCCCTCTTAGTTTGAAGTGGAATGTTGCGCTGCCAGCTGTTTTTATCTACAGATATGATTCAGTTAGCGGAACTGTCATCAAGTCTGTCCGATACTGACAAGCCATGTAGACTGCACAGACAATTCCACATGTGGTCTTATAGCTCCCGCTGTATTATTATAATGTATTTTTGATAACCTTACAACTTTGTTGATGTATGTTTTATGTGAGGCTTATCAGCTAAGACCCTCTGTATCATGGTTTCCCATTCTTACCTATTTAACCTCATCGAAGAGTCTGATTGACACTTCTGAAAATATTCTGTAGTTTTTCACCTTATATTTTTTCTCAGTAATTTTTCCTCTCGTTATGTATCCTTGGGCATTATTGCGTATGGGCCAGTCCACTGTATGAAATAGCCCTCCACTTAACAATAAGTAGAAAATGCTTAATTAATGACACGAGGCTTCCACTGTCCACTAATCACCTGTTAGTCTCATTAGAACACTGCTAAGCTTCAGTTCGCTCCATTTTTTTCTTAACTGAGCCGTCTTAAATGGTGTAGCATATCCTGTATGGAACACCGCTCCTCTACTCTGTGTCAGGTTCAGGCTGGTAGTGTCCTATAACTGAAGTACATGCATCACATCAGCGTTGATAACAAACATTACGACCGCTTTTAAATTCGCCAAGAGGATTGGAAAACTCTTTTCCTGGGGTTTCTCAGATAGCAAAGTTGAACAGAGACGTCTGAGGCGAGTCTACGACTGGCAGTCATGTAAAATATATTCAGGTAGGTTAGTGTCATTCAGATTTTCGTCATAAATGTTGTTCGACAACCGAAAGCGTGATAGCAGAACGCAGTTTCTGAATTTGCATTTTATTCAGTCACTTCGAAGACTAGTGAATTTTGTTTCAACAACAACAACAAAAAAAAAACTTTTGACATCATGACATGTGCCAAACCGTAACCATTTCTAGTTCATTTAGTTCTTTAAAGGAAAGTGCTTGTTTTAGTGAAACATCGCTCGTCTGTGCACACTTGGAAATATGCTGTCAGGAGGAGTGATTTGTCACGCGCCATTTGCGTCGAAAGTGCATTTGAGTTCTCGCTCGATCTTCCTCTGCGATCAGTCCAAGCAACTTCTTGTGTTAAAAAAAAAAAGCAAAAATAATAAGTAGTTTCGTCTTTCAAGATTTTTCGAGCATTCCTGATATTCGTTTTGGTGTCGTTCGATTTTCCGAAATTGATGAACTCTAAAAATATCATAAAAATTTCAAATCATTCATTCCACAATAATGAGACGATTCTCAATCATGTCGGACTTTGCGACCAAGCCACATTTTTGTCTCTGAATACGTTTGACTATTTTATTGTTCTCAGACATAACTTCTTTATTGTAATTTCTGCTAAACACAGCTGCTACCTTCATTATACACGTGTGAGCCAGTGACCTGTTGTCAATATGATATCAAATTATCTCTGACTGAGAGGTTAATCAAAAGCTGTCTGCAGTAATTAATCTCTGATTACTTGAAACAGTAATACCTACATGAGCACGCTCATTAAAACCATTACAGTGCAAAGCCCTTAAGACATCGAGTCGTAATGAAGCTGATGTAAGGATAGTCTAATTAACTTTAATTATGTGATCATACATTGGAATCTGAGCCTGCATGTAAAATCATTGTAATAGATATTATATTTGGGCTATAAGTGTGTCCGAATATTCTGACTGACTTAATGAAGAACATTTTATACAATATTCACTTTTAAAAAACGTGCATTTCTTGAATTCGTCATACTAAATGAAAATCTATGCCACTTATTCCTGGGTTGCATCTCCATTCTTGTTGAAATAACGACTGACTACTGAATCTCTTAAATGTGGCTCTTCACTTTCGTTGTTACTGAAAATTAATCTATCGTCTAACCCAGTCCATAGTTATACTCAAATTGCCAAAATAGGTTAAACTAATATAACGTATTGGAGAGCGAACGGACCAACCTTATACTCTTTGAGACGTGCAGGCTGTTGACCACCACGAATGAAATGCTAAACATGACCAGTCACTCCATTATGATTAAATTGAGTGCTACTGTAGCCACACTCAATGTAACTGTTTCAGATGGGAGCAATATGAGGCTGTGTCATGTTAGTGCTCGGAAAAAGTGATAGCTCCTCAATGTGACTGGCATTATTCTGCCACTAGGGTCATTGTTGTCTGCTGCTTGTCATTCCAGCAGCTGCTGGTTTTCAATTTCTGGTTAATGCCTTTGCTATAATAACCACCTTACATCAAAACTACTTGTCCTGTCTACCCTCCCAAATGGATTTCTGGCAACAAAATTAAACATCGGCTCTCTGCAAAAGCAAGAGAGGTTTATTCATAAGGTAGGGGCAATTTATACCTTATAGTGTATACAGCTAGAGCAATTTGAATTGTTTGTAGCACTGTTTAATGATCATTTTAATGAACCATTTACACACATGGATTCAGTTAATCTATTTTTCTATACAAAAAACAAAAGGTACAATCAGTTGGTTGCTGATCATATATAATTGTGCTTTTTGCTGTAAAGATCTGTCCAGGAAACATCCTCTTACTGGTGTCTAAATATTGCCTGGTTGAATTTTGACATATTCTGTATTTCAGCAACATCTTCAGGATTTCAGCAACGTGACTTATATTAAAGGTATGTTTTCTGACCAGGCCAAACACAATGTGGTTTAAGATACACCCCTCTACAGGTCTTATTACAGCTTTATTACATTAATAAACAATCTGCAGTACGAAAATGTATGGGAGTTTACGAGTGGGTTACAAGTCTGCTGTTTTCACTTCATAATGTTGCCTGGATGATTTGGGTGAAAATGCGATCCATCAGTGCAAGCCAGGTGTAGCCAACACGGGTTTCATTCCGCGGGGGACTAACGGTAGCATCTGCTGAACGACTGCGGTGTTTGTGTGATAGCGTTTCGGTGCCAGCCGAAGCCATGGTGCCACAGCTGTCCAGATGCAGCTGGGTCAGCCATGCTCTCCTATCAAACACTTGTTGGACTAAAAGGTTAATTAGTTGAAAAAGAGCCGCTGTTCTTTCTCTGCCCTCGCCTGAGAAACCACTCGTGTCTGCTTCCACATGGTTTCTCATTTGTTTTTGAAGTGCGCCCCCCAGTCTTCTTACCTGCAAACACACACAAACACACACACACACACTGACACACACACACACACACACACACACACACACACACACACACACACACACACACACACAGAGTGAAACACATTCATTTCTAACCAACCAGGGGTCATCTTAAGAAATAAGAGAAAGGACATGTTATTGTTGCCATGTAAATACTGCAGGGACGCGATAAAGATATGAATGTATATTGTGTTTTAATGACACTCTTTGGACGCAAACAGCGCCGTCCTCATATCTTAGCGCGCACTACTTGTGAGAAATCATTTGACATGTGGTGAGGCGACTAATGTGACAGTGCTGTGTGTTGTGTATAAAGAGCCCATTGATGCGCTCTTAGTAGAACATGCACTACAAGAGATTACACACAAGGCCATGTGTCACAAGAAACCCACAGTCCCACACAGAATGAATGCTGGCGTTACATATGTTGTTAGCCTTATCTCTCTCTCTTACCCATTTGGAGACTCCTGATAAAGAGCACCTTGGGATCAACCATTATGGATACTCTGAAGCCATCTGATTGGCTGCTCGCAGAGAAATGGGCTCATGGGAGACGTATTCATGCCTGGATATATCCTGTTCCGCTCCCTTTTATCCGTCAGGCGCAGCTCAAAGACATACCGTGCGTTTCATTTATTACATCACAAAAGAACAGAATGCATCGTCTACATCTGCATGTTGCTATTTGTACATTGGTAAGGTCCTGGGAAAGGGGGGGGGGTTTAAAAAAAATCCACATTCACTTAATTTAACTTGCTAGACAAATTAACAACTGAGGTGAATGGTTAACCTGTTTGGGCGCTTAGGCCGTGAGTTGAGATGCAGGTGCTTTTTGATTCATTGCCCCGAGGTCGACGAGTGGTCTCCAGAGTATATTTGAAGAGTAGGATAATACTGGTATACCGATGATTGGAAGCCTTATCTTCATACTCCTCAGCATCATGTATTGGACAATGTGGGTGGGATGAACACGCGAGTATTTATAATCTCCTCTAATCTTCCCTAATGATGCTCTCTTTCTCTGTCAAAGCCTTCTCTCGCAGTGGCTTACAAACAGATACAGACGCATTAACAGAGATAGGTAAATAACCTTTTAGAAACATACTTAAAGAGGTCTAATCCTTTTCTAGTGTTTTTACACACAGTATTATTTTAGATAAATAGCTACTTCTCTCCCCTCCACCTTGATGTACATAAACCTTTCCTTTTGCAGTTAACAGTGTTATCCTGTAACTTGCAGGAAAAAAAAATCTCTCTAAAGAACTTGATTGATGAGGAGGAAGTTCCCTTAGCCTTATTTAGAGAACTTTTGGAGGACAGTTCCTGGTTTGATAAAGACTTTGTCATTTGTCCTCTTTGGAGGAGGCTGTGGTTGTGCGCCTATGCAGGCGCGTGTGTATGTGTGTGTGTGCGTGTGAGTGTGTGTGTGTGTGTGTAGGGGGGGGGGGGGTCAAGTTTGAGGTTTGGGAAATAATGACAAAACGACAACCTCCAGCAGACAACTCTGGACAAGAGAAAAAAAAGGAAAAAATAAATTGCCCTTATCGGCTAAGTATTTTGTTCTGAATTTTATTAGCACTTGCTGTGCTAAAATAACCTGCTAACATGTATCATAGTGCAGCAATAATAACCTCCTCAATCATATTTTAAAAGTCACGTCAAGGCAACCCAGTATAATTCATCTCTATGCAAATACATCAGTGTCAGGCCATTAGTGTATTGCTAAAGGGTTTTATTAAAATGTATTCTTCACTCTTCTTTTTTTACTCAGGACCAATAAAACACGAGTCCTATTGCCCAAGAATTATTGCAACTATTAGAGTAACATATGGACAGCATGCACTCTGAAAATAAAAACCAACAGATAAAGTGTCAGGGTCAGGGAGGGGTACAAACACTCAGGAAAATGGCAGGGAAGTAATAGATTGTCTCTGGCTGCCTGACGAGTTCAGGCCTGCCATTGAAATCAAAGCCTTATTATACATTCATTTAGGCCTCTTCGGCGAGACAGGATGCTGAGCCCTCACTCACCAGGAGAAAGTTATAGGCATCACAAGGAGTAGCAGAGCAATGAATTAAAGAGACAATAAAAAGGTGATAAAGAGCACTCTGAATGTATTATGTCTCTTAATGAAATTAAAACTGTACAGGAGGTTTGTCACATGTCCTATCATTTACTGATAGGAATATTGAATGCATGGAGACAGAGAGAGAGAGAGAGAGAGAGAGAGAGAGAGAGAGAGAGAGAGAGAGAGAGATTAAGTGTTGCCATTGTAAAGGTATGTTGTGATGTGTTAACAATTTTTAGAGGAGACAAGAGTGTGAACAAATGTTTTACTACTAGAAATTCAAGTAACCAGTTGTATGACCAGAAAATTCTCAGTGATTTTAAAAAAATGGTCTTGGTGCTCTCATTCAATCTTTCTTTTGGGCAACGTTGAAGAATAGTTTTATGCAACTATAAAGGACGTTGATTTCTTAATAACACTAATGAAATGTATATGATCTCAGGATTCGCGTCTACAGTAGTAAATTACATTCCGATTTTGTGGTGCTATGTTTTTAGCTCGAGAACTTGTTTTTAGGCTTGAGCTACCGATGGTCCGATTCCCCTCCTGCCACCGTGATTATCTGTCGTTTAACGGTTTATCAAGACCAGTGGATCCTGTCATGCCTGCGCGAATGCGGGATTTTTCTTTTTTATAGCGTCATTAATTTCACGCGGATCATTAGCCCTCATACAAATCCGTGTTTTGACAAATGTAACCAGTGAATTATGTACATAATGTACCGCACCCCGGCCGTGTATGCATCACATGATAAACAGGGACTGAGCTGGCGTATTACCCAAATGTGTTACGGGGGGTGTTTCCCTAGCTTCGTCACTCCATTAGAGAGACAGCTCACTCAATAGCATCTGTGTGACACATGCGGCCCACTGACAGACAGGGGTTTCATTGTGATCGCTGGCGCGTTCCGGCTAACAGCATTAAATTATTACGCCTGATGAAAAATGAAGAAAAAGTGAACACCTCCCACATGGAAATATTATTATCACACCTCAGTATTGCTGTCCGCTTCCCCCCTTTTTGGTAATATATTCGTTACAGGTTTGATCATTTTCTGTTAAAACCCAGCGATGGCTTTTAAAAAGCCTGGTGTTACATATCTCTTATGTTCCACCGTAAAAGTTCTCCATATCTTTTTCTTATGAACATGCAGACAAAACCTTTTAAACTTTGTTACGAACCTTTTTCTTATTTAGGAGATTATTTCTTTGGAAAATAACTGAAATGAAAAATGCTTCCTGAAATGAAGACAATGATGAATACAAAGTAATGTGCAGATTGTAATTCCATACTATGGATGAAATACAAACCTTTATAAAACACCATATCTCAGATGTGACCTTTGATATCAAGTTTATCATCAGTGTCAATATCAGTAAAAATATTAATCTACTGCTAGGACACAATTTACTACAGTCATGATTTCTGGCTTGACAATATCATTTCTTCCTTTTTAGGCATAATTTTACAGTAAATGCTCAAATATGAAGTCAAAGAACCACTACAACTACTACCACCAATAACAACAGCAACAACAGCAGCAGCAACAACAACAAGAACAATAATAATAATAATAATAATAATAATAATAATAATAATAATGATGATGATGATGATGATGATGATGTAGGTTTCATAGGATGCAGTAGTTGGGCTGTTATGCTTGTCTCAGTTGGCGGAATATTGTCCAAACCTCTCTTGTTATTCAATGGCCTTGTGAAATTTGATGATTCATATGTATTTTTTCCAGGTTTATTGCTGGGGTGAGAGCTTAAGTGAGAGTTCAGAGCATGAACTCTGAAGAGCCTCACTTTGCCCAGCACTAATATCGAAAATGCTTCTTATGACCTACTTATGGAGTCAATCTTTGAGAATCTATTGATCTGAATGCCAAATCATGAGATGTTGCCTCATGCAAAAAACCAAGAAGGACTGTGGAGGAGAGCTGGACTTAAGTGCATTGGTCTGACCTCTTGGCTTCTGCTCCTCTGACTCACCACATGACCGGCGTCCCAGACGCTTCTCTTTGTCAAAAGTCGGAGGTCAAATGTTTCACCCCGGGTTGCTCGACCAAGAACATAGCCAGAGGATAATTTAATCTCCAGACAACAGAGTATATACATAAAAGAGTAAGATCTGCCCATGGAAAAAAAAAGACAGCAATTTGAAACTAGGGAGAGCTCTTATTGAAAGGAGCTTATATTTTTACTGCCAAAGTTGTTCTTGTGTTTAATCAATTCTCGAGACTCATAATGCCGCAGGTCACAGGAAGGCTCATTTCCATAATCAATGACGGCCAGACCTCAAGTTCACTGTGTTACGATCCTATTCTTCCCTCCTCATTTTTCATAGAGTTATTTATTAGCGCGGCTGCCATCAAACAGTGAAATCACTGAATGACTCTAGGAGTTATTAGTGAAGATACTCAGCTGTGCTCTTTCTGTTGTGTTACAGCTTAACTGCCATGTATCTCACAAACAGTACAAGGCTAAAAATGAGATCACTTGTGCGCTGTACATTGGCTTGTCAGTGAAACTGAAGCATTGCGTCACAGGTTAGCCTTAAGTTGATCTGACGGTGTACCGCAGAGGAATTTTTTTAAGGCCTGAAATGATGTTGCGTACACCTGTAAACCTGAAGGGCGTCATTAACGTAAAACAGTTTTACGCGTCGGAATACGTCAGCGGTAATCAGCAGGCGTGATATAACAGAACCAGAGTTTCATCTTTTATCTAAACGCATTTGAATAAAACAAAAAGAGACACACCAGAAGAAAACAATTTATTTCCTGGGATCCATTTCCCTGGAGTCTAACTTTCCTTTAGTTTCGCTGTGTTTCAACTTGATTTTTGTTTTGTTTTATTTTATAAGCACTGATATAGCACACACTGATGTACCATGCAGTTAAACTCTAAAGAGCATCAATAAAACACCTCAGACAGAAGCTTGCCAATAAAAAATGAAAACCCATTTAACTCAAAAGAGGTACAACTCTGGTCTGCGGTCAGTCAATAAAACAAACAAATATCATAGTCCAGAGCTGAATCAGCCTTTTGCTTGTCTGCATTGGAGAAAACAAGGTCACAAAAAAGACTGTAACCAAAGCTTTCAGCAGATGGCAAGAATAATCTTATCATCATTGTAATGAAGGTGGTCTTGGATCCATTTGCAGAAATGCATGGTTTATCATGGAATATAACAAACAAGCTTAAATCGCGATCCAAAAGCGAAGTCGATGAAACAGGCTAGAGTCCACATTAAACAGTAAATCCAACACAATCACAATCACAAGACAACACATCCAATCACAAGACAAAGTTCAGAAATTCAACAAACCAGGTCAAAGTCGTAGGCTACATGGAATTCAGATATGCAGGACAGTGGGAATGGAAGGCCTTTACAAGACCTTACAAGGCAACGACAGCAAGAATGTCTTATTTATACAAACCAGATCATTAGACAGTGAGCTACAGGTCAGAGTTATAATCAGGAGGGCTGAGCGTCATCAGTCTGGGAGTGACTGAACCAAGAACTGGCTGAAAGCAGGTGTAAGAATCATAGATACAAACGCCTTTCTTTTCTGAGTAACAAAATGCTTCAATTATAGCATTGTTAAAACTTGTAAGTTAAACACAGTGTGAATCATTACAGTGATAAAATATTATGGCAGTGCAGTATTGGTCACTGAGATGGACAAAAGATTTGAGATATTTACTTATCATATCATTCAATGACAGCAACAATATTTTCCAGAATAGATATTGATCCGTTTTGCCATTAAGTTGCAAATTTTACACTGTTTACATTTCTTTCAACTGGATTAATGGTCAGAATTAATAATTAATTACAAGACATTACAAGTAATACAACTACCAGCCCGCACACATGGATTTTGTGCTAGATCTGACTGACCACTGTCTACGATTCACTAAGTTCACTCCAGAATTCTGCTCCAGAAATCAAGGACTGCGCGCATAACTCTATCAACGATTTAAAAAAAAAATAGAATTGTAGTTACACTTCGTCTTAACATCAGACGCCGTCAGGTTGGACTCTGTGAACACGTTACTCACCACCACGGCTGGAATAACAGGGTAAAGGAACACTAATCTCGGAGAGAGTGTGAGAAGAATCAGTATCAGGTATTAGCTCCACTGTTTACACTCAGAATTATTCTCGCAGAAATGAGGGGCTATTACAGCGCACTGAGACCACCAGACAACGGCACTGAGCACCGGTCAGAGGATCGAGAGCAAAGGTCAGGAGCCAAGGCTCTGCTCAGGTCTTATTTGAAACACCTCTGGGAATGGGGAAAATGTGGAGGACCCATTCCCTGTCACACGTGTTTACGGATTCACTATAGGAAGTTCAGTCACGCCTTTTCACCAGGGGTTTCTTTTTTCTTCAACTGTATTACTTAGCTTTTGTTTTAAATAGTTTCGGAACGTCATGCGATAGTAATTAATAAAGAACGGTGATGCGTTAGAGACACAGCCTATTCCGCAGGCAGGCCTTTGCTGGTGATGGTGATTTGATATGAAAGCTGGAGTCGGCGTAAAGCTGAGCTGTTGGGAAATACAGGCAGACTGCTGCTCCTCTGTGACATTCTAAAGTCCCAGAATTCCAGGGCTGTCCCTCTCTGACCTCCCGGTAACACTGTCTCGAATTCCCTCGTCTAAAACAGTCATGGATTGAGAGAAGAGAGGCAAAGGCGCCTCAGCACCTCCTTAACAGACCAGGGTGACATAACTAAAGAGGCATTAACACCCAATTGCAAAATCGCTAAACAAACGCCGGGGCCTTGGCGAGCATGGGAAAATGGCATTATAGTCTGGTAGCAAATTGACAGCCGGGAAAAAAAAAAAAGCACAAAGTCGAGCCTTGTTTCTTTCACCCTGTCTTTGGCCTATCTGCGCACACCTGACAACTTTCTATCATGTATACCAACTTTCCCAGGCTGGATTAGGTACATAAAAGCCCATTCTCCAGGGACTGCAGGTCATAAATCATGCCTGCTAACCCCTCACTCTCTTTCACCTCTCACTCACTGTTTTTCAGGAGTTCTGTGTCCTCAAGCACTTCTGGGACTTACCGTGTTGTGGTACAAATAAGAGGAAGAAACACAATGTAATCCTTTCCTGGCCAAACCAAAAAAAAAGCACCCCCCCCCCCCCAAAAAAAAACAAAAACAACTTTTCAAAAAACAGGCCTGTCACAATCTGTTACCGGGCCCTCACCAAATCTTCCCGCAACTATATCTTAATACTTGGGAACACACAGCCATAATAATGATTATATTAAATATCACAAAAATCATATACTGTATAGGAATGTCAGAGAGCATGTTGTGCTTTAAGTAAAGGAAATGTCTAAAAAAAAAAAAAAAAAAGAGCTGTCTGTGCTTTCCCTCTGGTGATCAGACAATGCTTGTCACTCAGATAATTCCTTGCGCCTCATTGTTTATTAAGTGTTGCTGCTCCCTTCCTGCTGCTGTTGTCAGTGAGCTATGGAGAGAGGCTCAATGGGGCTTCTTTGTAATCCTCTAAAGTGGAAAATTCACAATTTGTAGCAATTTGTCTCACAGCAGTACCCGCCATTAAGAAGAAGCCTGATCCTTCACTGCTCACCAGTCTGAGCTAAAACACAAGGAAAAGAATATGTTTTTTTTTTTAATGATTTTTTTTTCTTTTCTTTTTTTTTCTTTCAGTCGAATTTTAGCGTCAGTGTTAACAAATAAAATGTTTATGTTTAAAAGCTGTTACTCATCAAATAACGGTTAACAGTTCAAACAAGACTTCAAATAACAACTGAAAAAATAAATACAACATACAGTATTCATCAACTAGTTGACTCAGTCATCGAAAGACCATCGTTTAGGGATATGTCTCCATATTTCCTTTCTTTCTTGAGCCAGTTCTTTCTTTAAAACACACACACACAATATATATATATATATATATATATATATATATATAATTTTATATATTTTTTTTATTTGCTGTCCCTTTCTTTTTTCTGGAAATCTACTTTATGGCTTTCTGCTTAATTCCACAACTTAATATAAATCATGAAGGCTGAGAGAAGCAGGGTACTGGGCAGATTCCTTTTTTTTAAGGCTGGTAATTAGATTACCAAACCAACCAGAGCCCAGATGAAGAATATGTAATATAATGATAAACAAATTATAATGATAATGGGATAGGGGGAGACAGTCGAGACATTCTTAAAGCAAACCATTATAGAATTAGAAGCTTATGGATCAATCCATCTTCCTTCCCAGATATTCAACCCCCGGGATACACGGAAGCTGAAAAAAAAAAAAAAAATTCTGGCTTTTTTTTTCTGTCAAGACACTGTTTGTGTTTGATTCTAAATGATCTTTCAAGAGTTTCTCAGATTAATTTAATGATCACGAGTGACGAGACAAAAATATAAAAAGCCGTGTTAAAAATTAAAACCGAATATTTGGAAATGAATGAATAACTCGGGGAGAAGGAAAACCTTGTCATGTGCCGTCGTATCTTAATGAATAAAACTTCTCAAGTTGGTTCAGTAGCGAGAAGCACAGAACACAAATTCAACAAAATCAAGAGGACCGTGAAGACAGCAAAGACTGTGAAACAGAACGCGGTGGAAAAGTTTGACCTTAAGTAATGCTGTTTGCCCAAATTATTTGTCTCCCCCCGGTATCGTGAGCAATGAAACAAAACAATCTATTGCCCAAACCATGAAACAGCTCTCACACTTTGTGCCTCATGTTGAAGAGGTCAGCCCCAGGTTGATTATGATGTGTCTGTAAAGTCTGGTGACCTTAAAGTCTCTCTCATTTATTGGCCAATGAGTCAAAGTGAGGCCAATCTCATCCTCAGGTATTTATGGAGTGGAAAGTATAGACCTGCTCTCTAAGTGAATTGAAATCTTTCCCCTCCGCTGAACCTTACTCACCTGAATGAAACGACACATAAACAGCCGGAAGATGAAAACGGACAGGTGAACAGCTTGAAGGGGGCGGCTGGGAGTGCTGCAGTCACTGATGCGCATTTCGGAATAACAGGTGCATTAGATCAATTTCAATTCAAAGCAGTTGATTCGTAATCTTTCATTCGAACTTTCTTTGAATAGTTCCACACCTAAGCCCTTGGAGTAGCAAGTTATGGGGCTTCACCAACAACCTCCGTGGTAACGTCACGTATCATATTCCTCACGTGTCCATTTTGTATAGGACATTTGAGAAAAAGTGTTAACCTTTGTCTTTTGGCAACAACTGTTGAAATTCTTCCTCTGCTAAGTCAAAGTCACCAGCTATACATTTACCCCACAGCTTTGGCAAGAAGAGAAATGGATACTGTCTCAGGCTTCTGATGTGAAAATGCTGGCACCACTCAAAGTTGTGAAGTAAAGCTAAGCCAGTCAGAAAATTCTGGAACCTTACAGCTCAGAAAGAATAAACAGCTGTATAAATGGTTGAGAGAGAACGTGAAACGCAAGTTACGCATGTCAGCGGGAGTTTGGCCGCTCTAAGTCAAATAAATCTCGCGAGTGATGTAATAGCGTGATGATAGTTTTCTCTGTCTTTGCACAATTCTGCTTGCTTTTCATTTCTGTGGCTGATAAATGGTGGGAACCTGCACTGAAGTGCTAATTAAATAACATAAGGACCAATATTTCTCAGGTAAATTGTCCGCGTTAAAATGTGCTGCATTGTGTGTTAGAACACTTTGAGCTGAAACCCTCATATAAAAATCAATGTTGCAATGGCCTAGAAAGGTGTCAGTATTTGGTAATATAGATCTTTTAGATCATTAAGATTCTTATCTTACCACAAAACTTCAATAATTTTCCTTCAGGTTCCATTTTAATTTTTTTCATCTTACCTTTTTTTTCCCCTCCACAACATAAATCTTTTTTAAAGCATAATTGAATGGGCCATACCTGGTTCTCAGGATGTTTTAATGGTTATGCTTTTGCCAAATTGCAAGTCCATATTTATATGTAGCTTTGAGGAATTGCACATAGCTTTTTGCTCCAATGTACATTTTGACCATTCCTGGCCCTTTTAATAAATTCTCCTAATAAAGGTGTAATTCCAATGCCAGTACCCAGACATCACCCTCTCAAGGCAGGAAAGGCAACATGGACCAGTCACCTCTGTGGCATAGTTCTTCTGAGCTTACAGATTGCAAATCCTTGTTACAACCTTTTTCCTAAGAAGGGCCCCCCCCCAGCCAAAAAACCAACTCCACAGTCTTTAGACACTCTTCATACATTAAAGAACAGTGGTAGCAAGGAAACAAATTCATTAAAACTACACTGTCTTTTATTTTGGCTTGCCATATCGTTGTTTAATATTTAGATATTCAAATAGGGATGAGTTGGCTGATTCTGATAAATGTCGTGATATTGAGTTTCAATTATTGTTTTTTTTAACTGAGGCAAACAGTTAATCTAATATTAGACTGACTGAGAGCTGCTGCCTCAGTTTGCACATACAGGCGTGAGCTACGAGAAACAAGAGAAGAGGAAAAAAAAAAGAAGACAAAAAGACAAAAACATTTCTGTCACAATTTTATTTATTTATTCCCTCTAAAATGAGGCATGTTGTTGAAGAATTGTTTTTATTAATTTCATGGATTATTTGCTCATTAGACATTAATCATAGTGCCCCATCTGGACGGTGCTGGCGTGACTAGGCGAGAAACAGCTATTCTGATCCCAATTAGATTATGCTGCTCTTCTTTGCCTACCCATAAATCATTCCCCCAAAGTGAAATTAACAGTTACTGAACCACATTAAGAATCTGCGTCAGGCATTGGGGAGATTCAACAACTGGAACCACCCATCTCTCAGAATGTTGAAAACATCATTTTGTTTATGAAATATAAACATTCCACGCTGAGGTTCCTCCACAAAATAACACCCCCCCCCCCCCCACCCATTTCGAACACACACACACACACACACACACACACACACACACACACACACACACACACACACACAAGTACCCCTCCACCCCCTTTCTGACAGGGAAAAATGATGGTGTGCAAGCCACCAGACGAGCAGTCACCCAGACACAGTTTGTTTAGAGGCATAGCTTGACCGTGCTCCAGATGGGCTTATTGCTCTTTTCTACAAACCTGACTTCACAGAAGACATATACTCTACATACTCTACATACTCATCTAAAAATAAACCGTGCTTTAATCACGGTCTGTGAGCAGTCAGTTTTATTCAGTATGGTCTTTCGCGTTCAGTTTTTTTTTTTGTTTTGTTTTGCTTTTTTGACAAAAAATATAAATTCCCTTTTTGGAATCTACCAAAAAATACAATGAATTTTTTTTATTATATCTTATCATATTCATAACCATATGACATCAGCATTGTCATTAACATAGATGGCAGTAATGATAAAGTCACAGGCTTGCGTCTTTGTAGGCTATAGATCCATTAGAGGTATTTCCAAAGAGGGGATTATTGAATAGCGCTAACTGAACCGGGCATAAGTGGTGTACAGCACACGCGCCGGCATTGTGAAGGTAAAGATATCCTACAAATTTCAGTCTCCTCAGAACCTGTCATGCTATGGCCCAGTCACTCTGTTATTGCTCCGAGGGGGCAACAGATTGTAAGATATGGAGAGTAATGCTGTCGATTACTGAGGTGAAAGCATAGGGACTTTGGTGATATATGAAGAGCACTTAAACCCCTTTGTGTCTTGTACATTGCATCTTTGATAGATTAGAAGTGTGACATTAAAATGGAAATTACTTCTCTAGAGCTTGACAAGGGACTCTGGGTGACCTCTGACCTCCCAGGGAGACCAGAGGCTGACCGAATGATCCGCGGGCGAGGGAGATTGTCATGAAACACTCCGCAGAAGGAGGAGAAGGAGGAGGAGAGAACACATGACATTTGAAGATGATGCTCCAAAAGATGAGAGAGACAAGAGAGTACAAATTCAATTTTGGACCTCAAATCTGACAATTTATTTTTTTTAAAAAATGTATGTATTTTAATTTTCTTTTTTCACATTTGTTGTCCTAAATGTAAACTACAGCCTTATGAAGTGTATAGTTTAATAATCTACTCTTGAGTCATGTGAAATCTACTGTTACATTAGTGCAATTCAGCGTGTACCTTATGCAGATTATGTCATGTTGTTGCAGCTCAAGAGAAATTACAAAAAAAAAAAAAAAACCAGAAGAAAAGGGAAAAAAAAGCCTGCATTCACTGTGTTATTCAAGCTTCATTTTAAAAACATTAACTATATCCAGCTGGAGATGAGAAATCTCCTCTTCATGACACCTCTGCATCCATCTGAGTCCATATGCCGTGTGCTGATCCTTTAGCAGGGCCTCAGAGCTGAAGGCTGAAAGCTCTCCTATTGGCTCCATACATTAGTATACCTCTCCCATTTTGAGAGGCTGAGTGATGAACAAGCATGTTGGCTTAAGTATATTATTGGCAATGAGTAAGAGAGAGAGGGAGAGAGAGAGAGAGAGAGAAAGTGATGGGACAGATGAAGAAATACATCGAGGGACTGAGGAATTCCCCAAACCGCTGGGATCGCTCTTCTTACATCTGTCAGACAAGTGAGTGAGGAGCCTTGTTCCTCACAGACTGTTCTCACCAGTGACCTGCCACCACCATCTATAATTAATTACATCATTTACATTAGACTATTGACTAAACAAATACATAAATCACACAGACCCCAAGTCAATAGATGTAGACATATTTAATCAGGTTCTAAATAATGATTACTGTTCCCATAATGCAATAATTATTTTCAGCAGCCAGACTGGAATTAATCTTCCGTCAGTGTGCCATCGGAGAGAAAGGGGGAGAGAAAAGAGAGGGAGAGAGAGAGAGAAGGAGAGGGAGGGAGATAGAGAACGTGACCAACGCTTCAGCAGGATGAGAAATCTCCTTGGTTTTGGGGGCGGTTGGTGTGTGAGTGACAGCGATAGAGAAAATGGCGTGTGAAAATGTGCATTTGTCTCTTTATGTGGAGTGACAGGTAAAAAGTGGCTGTCAAAAATGCACTGGAATATTTGCTGTTTTGTTTATCAGCTGGCAGGCGCTGAGTAAAACGGAGGAGTAACATGTATTGCCTGTCTCTACACCTTTTCATCTGCTCTTTAAATGCGGCCAGGGGATTGGAGAGTGAAGTTTATTCCACCCATTCCCTCTTGACAGGAGAGCCATTTATACCAAAGCATGAAGCAGCCGGCGCTCTGTCACAAGAGACACCGCTCCAAATCAGCTCCTGGAATGTCTGCCTGTCTGGGTCACATTTAGCAATTTCACCAATCCTTACAAAGTTACTGCTCTTGTCTTTCTTAGTAAGTTACTATCACCTCCATTTTCTCTCCGTTCCTTCAATGAAGTGCCTGGGATTCTGACGTGAAAAAGAATTCTTTTTTTTTTTTTTTTCTTCTTCCAAGTTCAGTAGGCTTTCACGCATAAAAATTTAAACGCGGAGAATCCAAGGTAACGTTAGAATCTTGGAAACGGATATTTATGTCGACCGATGACGGCCCGCGTTGATTTGGCGGGGAAACCTTTCAAACGAGACAGCTTTGACTTGACACCTTCAAATCTCCTGGGAATCCCTTTTCTCCCTTCAAACCATCTGATAAGGAGATGGTGGTCCTGCTGTCTTAAATTCATCTGGGTCATGGGTCAATGACTTCGTATTTAATACCTAACCTGTTCTATTGACAGCAGGTCCCTCCCCCATCCCCCCCCCCCCCCCCCATCCACCCTCCCCCTCTCCAGGTTTTTTTCTTTTTTTTTTTTTTATAAAGACATCCACTGTAGCAACAGGATGGATGGAATGCTGTGTTTCCTCAGAGCTTTTATGAGAAGGCAAGCACCTCGTTTGTTGGGAAGAAGCAGCACTAATATTTATTCATGATAAAGAGAAACTGCTGGTGTGTTGGCACAGCCTACTTCATTTACATGCTCTTATAGACTGTTTGCCCCAGCGAGGATCTCTGTCTATCATCAAATAGATGAACCTGTCTCCTTCATTCTCTCTGCTTGTCACCCAGTCTCTCTCTCCAATGGCAGGAAAAAGTTCCACCCTTTTGTTCCACGTCTGGGTGTTAGTTTAGGTGCCTTCCGCAGAACAAACCAACCGCTCTTGTTTGCGCTGAACCCTCTGCTGAACCCTCTTCGGTGAATTTCTTCACCTGCTTCTCAATGCTCTGCTTTTGGTTTTTGAAATCTCACATTTTTTAAATGTAATGAGTCCCAACATTCAATAAATATCAACTATTGCAGTTTTTTAACTGTGAGAAGACAGTACTATATTTAGATATTGTACTTTAGGTTACAGGTTGGTCATGATATACATATTTTATATGTCAGCTGTGCATATGTTATATGGGAACACAGTATTAGCCCACAGAGAGTACTGTGTCATGTTTGGTGTGTGTGTGCGCACACGTGTGTGTTTGTGTGTGATGTTTGTATAATGTTAGAATGGAAGCTATAACCTCAGATGGAGTCTTTGGTATGTGAGTGTGCTCACAAAGTATATGGACCATTAGGAAGATCTATCTCTTTGAACCATCTCAGCTGCTTTCACTGTGTGTTAAATTTCATTCAAAATTTCATTCACTATTGATGTAAAGAAACAAGCCAAACCACTTAAGAAAGGAAACACCTTTGGCACAACTGGAATTGTGAATGAAAGTTTGGATTGAGAATATCCACACAATCCCTGAGTGAGTGGATCTGAGCATCCCTCACCTGGTTCTTCAGGTCGATCTTTTCAGTGACCTCTTTCCTCCCCTCATAACTCTTTTCTCTGAAATCTCCTGCCTCCTGTATACAGTGTTTCGTGAGCCAAACTGAGCTGGGCTCAAGCTGACCTCAGCAGGACTCCGAGCCAGAGATGTCACTGAGCACAAATCACAAATCACACTGACTGATTCACGTCATCACTGCAACCTGTAGACCGGGATCCACAACACACTTAAGTCTGAAAATGTTCAAACTGTTTTGGATTTGTTTTTTTGTTTTTTTTTTACAACACAAAATCCTAAAAAGTATCCCACATCCAAAAGCATGCTGGAGGCAGTAATGCAACTTTTTTTTTAACATAGTATCAGTTAAAGTGACACTGGAACATAGCAGAAAGAGTGTCACCTTATTATCAACAACAACAACAACAACAACAACAACAGCGACAGCAGCAACAACAATAACAATAACAACAACAACAACAACAGCGACAGCAGCAACAAAAAACAATTAAATATTAACAGTCTCCTTTCTGCCATTCTCCAGAACTTAATGTGTCCATTCTTAATGAGGCGCATTTTATTTACACCTCAAACAGATCTGGTCTCCCTCTCGGGCTCAAGTTGTTAAATTGCTCTCTCCCTAGTTAAATTTATTGCCATTTAAAGATGACAAAAGGTCCGTTGAGGTGGTCATCGCGATAATCCATCATGCCTACTTGTGCTGTTAGCCAGACTCGCGGTAAAGTCAATCTGAGAAAGGGTCAACAGATCTTTCTTTTTTCTTCCTTTTTTTTTTTTCCTCCCCCTCCCGTCTGAATCCTGTCTTCTCTTAACAGTCATCAGTATACCTTTGTCAACAAAAGGGCATTGGAGGCAAATTAAAGTGTGAATCCTGACAGGGCCACAGAGATTAGAAGTACCATTAGCCAGAACTCAAATGAGGTTTTCTCAGTACTTTGAAATATCAGCTCTCTATCTAACACTTTCTATCTGTGGACTGGCATGGCAGTGGCATGGTCTTATTTCAGAGCTGAACATATTCTAAGGATGTTTTTATTCTCCTTTCTGTTTATTGCTGTGTTCTCCATCTGTTATGACAAGTTTCGTTTCATTCAAAATGCGTAATTAATCTAAAAATCTTTTGAAAATCTTTTGATTTGGTGTTAATGTGGATATTGTGCTTGGCCCCAGGTAAAGATTTCAGCATCCTTTAAATGTCCCCCAAGGCCATGAAACCCACTGATGGAGTGAATCAGAACATCTCCACCCCTCCCCTCATTGACTACTGTTGTTGCGAGGCCTTTATAATGGCCAGTTTTTCCGTTAATGCAGATTACTGTGACAGAGGAGCACAACCTGGCCCCCTGAATCAGCTTCAATTTTTTTGAGTATTTGTGCTAAAGAAGTTATTGATCTCTCTCTGCAATGTCTTGACACAAGCAGTGTGTGTTCAGTCGATCTTCGGCATAACCATGCCATATCAAATCTTGTTTTAGCATCTATAGACACACACTCACACACACACACACACACACAAAATGACATGAGTTTTTTTTTTTTTTAGTTAACTTTGTTTTCATCAAAGTTGAATTGACTTTTTGTTTTCTTCTTGTTGGTCAGGGTTGAGCTGTCTGTGGAGACCTTGTGATGTAGCAGGGGAAAAATGGATAAATGACATTGAAGAATCTATGACTTCAACTCAGCTCAATGAACTGGATTCCCAGGCTGGTAGTGCTTGTGCGAGTGTTCTGTTGTCAGAGCGCTGAACATTGCCCTGACAATTATGATGGACTTCACACGGATTCTGATGGATTCTGGGGGGAGACCAGAATTAAAATTGGGTTTGAAACAAAGCCTTTTTTTTTTTTTTTTTTAACAAATGTCCGCGTTCACCTTAGCCTTTCTTATTGTCTGAGGTTTTATTTAGCACACATTTTCAAACCACATGTCGGATTGTTTGCTTCACAGCCACTGCTGTGTTGGTGAATTCATCTTGTGACCCTTATCAGCTGATCTATTCATGACAATGAAATATGCCTCATTATTTCTATGAGAAAATGAATTATTCCATTTAATATAAAACACTTTACATAAGTGTTTCTGTCATTTATCAATATACATGCAGTTAATGAATTCGATGGTATGTTTAACTGTCTCCCTGGGTGATAGAATTTTTTTTTTTTTTTTTGGCTTAGTGGTCCAATTAGATTTTTCCTAGAATCAACCGTGCCAAAGAGACTGTTAAGCCTGATCCCACAGAGAAACCCGACTTCGATGAAGACGTGCTAAAGAAAAGGAATCAAACAAACGTTCAAATAAAGCTCGGCTTGCGCTTCAGTGTGATTTGGAGGGCATAGTTAAATACTGCAGAAGACAAAGCTCATTCCACAGAGAGGACACTGTTGACACACAGCTGTTTAAATATGCCTGGGACACTGCTATTGCAGGAGTGTTACAATGATGTCTTTGCTTCGACGGGGGGGGGGGGGGGGGGGGGGGGGGGACGAGTCATTCAGCATCATCCAACACTGCTGCTTACAACTGTCCGACTCAACTTCAGTCAACGCGACCGCTCTCACAGCCGTCGCTAACGACGCCAGTAACATGGCCAAACGGGATCTCCATTTTAAGTCACGAACACACGACTGTCTTTTTGACCTCATAACCTCTGCAATACAGGAGTCAAAGCAAAGCAAATTCAGATGTGCTCGTTGGTACACGTAAATTTGTCTGGATGGATTATTTGATTTCTAATGTGTAAGACGGCCTTCTTAATCTGTGCTGTATGCAGTGTAAGTCATTAAAAACACGTGGTGACGGATGTTTTAAAATGTCTGTCACTCTGATGCCCCAATCAGAACCTTGACCACTGAATTTGAGGAAATTGGCTCAGGATTCGTAAATCTATTTTGTAAGAGTTAGTGCTTGAATGTTGTCGCGATCAACTGTGATTAGACTGTTTTTACATTGTGCTTTTTTTTCAGTGTTACATACAGTAACTGAGATGGAAAGTACTCCATGGTTCCCACACCACCCCTACACTCTCACAGTAAAATACATGACAACCTTTGCTCAAACCTCAGTTTTTTTTTTTTTCAGGCCCTGAAATATTTTTTCGAATAGATGCCCAATGATTACATGAATAAAATAATAACTGTATTCAAATGCAATAATTGTCCAATATGAGTTTTTGCTGTATTTTATGTTATCTGTGGGTCTCTCTCTATCCCGCGAGAGACCGGGGAGCTCTCTACAACTAATATATGATTATCCCCTTAACTACGTTTTTAATGTAAAGGCATCAGCATGGTATAATTTTTAATATAATCCAGCATTAGACTCCAGGGACATTAAGGAAATAATGAATCAGACTAATCTCTCTTTAGATCTTTGGCTATTTATGCAGGCTTTAAAGGTCCTTTTATTTCACATTCAAATAGAGAAGAAATTACATTAAGGAATTAAATCTACAAGTTTTTAAGCCACAGAATACTAATCCTTTTCAACCTCTGCCTACTGCATACTTCAGTCGGAATTATTCTAAATGCAATAATTACACTGACTAATGTGATAGAATTGTCGACCAATCATAAAGCAGCATTAATGACATCACAATACCTGCCTCATGTCTGGCAAAAGCTTTCATGTATCTGTATATTGGCGATGCATTATATTGCAGAGCTTGAAACTGAATAATCTTGGTATTGAAATGGAGGGGGATAGAAGAACTGAGCGACACCTTATGTTGGGTTATTGACCGGGACAACTGAGGGGCTGTGGGATCATTCACTGTGTCCTGAGATTGTCAGTTGTTTACAACTAGATGCAAAGGTGCTGTGACTAAACTCAATTTAATGTGCTCCACAGTATTTGAAATACATAAATATGTCAAGTAAAAGGTCCTTAATAGACCTGCTCTGCTTGGTGATTGCACCAGTATTGTTTCCTACTGATTAGGGCAAAACCATACCCCAAGGACCAACCATCCCACATCCATTTAATCTGCATTAGCTTCCTTTTACCTTCTGTTTAATCTGCTTTCCTTCCAGGTATTTTGAATAAATCAATAAGAATACATGATTGTCTAATGATTTTCGGGGAAGCTCTCTTCGACCACGGCTACATGATTTAGAATGACTAATTCCACTTTTTACCATTGATCGCAAGGTATGGAGAACATGCATCCTTGCCAGAAAGCGTCCTCAGAGAGAGAGAGAGAGAGAGAGAAAGAGAGAGAGAGAGGATGTAAGACAGGGAGTGCAGGGTTGGTGTGTAGATAATACCGGAATTTTGTTTGTTTTGTACTTTGCATATTTTGTATTTTATATTTTGAATTTTTATGTGGTTCCTATTCACGATCTATTTTTGGCGTACACGTAGGAGAGTTGAATGCTCTTCACACTCTCAGCAAATTAATTCATTATTTCACCAGGGCACTACACACCAAGCCTCTTACTCATTGGACGACTCACCGTCGGTCAATGTTGTTAGACACCATAATTATGGAACCTCTACTCCCCTGCCTCATTCATTCTCCATTTTTCTGACTCACTTTCTCTGAGTGACCAGTGAGATAAACCACATTACCTGACCACGACAACACCACCTAGCACGTGAGGGCTTTCCTTTTTTGCGAGACCGTATTCAAACACAGGTTTCTGATGCGAGTCTGTTAAACACAACACCTTTTTGACTTTGAACTTTCTCAAGTCGCTCATTGGCATTGAACAGTGCTTGTGTAATCCCAGATTTTAATTCATATACCTTCAAACCATTTAAAGAACAGTACATGCTCCTAAATTTATATACACAGGCCACTGATTCTCCTTTTGAATGTCTTTATGGTTATAGCTGACTATATGAGTCAGGTTTGCTAGAACTGTAACATGTAAAGGAAACATGTGAAAAGGTACTAGAGGAGAGGTTTGGGAGACATTGGCATAAACTGAGCCTCAGTTGCAGGACTGTGTTGACCCGCTGGCCCAGTGATGAGCTTGCTGTGTCCATGAACACATCCCTCTGTGAGAGACAGGCTGCTGAATACTAATGGGGATGCTTGGCATTCCTCTAAGTGCTGACTCTTTGTTTCACCCGATTTTTTTTCCCCCTTTTTCTTTCTTTCTTTCTTTCTTTCTTTTTTTTTTTTTTTTTTTTTTTTTAAAAATCTGCTCCTAGGTAAACTGAGAGTGGAAACAAATGTACGCTTGATTAATCTATGAAATGTCTTTAATGTTACTTAGACACTGATCTCAGGGGTCTAAATACATAAATAAAGTGCTCTTATTTAAACTACATTTTAAGGTTTTGCTATTTTTTTTTAAATTTTATTTTATGGCAGAATTTACACTAAAACCAAGTACCAAAATAGTGGTGTGCACAGGAAGGTAGACAGCATGTATCCCATGTGAGAACAAGATTTTCAGCTTTTTCTTCTCTGCGCTGGAATGGCACCTCTCACTAATCCTTCCCTGTTTCTTTCTTTCTTTTTTTTTCCCCATTTAAGTGGATAGAGCCGCAGGCCGGTTAAAAGTCACTTCCTGTGACCCAACCCCCAATGGTCATGCCCGGCCAGCGTTCCTCTTCCCCTACAAAAGCAGCCGTCACCAAGCTGTTTACCAAGAGGGTACACTTATTAAGTCAGTGATGTCAGATTACAGGAAGAATGGGCTCCAAATCAAAGCCACCATTCGCTGAATAAGGGCCACACCATTGGTGTCAAAGTCTGTTCCAGTTCCTAGTGACTTCCATCCGGCAGCCAAGGGTCATTGTGCTTTTGGATTTCTGCTTGGTGGTGTGTACTTGAAGTATAATGTTGTGGTATGGATGAACAAAGTGTAATTCTCACAGGATTCTTGGTCCTCGCTGTGTTTTTGACAAGGAAGGGCCAAGATCTACAGAGCAAAGAGGTCTATGAATCTTAAATTGCAAAGAAATGTCCTTAGCCTTTTTTCAGCCACTGGTTTTTAATCAAAATTACGTTGTAATTGGTGTATTTGATCAGATTAGTTTGAATAAAATCAACCCCATTTCCTTCCTTAAAAGGATTAAAGAGAATGAAAACCAGCTCGGGAAAAGGGTTCATTCTAAAGACCGCGCATGAGGAATGGATGAAAATGCTATCCTGAGTTAAAAAAAAAAAAGAAAAAGAAAAAGAAAAAAGACAAAAAATGATGAAGAAAAAAAAAAGAAGGTGGGCTTGTTGGGAATGCAAATCAACCCAATCCCATTTTATGCTAATAAAAGAATGGTAAAACATTTCAATGTATTCTTGTCTTGTTACAGCCTGGCTAAGAGCTTCTAAATCCCTACCATTTACCAAATTAAACTAATTTAAAGTGCTTCCAAAAGGCACATCTGTAGGCTGACGTTTGTCCCAGCCTTTGAGAGTGGGCTTCGCGAAGCATTCTATGTCCCATTGATCCTTGAATAGTCATGCCTGTCAGGCAGCCATATCAACCATTATCATTCTAATTTTACTGCCTTTCTTGGTCCCTAATCTAATTTGCAATGATGCTGGAGCATTTCGCAAGGCCACAGCACTTTCTTCAGAATTTCAACAAGGGCATTAAAGCCCCCCAATTTACATTAATGAAGTGCACATTTAATTAAGGGGGAAAAGAGGGGATATAGAGGGCCCTTGAAGATCAGCAATGACTTAGATATGATCGGGTGTTCAGGGTGGAAGATTCGCGCCCCTGTAGTCAGAGAGGGTATCCTCTCATCTTGGAGTATCTGCTTACGTGGCCCATTGAGCTCTCGACAGCGGGCGGTCGCGAAGAAGCCGTCTCGGACTCTCCTCTTTCGCTCGCGGAACGAAATCGTCTTTTTTTTTTATATTATTATTATTATTTTTCAGTCGTCTTAAGTCAGCTTTTATGTCAGCTGCCTACACGGGAACAACACTGCCAATGTTCTTCTCTATTCTGGATATTCTGCCTGTCATTCACGCATTGGGTCTTGCTTCCACCCCTTCATAGCTGTCTCTTACATTGGCTCGTCTTTGTCGGGTTTTGGCTTTCCTCTTTTCATTGGCTCCGTGTCATGTGGTTTTGGGGGGAATAAGGGAGGTTGGCCAACAGCGTTGACCCAAGGCCTCTCAGAAAGGGGAAGGCCAGACTCAGTTTGGGTGGCATGAACAAAAATGTTTTCAGAATGAGCGGCGGTCTCCGTGGACGAACAGCGGGAGGGGGGGGCGGAGTAGATTCCAGTGAAACAATCTAGCTGCTTTAATGTGAAAAGGCAAAGTTATAAATTCATCTATTTGCTCTCTCCTGACCCGGCCTTTCACTGAGCCTCATGCTGGGATCCGCCATTCACACACAATGCATTAGCCTGTCACAATATTGAGAAAAATTGAATCTAAGAAGAAAGACCACCAGATGCTTTATTGTCTTTGCTGTTTCCACATAATTAGCTTGGAAGAAAAGTCCCTGGTCTGGTTTCTGCAGCTCTGAATGAACTTGAGCGGCGATACACAGCGCACGGTACAATCTATTCTGCCGCGCTCCACCGACGGAACCTCCCATTTTAATGCCCCGATGACACCTCTCGCCTTCCTCTCCCCTTTCCACCTCTCCTCTGCCCTACTCCCCTGCTCCTCTGTCAGTGGGTCAGCCTCCTGGGGTCTGCCCTGCCTCAAAACATGGCCATGCAAAGTTTAACTGTGTGTGACAGATGGCCGTGAAATTGGTTAACACACAACGCACAGGGCTGTTAAAAAAGAAAAAAAAAAAAAGGAAAAAAAAGAAAACTCAGCTGCCTTATGCCCACTGTTGGTGTAGTTTAACAGATTAGGAGAGATCAATCCGTTAACACCTCGTGGCATTAAACCAGGCTGATGGCTTGAATAGTAGCACTCAGGCAGTTAGCTACAGTACATCTAGCATAGTCATTTAACATTCGGCGCATGTGGCGCAGTCAAAACGACATTACAGACAGTTAATGATGCATAATTTACTTTTGATATGGCATGTCAAAAGTCACTTAATGATCTACAAATATGAGAATATGTAATGGATGGAAATAAACCTCTGCCGTGCTTTGATTTTTTTCTCATCATGAGATATGATTATCATTTACATATAACTGTACACTTCACAAATTCCAATCAAAGCTAATAATTTTAATGAAGCCCATTAAAAAAAAAAAAAAAAGAAATTCAGATGTCAACAAGATTTTAAAAAAGAACGATTTAAAAAAAAAAAATAAAAAGACCACTTCATTTTGTTTACTTTTGAATAAATGCATCATAAAACACACATTCAAGACATATTTAAGTACTGTAGACATACAGAAAATGTGAAGAACTGATACTGAATAAATTCTCAAACTTAAAAAACTAACGTGTTCTCAGAATCCGCTTCTCCTACCAATGTGGGACATTACCTCAACCTAGGAAACCGCCCCCCACCCCTTATAATCTCATGACAGGGCTTCTTTTACAAAAGCGAGCGGGAAATAGACAGGGGCAAAGGAAGCAGAAAGAGAAAAGACACCTTAAGATATGTGTGCACGAATCGAAGGATCCATTTAGGCTATTGCGCTGGCTTTTCCCTGGCACTCCATACATAAGCACCCTACCCTAAATTTTCCCCCCATAGTGACTCAGTGAAAGGGAGCAGGAATGAATGGCACACTTTATTAGAGCATGCCATGAGTGGTCAAACAGCATTGGTAGGCCCTTTCTTTGCCCCACCACCCAGCCCCATTATTAAAAAGGGCTTTACGGAGACTTGTAAAAGTGTTCTCTCCTCGGGGGGCCTGCATAATAAAAATTGAAGTCAAATTAAAGGCCCCCTCCACCCCACCCTTTCCATTGCCTCCTCCTCCTTCTCCTCCTGGAGGAGAAAACTGTGGGTGGGCTGCCTCCTAGAACCAGCAGTGATGTCCCATTCTCACCACTTGTACTGCGACCCTGGTCAAGTTACTTTTATGTGGCTGACAGCTTCATGAAGGAGAAGAACACAGAGCTGTACATGGCATGAAATTGGCCACAAAGGGTGACTGAACGGGTGAACAATTCCCAAGCAGGATGTGATCAGAGAATCTCTGGGAGGCCACAGAAACAGATGTCCAGTCTGGGCCCGGAAGGATCCTTGGAGAAGATATTAATCTGATGAGGCTATGGAGAGAGAGAGAGGGGGAGCGAGAGAGAGAGGGAGCGGAGAAGAAGAAGAAGAAGAAGAAGAAGAAGAGAAAGAAGAAAAAGATGAAGAAGAGAAAGAAAAAGAAAAAAGTCGAAAAAGAAGAGAAGGGGGAGTGAAGGAAGAGAATAATAGATGAGATGGGGTACTGGTGGCGAGAGGAGGAGTTGGACACTGTGGGAGGGTGTGTGTGAGTGTGTGTGTGTGTGGGGGGGGGGGGGTTGAAGTTTGAAGCAGAGGAGAAAGACTAGGCCTGGGTTTCAGGCGAAAGCCAATGAATAAATCAGGAGATGGTCACTGTAGAAACATAATAGGCTGAAGAGGTTTAAATATGCTAAAAGGGCTTTTCTGTGGAGAATGTAGGGACTGGCCTTTTGCAGCTGTAACACTTTACAGACAATGGCCACTCAACAGATGGGAGTCATGAGGAAAAAGGAGCTCAGTGTTCCTTAGCTAAGGAGAATTCCGCCCCCAAATCCCTACTAAACATCCTAAAGATTCAGACGCCTGCTTACGGAGGTTTCCTTGGAGCAGACAGAAGAAATAAAAATGACAAAATACAAGTAAATGCACAAATAATACTAATAATAATACACACACACACACACACACACACACACACACACCAAGCTTTGGTATGTACTTGAATAGTTTGGTTTAATTCTAACGCACTTTCAAGCATATTCCTTGTGCTGGGAAATCCTTCTCAAAACAAGAGCTTTGACAGCAATAACTCTCTCTTGCCAAGACTCACTATTTCCAAAATAAGCACTTGACTCTTTGAGTGTTAATGACAGATTTCCCTCTTATCAAGTCTTTAAATCATTATCTGGATAGAAAAAAATAAGCAATGAGCATTATGGAAAACTTTTGACTTAGTGGTCCAAAAAAAAAAAAAAAAAAAAGCTGGTATAGAACACATCTGACAGGCCTCTTCCTTCTAGTGGTTTACAGCCTGTGTCATCCATTCAGAGTAGTCTGACAGAGAGACCCAGCCTTTTAAATAAAATATGCACACCCCATAGACAATGGCTCCATGCCTCAGCTGACTTAACACAACCCTCAAACTGAAACGCTTGCGGTTTGTTTCCTGCATGTGCGGGATGCTTACTTTGCATTAAGGTTTGCAGAAATGACCATTTCATCTGTTTAATTCTTTGGCCCTTGAAATCCCTCAGAAAAAGCAAGAGAGGGACAAATCTGCCCAAAAACGAAGCCGAATCTTATCTCAGGTGTGAAGGCTTAGAGAGGTTTAGATTGACGTAATTTGGTTATTTCTCCTCTGGAGTCAGATTTAATTTCCCAAACCTATCCAGCAGCTCTCCTGCTCTCTTGAATCCATATTTGCTTTTACATGGCTTGTGCAGGCAGAATGTTAATGTGAATGGAACAATTTACAGATTCCAAATCAAATATCTAATGTATTTCGTTTTGATAACTCGGGGAGCCAATTTGCAATTTTACAATCATGACGGGCGGGTCAAAAAAACTTTTCATTGAAGTGTAGTTTCTGCATCTGTCTTGTGTACCTGTTCCACGTTGAGTCTTCCAACCGATGGATCTAATTCTTCACCCAGGCATTGATTATGTACTTTACAAGCCAAAGTCTATGGCCAAACAAGTCCATAAAGGCAGTTAAAATGACTTACTGCCTGTTAAACAGAGCTCCAATATTTCACACACATATTCTGAATTGTGTGGTCTTGAAATGCAATCTGAAAATTGCATTTCTTACTTTTGCCTTTGTCATCCACAAACATCTCATGGACTGCTCTTGAATGAAATATCCTTGGGAAAAAAAACCAGTCGAATCAAACGAACAATCAAACAAATATAACAACAGAGAAACATTTCAGCAGTAGTTAAAAATATTTTCGTAAATGTAAAAAAATATATTGTTGTTTCTAGTTTTCTGCCAGTGTGGGAACTTATTTTGATTTTTTCGGTGCACACAACATTCTAGAAAAAAAATCCAGAAACACTTCTATACTTATCACAGTAGATACTGCTCTTTTTAAAGCAGTGAAGGATTGAAGATCTGGAAATGATCATTATGTTGTTTTTTATCTTTGTCCTCTAATACATAACCTTAGCTTTTTACAGTGTGCACCATTCTTCTGATACTGATCCTGATACATAACTTTTATAAATAAGGCTGCTCCCTTAGTATTCTTGATAACAATACATCTAAGAAAGCAACCATTCCTAGGCTAATCTAAACACTCATCTAAGTCACAGAGATACATAATGAACATTCTATGAACTTGTATTGTATGTATTTCCACAGTTTGCCCCAAGTACGATTTCATGCCTTTCTTGTATTCATTCTAGCATTAGCTCACACTACAAATAGATAATGAATATATTGGTACCTGCATTGACATTACTCCAACCATCAGTAATTATGGTAAATTATACAGTAATTATATACACCATGACCTCAGATATGGTGTTGTATGCTTTGTGATGGAATAGCATATTAAACTATACATGGATCAAAGTATAGAGATTGGAAATTCTAAGATCTTTGCTGCTTGTCTTTGTAAGCTACATACCCTGTCATGTGTAGGGTTTTTAGAAAAATTAGTGAAGAGTTTGTTTCTGTGTCACCTGGTGATGAAAGCTAGGTAAGTTCCAATACATTTGTGTCGTTGACATTAACCTATGAACATTTTTAAGAGATTTTTTTCTAGCTTAACTTAAAAAAGAAAGAGTTTATAATCGTTGAGGCAAAGCCACAGAAAAAATGTCTATCATGAACCTTTTTCTGTGGACGTCAGATACTTCATCCCCATTTGAGCCCCTAAAATCATACTCAGAAAATTCATTTTCTATCACGTAAGACACAGCATAGTATGGCCATCAATAGCATCTATGCTTTCATCGCTGGCAGATTTCATTATCGTAATGCTCTTTTTTTCCTAATTCAAAAGGCAACGACAAGCACATTTTTGACCTATACTTAAATCAGTGAATCGCTTACCTGTACATCATGAGCCTGGACTGTCTAAGAGGTAAGAGAAATGATCTAATAATCGATCGATTCTCTGACTTGACAGTTAGATTCATGACAGGAAAATGTGGTTGTGTTCTGAAGAGAGACTGTGTTCTGGTTTGAGTTCCATACTTACATTTCCCTGCCAAAATACAGTTGAGCAAAGCCATTCTTTTTCCGGAAACATGTTACTTCAAAAATTAAAAATTGGCATTAGTTGCTCCTGATACAGGAAGACCACCAGCACTAGTTCTAATATCACCAGCACCACCACCACCAACAACAACAACATCAATAATAACAACCATCATCATCATCATCATCATCATCATCATCACCATCATCATTACCATCATCATCATAATCATCATCATCATCATCATTATCATCACCATCATCATTACCATCATCATCATCATCACCATCATCATCATCATCATCACCATCATCATCATCATCATCATCATTATCATCACCACCATCATCATCATCATCATCATCACCATCACCATCACCATCATCATCATCATCATCATCATCACCATCATCACCATCATCATCACCATCATCATCATCATCATCATCATCATCACCATCACCATCACCATCACCATCATCTAATCAAACAGTTGCTCAGCTTTAGACTGATTATTTCTATTACCCAGACTGCCAATGTCCTTTTTTTCCCTCCTCACTCTCTCTCTTTCTGTATCTGCCAAATCTGCATTTATAAGTCAGGGAAGTGGAGGACATCGGGGTTAATCACTCATTTGACTCGCACAGCGCTATGTCTCTCTTACTCTCTCCTACGGATAATAATATTTTCCCTCAAGGTTGAAATTAGGGTATTGTTCTCAGAGGACAAACCTTCTTAGGGGGTTATTCACCCATTCCAGTTTGGTGATTGTCTTTTGTATAAATTATTTTTAACTGAATTAACGTGGATGCTTGGACGCTTACCTGTACATACAGAGCTTTCTGGAATCCCATTAGAAACCAACTTCATTATGATAGCCTCACCATAATGACATGCAAAACACCTGGCACCTGCATAGGTTTGGCTGTAATACGCTTTATAATATGGTTGTTTCATGGTTCTTTGATTGCACTGCTGAATTAGATTAAAGGATCTTCTTGGATTCGAAACACACTCAATGAACGTAAATGGCTTGAACACTTGTTGTACTGCTTTTCTGCATGTATTAAGCACAAGGAGAGGTGAAAGACAATTAAAACTTCTCAAAGGGACACGGAATATTCAAATAGGTTTGAAGGACGTTTTTGCTTTAGTGCTCTCCCATGTCCTTTAGGTCACATGGACAATTGTATAGTTTCTGACATAGTTATTATCCATTCCTTCATTTTAATTAGCACCAGAGAGGTTTGAGAAACACATTAAAAACCTTTCGAAGCAGAGGTGCTCAAAGGAAAATTTTTAATGGACTATGGTTTGAAGAAAATTTCGGAACTGTAAAAAAAAAAAAAAAAATTCAAATGTTCACTAACTTGCTGTTACTGTGCTGCAGTGATAGTATACTGTGCAAATGGATTTGATATGAAACACAGAATGTAGTGTATACATCAAGCCTTATGGTGCCACATGATACCGCAACCAAAGCCTGGCAGTTATCAGTGTAACCATGTGTATGTCACACAGACGGGTCACCAGGATTTTTCATGTGCTTCTTTAATGTTTGACCGATCAATTAAAGGTAAAATGCTTTCTTTTGAGAACCGCTTCAGACAGAAGTCAGAGCATCGAGAACTTTAGTTCCTCGCACAGGAAAAGCGCACGGTCCTGTACAAGCGATTTTTGATGGCAATTGCAAGGTTCATTGGTTTTCCCAGTGTGTTTATGATCCTGCATGGACTTTGAGGGACGCATCGAAGGTTGTTTGCTATTGCCTGATCTTCCTCCTTACCGAATCGCAGCTGGGTTATTAAAAAAAAAAGAAAGAAAAAAAAAAGGCTCCTATTTAAAAACCTCATCCCTGCCCACCCTCAATTTGGGAGAGATATATTCATTATCCCATCTCTGAGGACTTGATTAAAGATCAGGCCTCCATGACTGTCACCTCTACCCACTGTGACATCCCCCTCCTGGGCCAGGCGTCGGTAGCAGCAGCCCCCTTTCTCCCGCCTGAGCGCCGGCCGAATCATGTGACGCGGATTATTAATGGCTGCCGTCTCTCCGCCACTTGACACGGCGCTCCAGCTGTCAGTCCGCTCGCGAGCCCGTATGATTCTTTGAGCTGGTGCCGTGCCAGTCCCGGGCCTGACCCATCCGTCACTGTCAGAGGCGGCGCGGTGATGAATGGGCCCGGGCGGAGGCGCGCGGCGTCGGGGAGAGGCTCGGGAACCCGTGCTCACCCACGTTTGACTCGCTCTGCCTCAGACCCTCGGTGCCAGCTGAGACCCGTGGGGGCTCGCACTCCCCCCCAAACCCTCAACACCCCCCCCCCCCCACCCCACCCCACAACCTTCTACCCCACTCCACAACCCCACACCCCCCCCACACCCCACACACACACACACACACACACACACATGCGCGCGGTTCTCGTTCATCCTTCCTTCCATACACACCTCTGCACGGCAATCTCACACCTGCTGTCACATCGCAAACCTCTCTGCCTGAACCGTGCCCACGTTGAGCCCATTCCTCTGGTTCACCCCGCGTCTCGTCACACACAGCCGCTGCGGCGTCTCACCCCGCCTTCCATTAATTTCCTCCTCTACCACATGAATATGCAATCATCTCATCGCTATTTGTTGTACATCACAGGTTTCCGGGCCAGCATAGTCTAGTATGTAAATATAACCCGCGTTTTCTTCTTTAACTTGCCCTGTCAGATTCACTACCTCAACACATTTCCCTCAGTTTTTCCTCATAGATCCCTGTTTCCCCTTGCCTCCCACCTCCTCCCCTTCATTCACGCCCGATCACAAAGGAGCCCTTACTAATGTAATTGTATCACTAATTATGCATTGAATTCAGTTATAAGGAGCTAACAGCTCCCTCAGTGACAGCTTTCACTGCTAAAAGGCAATTCATTCCTGAGATGAAGAAATCTAATTAGGAGGAAATGCTTAGTTGAGAAATCCTTTCTGAGTTTAATCCTATTTGTAGGCATTATCATCCCAGCTGTGGCTGATGTTTACCTATTATGACGCCGCGTGTGTATGTGTGTGTGTGCGCGCTCACATTTGAAGTGTAGTGAGAAGCGTACACACCGATTTGTCTCACCAATTTGGACACAGCACCTGAATGCTTGTCAATAAGGGATTGCTTTCCCTTAAACATCTGTTCCCCCTCCTGTGTCCAGATCCCTCTGTCTGGAGAGGGACTGACCCCTTTAGCGGCCAGAGAGCACAAGGGGACACGCTGGCCCTCCAAAGCAATCACTGATCTGTTGACAAAGGCTTGACTCATTTAAGACCCCTCAGTCATAGCAAGTCTCCAATCAGAACATCAGAAATGATCTTTAATCTCTGAGCATCCATCACAGACTGAGAACTGGACTGGAACTGAAGATGTAAAATTATACCCAGCAGAGGATAGTATTTCTCATATTTTGATTATGTTTATTGTCACGTGAAGTACGGTTTATACCCGTGTTTAATGGACAAACATGAACACTTGAAGGTTACGGAGAGCCAGCATGGCTTTCTTGAATAGTTCATTCAAGGTTTGTTTTGCTCCGTAAACTTTGTTATAATGTTCTATTTTCAGCTCATAATGATCCTGCAACACTTTTGTCCATCATGAGATTATGTAAGGGGAAAAAAAAGCATTGTTTTTATAGGCATTCTTTACATTCTACTAACAAATAATAACGTATTTCTGCTGTGAGCTGGCCGTGAAGAGGTCCCAAAAATCTCTCGAAAACAAAGCTGAGATGGGCGGGACGCGGGGGCCACTTTTGGAGGGTCCCTGTGACACGTATGAACAATATCCACGTGATTAAGTCAGTGACACAGATATGCTCCCCACACACTGGTAATAACAACTTTTAAATGGAAGTCATCCATAAGAGACCACGAGAGGCCATCGGGGATCTCCGGGAGAAAGCTCACATTAATTCAAATGTGTTAGGCGTGGAGGGGCAGATTGGAAAGTTCCCTTAGCGTGCAGGAGGATACAGGCCAACGTGGTCAGGCGGAACCCCCCCTCAGCTTAAGCTTCTGTGCCCCCCCCCACCCCCAACATCCCCTCCATCACTGTCAATAAGGCAAACGAAGGGTCCCTTACATCATTTAATTTACTATTTCAATGATTACATAGCTCATTGCCTTGCCATTGTTTCACTGATGGCTTTAATTAAGTTGGGATTAATCACGGCAGGTGATATTTAATGTTTTGGAAGAGTGTAAGAGTGAGAGACCCGAGACGGAGAAAATCACTCTAAGACACTTCACTGAATGGAGGGAGGTCACGGGAAGATTAATATACCACGAGGACAGGGGTTAAAAAATAAATTTCACTCGCGTTCTGGCTCTTTGGTTTTCTTTTCTCTCTTCATTTTTCCCCATCTTGGACCATTGGCCTCCCCACCTCATTCTTTACCTTCTGTTGATGAGTTCTTTCAGGTTGCGAGGTGACGGCATCAAAAGGGTCACCTGAATTATGACGGTAACCTTTCAAAAAAAACAAAAAAAAAAACAACAGCCCTCCACATTCAGATACTGTGATATACATGACCAGTCTTTCTTCTATCCTATGATAGGAATATAATGGGTCTGTGGTCTCTGTTATGTTTGGCTTTGTGGTGATTGAATATGTTTCCGTCATGTGGGTGAAATCTTTCTTGTCAGACTGCTGTCTTGGAGGAGGGAAAAAAAAAGGGGGAAAAAAAATGAAAAAGATGAAAAAAGTCAGCGATCACTTGTGTGATCAAAAGCAAAATTGTGAATATTAAAAAAAAAAAAAAAATCATTTTGATACCAATTAAACATATTGTCTGTCATGTCTTGTGGTCAACAAAAATGATAGAAAAAACAACGCACATACCTAAACTGGATCGTACGATCTGTTATCTGGGCAATTAGTAGTCAATTCGATTTCTTAAGCGTTTCAGCGTATGAGATTTCAGATTACGAAAATAAAGTGTCTCTTTTATGTAAGTGCCTGTTTATGCATAACTAATTTGACGGCTTTTCTCATTTGCCCTGGAAGATGCTAATTACCCCTCTAAACAAATAATTACCGTGAGCTTCTAGTGCTACAACTACAATACTGTGACATCTGATCTCGGTTTACACCAAAACATGTAATTAATAATTTATTTTGCTTTGCATATTGTATTTCGAGAACGACGCAGCTGAAACTGCTGCACTGTGCTTGATTTGTTTCCAAAATGGCACCTGTTACCAGCACAGCCCCACAATGAGCATGGCTGTGGAGAACAATGGAAGGAGTAGATGTGTCAGGGCTGCTCCCAGACTGAGTGTAAATTAAAAGGCCTGTGTTGGTCCCTTGATGAGAGCACGTGGATCACTCTCACAAGCTTAATGGAGCAATCTCGCCGTTATCAGAGCCCAAATCGGGCTCCTTGTAAGGCACGCGTGCAGTCGCACACGCGCACACACTCGCACGCTCACACACAAACACACACACACGCACAAACACACACACGCACACACACACGCACACACACACACACGCACACACTCACACGCTCACACACAAACACACACACACACACAGAGCCTGATCTGATACACTTGCGCAGTGGCTGTAGGATGATGATCATTTTGAGGACAAAGGTTCCCAAGGTGGCGCTCAGGGACTCCCTGGGCTTGTGCCACATATGCTCCTGGCTGCAGCGCCTCTCATCAGTGCAGCCGTCTCCGCCGCGCCTCTTTTTTTGTCATTTACAAGGAAAAGCCTTGAATGTAATTATATGTCCAGAGGGCTCTGATACCATTAACATTGTAATAGGGCATCTGTCAGTGCTGTGACCCACTGCTCCGCGTTGGACTAGAGCCTCGTGTCCGTGTCTCTGAGAGCCTGGCTCGGTTCATTAATTAACCTGCGCTTCAGGTCAGAGTTTGTCCCCCCACCCCCTTCACCCCCTACCACCTTTTGAATCCTGTTGTTGTTGTTTTTTTTGGGGGGGGGGTTCTTATGACTGAAACCGTGCCATACTAATGACAAAAAATAGAATAGAAAAGAAAGGAAAGGAAAAAAAAAAGATACAGTAAACATCATGAGACAAATGTGGCAAGGTGTTCTATCTGTCATTTTACCCCTTCCAGTGACCAAGGCCTGTTGTCCATACAATGTCCATAAATATTTCACCTGAGAAAAAGATACCTGTGGGAATGAAAAAAAAAAAATGATATCACTACTTTAATAATTTTTCCCCACTCCCACTCCTAGTGAAGGTAATATTCTGTGAGCGATAACCCGTGAATATTTGAATGGTTTAAAACTGACATTATGAAGATAGCATACACAAATAACATTTCAGAGGAAGGAAGCTATACGTCTTATGCAGCCATGAGTGTATGACTGATGAGGTTTGCATGTGACGCTTGCTGTTCACAAATGAAATATAGTTTTTCAGTTGATTATATGTCTATATAAATAATAGGTCAGGCCAAAATGATCATTAAATCATTAGAAGGCTCTAAAACGACTCCTAAATCACTCCTGGGATCTTTGTTTGCGTCCAGATGAACACTCTTCTATTGGCCATCTGTTAGTCGTGTCCTGTCTGTGTTTCCTCTCCACCCTCCATGGACCATTGTACTGAACGATGAACAGCCAAAGCCTCTTGGCTGAACGCTGCACAAATCTAAGTTTCGTTCTGAGTAGTACATGGAGGTGTTTGTGGACTTTTGTTTGTTGAGTTGTTAGGTTGAGCAGGGGGTTGGTGGTGGTGTTGGTGATGGTGTTGGTGGTGTTGGTGGGGGAGTGCGGTCAGGTTTCACACAGGTGCTGTTCCAGCTTTGCCTTTTCAAGAGAGCACATTTTCAACAGCGTTTAACAAAGTCTAACAAGGAATTCAGAATTGTCAGCAGGATTAGTTGTAGATAAAAGCAGCAGGGGTATGTCGGTGTGAATTACTTGAGAAATGTAGCTCCAGGCAAAGTAAAGGTCAAAGCCAAGCGCCCCCCCCCCCCCCCCCTTCCAAAAAAAAAAAAGGTTCCCTGCCAAAAGAGAGTGGATACAGATTTCCGTCTGGATTTAATCTCAGAATAATTATTATGCATCCGAATGTGAATAACTTTGAATGTGGAATCGAAGAGAGGATACATTTCGGGATTAATTTAGCCCCACAGGGCAGCCAACGGTGCTGCTGCTGCACCCCGAAAGATGGAGGCACCTGAAAGCAGAGCATTTACGGAACAGTGGTTGAAAGATTAGAATATATGTGTGCATTTATATTGCCTCCTTTAGGCTCTCCTAAATTATTCATATCATCGAGATCAATTCAGTCAAAATGTGTGTTCTGAGACAGAGGTCATACATCTAACAGGCTTTTTTTTTTCGTCCCTCTGCATTCATTTCATTTTAATACAGATCTATTCTCAGAGCGCCGGACGATGGCAGGGGCTGTATCGGGAGCGACGCCACAACCTGCCGACATTAATGTGTTGGTATACAGGATTGTGTCATTGTTTTGCTGAAATAGAAGGTGATGTGATGTTGAGTGGAGGATAGACCTTTTCATTTTCCGGTGATAGACATAATAAAGTCAGATGTCAGAGAGAGGTTTTATTTACAGAGGGTGAAATGTGTCGGTAAAGTATCTAATTTTTCCTCCGCGCCGTTCACAGTCAGGGCGACTGTCGTTTGTAGGTGGGAAATGATATGACCGCGGTGAGATGTAGTGAGAAGTAATGTGGAGGGAGAGATGCTCACAGATCCATTTATAATTTTTTGTGTTGCACCTCCAGTGGTAAAATGAAAAGGAAAATAATGAACTAGGGTTGCATTCCTTTGCTACTTAGGCCTTCTCGCTAATGCGTTTGACGCCCGAAGCAAACGCTCAAGTCTGCATTTAGATAATCATTTTGTTTACTTTAGACGGACAATGGAAAAAGCTTTTGCTCACTCTTAAGGCAAATTCATGAAGTAACGAGGCTTTTTTGAGGAAATCTACCAAGCAAAGTAAATATATGAAAAATTAAACTAATGTTTAAAAAACGATAAGAGTTAGCATTTTTCTGCTGGTATAATGTTTTGCTTTTATAACGGCCAGTGCCTTTGATCACCATTTAGTTAGGCCAGCTTGGTGAATATGCCAATTGACGACCCTTTTCTGACAAGCTTTCTGACATTTTGAGTGTGTATCATGCACACAAAGTAATGGTCCAGCCAGACCATGGGGAGTCAGATATATTAGAGCATTACCCTGTTAAAGGAAGATTTTAGGGCTAGTGTGTCTAGGGTTGTCAGTTTGACTTCTCATGTGAGTCCATCACTTCATTGCAGCCAGGTTCTCAGGAGCTTCATAGATCTCTTTGAATCAGCGTCTGGTTTCGGGTGGAGCTGCTGTCACACCTTTGTCCTCAGTGTCCCTGCTGAGTTGATCTCCCTGTGGACACGTTCAGTCAAACCTTTTCTCAGACCCCTTTTTCTTGGCTTCTCTTTTTGCTGGACAAGTGTCCTGCAACATCTCTGCTCTGTCTGTTCTCTTCATTAATCCTGACCCCAGTTTGGTCATCAGTCACTTAGCGAAACAACCTTAGAATTGGTCCTGACCGGGGAACTTCAGCTCCGTGGCTGATGCGCTTCAGATCCAATCAGCCCAGCCAGGGACCCCTGGCAGACACCCTCTGGCCAAGCTCAGCACATCAGTCTCAACTGTCCATGGACGGCACATCTCTCTCTCTTTCTGTCTCTCTCTGTTCTCTGTCTCCCTCTCTCCCTCTCTCCTTTTCTCTCTCTCTCTCTCTCTCTCTTACAACCAAGGTTGAAATTTGCTGTGGTTCCCTGGATGACTGTTCTCTATCTACACAGGCTTATCCCACAGTAAAAGCAGCTTAATTCATCATGTTCAATCTCTCCTATTTCAAGAGAGACTGGGCAGATGGCATCCTCAACTCTCTCAAAACAAAACACCCATGTACGTAGATGAAAATGCAAAAAGACATTCCCACAGTGACAAGCATTGAAGCAATTTAAGCTTACTTTTTTTTTAAACACTAAATGTCCTTCAAATTTTGATGCTCAGTTCATTAAGGGATTTAGTCAACCCCAAAACAATTGCCCTTTTGCATTTTTTCCTGTCTTGAAAGAGGCTTTTTTTTTCTCCCCCTCACTCCATCTAGACATTCTGGTTTCCCACAATTATTGATGGCTTCATATAAGCAGTGAACTTCTCCAGTCGTCTCACATGGTAATTGTAACGGAAGTCATATGCATAAAATTAATTATACCGTGCAATAAGGGCCATAAATCAGTTCACTATCAATTCCCTCGAAAATGTTTCAAGCGCGTGTTCTTTTACATAGTTCAAGGTAAAAGAATGAGAAATTTTATCATAAGCCCAAATGATAATGCTTATCTGCATAAGGACAAATTGCATCTATCTATCTATCTATCTATCTATCTATCTATCTATCTATCTATCTATCTATCTATCTATCTGTCTGTCTGTCTGTCTATCTCTCTATCTATCTATCTATCTATCTATCTATCTATCTATCTATCTATCTATCTATCTATCTATCTATCTGTTGTTCTGTCTGTCTGTCTGTCTGTCTAGTTGTCTGGCTGTCTAGTTGTCTATTTGTGATGTTTTTTGTTTCTTAATGTCAGTCCTAAGGGCCATTCCACAATGGTGTAATACTGAACTCAATGCACCTGATTCCATTTGTTTGTAAATAATCAGGCTCTTCCTAAACGGCACTAGGCTCGTTAATGCTGGACTAAACTGTGCTGTGAGTCCTGACGACCAAGATTAAGAAACATTTTTTACTTAGTTTTTTTTTTTTTTCCGGGTTAACGAGATTACAATTTTGTAATGATAAGTCAAGCATCTGTAATCTTTCCTCATATTTTAAAGTCAGGGTATTAGCTCCTCATTGAGTGTAATGTGAAAAGGCATTATTAACCTAAATTATTTCTTTTTGTCATGAGCAAATTCAAGACACTTCATTTTAACTTTAGAGACAAACTTGAGCGCCGAGCATGTATTGTGTCGGCTATCAGCAAGTCTCATTATGTTTTGGCTTCACTCATAAGCAGTCAGTGTGTTTTGAAAAATCACCCCTTAGTTTTAATCTTTGTGTCAAAAGTTCACGCTGAGCGGCTGAGTGAAGGGAGAGAGAGAGTACGTGTGAGAGAGAAAGAGAGAAAGAGAGAGAGAGAGAGGGAGAGAGAGGGAGAGGGAGAAACAGAGAGAGAAAGAGTGTGTGTGAGAGAGAGATATGGATGAAAGTATAAAAGAAGGGAGGACGAGACATTTAAGATAACAACTACACGCCATCAGCTCATCCGTTTTCTTTTTGATTTTTATTTGATCTATCTGTTTTAATGAGACATCGCAATGCAGTTCATTTTAGGTGCTTACTGGCCGCTGACTTCAATTAGCGGAAAGTCATTTACACTGTCAGACTAAAAGGAATGTAATTGCCCTGATGGAGCGCTTAATGAGCACTTAGGCAATTATTTCTACACGTCCTGAAATTTGTGTATTATAACCTGATGGAACCAATTCATTCTCAGAGTGTCTCTTCTTAGATGATCTACCAGTGCTAGATTTTACTCTAACAATAAATTTATTATTCTCAATTATTTGTTACACTCAGTAGCGTTAGGTGACGCTTTGGTTACTGATGGTTAAGTTTAGATTCTGTGAAGCCGACAAAACTCAAAGACAGAGAAAAATGACGCGGAAAATATTACAGCCCCAGAACATTTAACTGATCATTTGCACGTAGGTCTCTGAATTCCAGCACTGACAAAATGAACAGTATGGAAGAATGAATTGTTTTTTGGTCTTTGAATTATGTGTCTTAAAATGTAAGTGTTCTTCATCCATTTAATATACTCGAAAAACTATGTTAATTTAATATAGAAAACGAAGGCACTTGATATCACATTATCTCTGCCGTTACTTTTTTTCATTTAAAATATCACGTCTTGTAATAATATTAGTCCGAGTAGGTAAATGGAGCTTTTTAGAGCCTATTGAACCTTATCAACTAACACAAACTTGAAAGTTTATGACTCTATGTGCAGCTGGTATTTTAATGAGGTGCCAGAGTGCTGAGGAGTTCCTTGCATCCCATTGGATCCTGCACCAAACAGTACTGCTCTCTGTTATGATAAGGGGGTCTTGTGTCGGCGATAGCTACGCTGCTGCAGGAGTTTGTGGGAGCAGACGAAACCAGGCCTTGACACATTGAATTTTCTCTGAGTGACTGGCCTTTCGATGACAGGTGTTATGGAGTGACGTGACAGGATCTCTAATGCTATTTGATCCAGTGGGGGGTGGGGGTGGGGGTGGGGGGTGGGGGGTAGGGAGGGGAGAGAAAAAAAATGTTTGAAGTCAGTTTTGGTAGATTCTGTAAAATGATCCCAGATTACAGTCTTTTTATCGCTCTATGCTGCACTTTTACCCCCAATTTATTTTTCGCTCGATATCATGAGTATGCTGTTCTTTTGATTTTAGTAAATGAGGATTAGACACTCCCATGTTCAGATACAGGAGGGAATTTGAATGACTTCATAGCTGTTTTTTGAAATAAGAATCTTTTCACATATTTGGCTGGTATTCTAACTGGACAGAGAATTTCTCATTTGTTCAACCACCTCAAAAGCAAAGCCCTTAAATTTAAACAAGAAGAAAGCTTAAAAATAAATCAGGAACCGAATAACAGTTTCATTTTCTTGGCTCCATACACTTATAATGGTTTTCTTTTCTTTATTTTTTTTTTGGTCAGGATATGTTTATGAGGTCACTTTTAAAGAGCCACTTTAGTGAGGTGCTCTGCCAAGTTTCCTTTGTAAACAACAATGTCATTTCAGAGTGTTTAAAGGTAGATAAACTTTTCTGAATGCTTTAATTATCTTAATGCAACAAGTTCGCCTATTATTTGAAATGCTGTCATTTAGCCAAGCTATTAAAATGAACGCGAAACAATCGATAAAAAGAAAAAAAAAAAGAAAAAAAAGAAAGTGACATAGACATTTTCCCAAATTTGTGATGACCTGTGCTTTCTTTCCCTCTTATAAGGATCCTTTTACACTCACTGTGAATATTTGTGTACCTAGCCTCGGTGAAGAAAATAAGTGATATCAATTCAAAATGTGTTTGCTATGATGATTTATGTATACAGTGATTTTATGAGGGGACCATATGAAAAGTGAATGATGGTCTCTTTTATTATTGCGTTTACCATGTATGTTAAAGCCGCTATTAATCAGACGTGACAGCCGTGTGATTCATCATGTAATTTTTTGTCTTATTCTAAGCTGCTGTTTCAACACAAGACAGTTGGTGTTCCTCTGAAACACTTACACAATGAAATGAACATTCGCAGACATTTCTTGCATTGCAAACCCTCCCTCACATCATTTCCTAACCCAACAAATATTACTTATTAATCTACCAACATTGCAGTTTGACACAACCACTGATAGTTCCTCACACTCATCTTGAATTCTCATTCATATTCACACAAATGATGGCATTTTATTTTTATTTTTTTTATTTGGTCGTGTGTTTTAAGAACTTTTGAGTTTTAAGGATTGAAAGTTGCTTTGGGCTAAACTTGACCTTTAGATGATTCCAGGATGAGAGCTTGTTTATGGATGAGGTATAGAGAAAAAAAAATGAAGCGAGGGACGTTTGCAGGACCGGCGCGTAGAGCGGCTCTCGGTCCTCCGCGATACATTTTAAACACAAACATCCTGTTTATGCATCCGGCTTTTATGTCAGTGCCGTAGGGCTTGTTTGAACCATTTGGTTTTTTTTTACCGTTGCGCATATGTTTCCCATACACATCATGGATGGTGCAGGTTAAGTTGTTGTTCTGTCCGTGCCGTGATTGTGTTCATTTTCATAGGCACTGCTGTCAGTGATACGGAACAGTCCTCTCAGTCTGTTCTAGTTATTTATCTCTGTTGTCTATGTTCACAGTCACCCTCACAAAATGCATTTCCATAGAGATTTCCTGCATTTTGTACATAGCCATATCTGAAGCCGTTAGGTTGTTGCTGTTTGAAGGGGTTTTTTTTTTTTTTTTTTGGTTTTTCTTTTTTGTAGTATCTTTTTTTTCCACACATTTAAATAAAGCTAAGTATTTCACAGGCCGTGTTTAATTAAACACCCAGTCAGACTTGATGTATAATTTTAGCTTCTGAATACAGATACAAACAAACAAGATGGTTTGGAAATTCAAGAGATGACAAAACCATTCCGAATATTTTTCTGCTCTGCTGTTAAAACGGGACGGACCCAAATATGACTCATTCATCGCTGGGAGAGTATACATGAGATTTAAAGAGTTGCGTTCTCCAGGTTTTACATGACAAGTGAGGAAAATCACATTTCACAATGGAATCCATTATGGCTCTCCCAGTTACAAATTATCACCGCGGTTCTCCTCAGCAGAAAATCATTTACAAGCCAGTGGCCAGATAGAACACTCAACCCATGACACTCCTGACTGCCAATGCATGAAGATGGCTCCAGAGAGAATTAAGAGAGAGAGTAAAGGAGGGGGGGGGGGTAGTTTTAATGCTTTTCCATGAGTGAGAACAGTAGGCTAAAAGACAATGGTAATACATGACTGTAACACTAATAATTAATTTGTGTGTATGAGAGAGAGAGAGAGAGAGAGAGAGAGAGAGAGAGAGAGAGAGAGTGAGAGTGAGAGAGTGAGAGAGAGAGTGCTTAAATGTTTAAACTTTATGGTTAATTGGTTTAATGAATACTTCCCTCCCCATTGTCCAACCCTTTCCCCTGTGGACCACCCAAGACTATGTGCATGGCCTTTCAGGCAGGTACAGTAGCATTGTCTGGGGTTCAGGAGTTCACACCATGCAGGGGCGGAGAGAGCCGGATCCCCGGCTGGTCATTGTTCAGCAGTTTAAAGTAAAGCAGGAGAACTTTCCGGAACACTGTCTTCAAAATTAGCATACTACACTTAGTCAGACCAACCTCCTCTGACTTGATAAAAATCTGACTTTTTTTGATCTTCTGTCTGTACTTCTGAACAGATTTGAATCTTTCTTTCTTATCTTTCACATCAAATCATAAAAAGTTGTTATTAAAAGTAATACTTTGAGATGGGCTAAGTCTTTCCAAACTCCATTTGATGGAAGAGATGTCATCAAATGACTTCTTCTGAGATTTGTAATCTATATCAGATTTAATTCCTCTGATAAAAGGGATTAAAATCTAATATTACCATGAAAAATGTATTTAAACTTCATGATTATTTTTTATTATGGAAGGATATTTAATAATCAGGGTAGTGATTTTTCTTATAGGTTCATCAGTGGGGAAAGTTTTTTGTTGAAAAATCTTTGCATCAAATAAGTTTTGCACATCTTTTGTCACAGTTCATTGAATTACATATGTTACAGGATATTGTCAAAGAAGATTTTTAAAAATGATAAAAAAAAAAAAATTCCAAATAAGAAAAGAAACAAAAACAAGCAAACAATAATGCCAAATCAGCAACAACAAATATTGCAGATTAGGTCAACATCCTGTGAGTAGAAATGTAAAATTATTCTTGAATTGTGAGAGCATATTTTCGAAACAGTTACCAATTTACCTGTTGTAATAATATGGTAGAATACCCTGGACTGGTTCTAAATGGTATCCGGAACAAAAAAGAAAAATGAAACCAAACTAAAATGAAAAAAAGTCCAGAAAAACAAAACAACACAAAACAAAACAAACAAACAAACAAACAGACAAACAAAACATGTGTGAAAGGTGTAAGTGGAAGAAAACTGGAGAGTGTATTTTATGATTTTGTAATAAATAAAAAGAAAACTATAAAACCAACGCTCCCCTGGTACACAACAGCTTGGTGTTAGGGAGGAAAAACCTCGACTCCCTTGACAGTATACAGGGCTATTTATTGAGGAGGTCCAATGGGCCATTAAAAACTTTTCTGTCAAATTACGGTCTGCCTGAGTGGAGCTCTACACGAGTCAGCTTTGGCTCTGGTTAACGCCACTGTTTAGCTACCATCATTTCATGACTGGTTAACATTCATTACAACGGGGACTCTCTTTCAATGATGGGTGCAATGGAAAGAGGGGGAGAAGAATAGGGAGGGGCAGAGGGGAAAGGTTTTAATGTGCCCTATTCATTACACAGTCTTAATTCAGCCAAAGAAATAACATACAATGTCTTTGGGCTCCAGGGACCAAGACTTCATTTAAAAGGCTATATCGATGGACCTGGTTCATTCTGCTTTCTCTTTTAGCCTTAGAATGCATTTCTGTGTGTGTGTGTGTGTGTATGGTGTTGTGTGTGTATGTGTGCGCGTGTGCGTGTGTGTGTGTGTGCGTGTGTGTGTGTTTCCTCAGGTTTTCTCCCTTTAATTTCATTATGAAACCTGCAAAGATGGGCTGAGCAGTGCGATATATGTGTGGCGTCTCTTCTGTGTGTGTTTATATGTACGAGTGGGAGATGTGTGTGGCGTCTCTTCTGTGTGTGTTTATATGGACGAGTGGGAGATGTGTGTGGCTTCTCTTCTGTGTGTGTTTATATGGACGAGTGGGTGTGTTGCAGTCAGAGGGGTGTGGACAGGACTCCAGGACATCTGCTCTTCTTTTGGCCTGGCACTGAACACAAAGGCTATCAAAGTGACAGAGGTTAAGTCAACCCATGGCTCACCAGCTGCTGCCCCCCCCCCTCCCCCTGCCCAATATATTCCCCCTCTTCTCCATTCATACGGCCCTCCCCTCAAAATGCCCTCCAATTCCTCCTGATGGATAGACCGCTAACATCATTAGCCCAAACATTCAACTAATTATACTAAGTCTCATTCTAGCCAGACACTTAAAATCATATAAGTCACCTTGCTTTTAATTAATTTATTAAATTTCTGAAATAGGATTTACATACAGTACTATCCTACAAGAAGAGAGTGAGGGGGTGGGGGGAGGGGGTGGTGGTGGTGGGGGGGGGGGAGAAAAATCAATTAAGTCTTAAACTGTTAGCCATTTATTTAACCAGAGGACATGCAATGCATGCATGGAAGTTAAATCAATTGCATGAGCCTTCTGAAAGGGGAGGGTAAAGAGAATTTAAATGGAGGTTAATAGGCACAATGTCTGGTACAGCACAACTGCCGACAACAGCAGGTTACTTTAAGGGAAACATCCACAGCGTGTCATGCAGTCTGGACACTGGCTGCAGAATTAGTTACACTAAATGGAAAAGATCAGTGTTATAGAGGCTCAGTTACACTTAACGTGGAAATGCTGTTTAAACCCAGAAGCATTTACCAGCTTTGAGAATCACATTTTCCATTTGCAGACATGGCATGGAGTCAAGAAGCATTTTAAAAAGTGCAGCGAGTGAGTGATTGTGTGAAAATACCTCATCGTGGCAAGTTCGAAATTTTGTCCGGCCAAAATTCAATATTTTCTGGCTATTTGCAATTCGAGAACAAACTCTTGCTATAACTGTTTATTCATCACAACCTGACAGTCGTTTTAAGGGGTTAGGGCGGTTTCATAAGTTTTCTGGAATTATGAGGTACTTTTCCAAAGTAAACATGAGTCATTATTACCTTTCCCCAGGGGCAGAGATCATGCCAAACGCACTATGTTACTCCTGAGCACTGGTTTAAGTCACAAAGACATCATGATGATTCCTTTATTAACAGGAAAATCCTAACAGTAATTCAATAAGAGATATTAAAATATTTCTGAAGATGAGACTTCATCCAATTGTTAGATAGAAATATAACGACGGACGGGAGCGGTGTGGGGGGGGCGTTGTGCAAATTTTTGTCTGACAGTATTAATAACTGTGTAATTAAGAAAAGGATGAGTTCCAGTATTTTGTTGTGTGAATTAGGATATTTCACCCTTCCACCATATAAACATCACGCAGATTTATAAGACAACTGAATGAAGGTCAACCCTAAACTTGCGCATGTATAACAACACTTTTTTTTACTTCAATTATCACTGCAGATATGCCGTATTACACTGATTTGCCTACTCATAAAAATATATTTGTCTTAGAATATGATGGGAATTTTCAAACCCTGTGATTTTAATCAGTTACATTATATAACATGAGCAATATCCGTACGAAAAACACTGTTGAATTCTCCGGTGTTTTGATCACCAAACCTTAAGGCGTAATTGATGCACAGTGCTAGTTGATCACCGTGGAAGATGCTTTACATTATGTTTAAAGTTTTCATAAAAGAAAAACAACCTGCATTAAAGTAAAAAATAATGTAGTTAACGTGTACATTTTATTGTGCTCAATCCCATAGTTTGGTCGATTCCTATAATATCAATGTGATCTGCCCCGAGGAAAGTGAGACGCGAGTTTACGCCTACAGGGTCCTCGATCATTCGAGATTTACTAACCAATTTGTAACGCTGCCATCTATCGGGAAAAAAGGAAATAGCAAGAATTCATTATGGATGTGTTTCACAGATGCAGTTCAATATTTCGATGTCTTCTCAACCTGTATTTTAATGTAAACCTTAACTGGCGCTAGAAGTATTTCTCTTTAAAGTAGAATACATAAATTTTGCGACAGAAATTTGTTTTTATTTCGCTGTATTGATCTGTTCTGATCTGTGTATCGACTGCCTTTGAAATGTCCCTGTCAGCAAAATACACATCTCCTTTTCCTCGCGGTTAAGATCGACGAGTAAATACCGTGATCTTTGACGAAGCAGGGGAAAAATGACGTTCTAATGCGATTCTTCTGCTGAATTTATTCATTTCAATTTGAAAATAACGATAAACTCAAAATCCATTTTAATAACCTTAAATTATATGTAAATAACTCAGCTGTTCCACTGACATGCAGTTTTGTCACTTTATACACCAGCTACGAAAAGTTTAAAAATGAACTTGGATTTCACGTGTTCCACATATTTAAAAAATGAAAAAGGCAAGTGAAGTGAAAAAAGTAACGCTTTCCACTTGTAATAAAAAAGAACTTAATTCATGTACTGAAATGTGTGTTATAATATGCATACATATGGCACTTTAATACTTAAATAGGGTTGTTTTATCTCTCCATAATGCATGTTCCAATTAATTTATCTACACAGTATGCACATAATTGAAACAATATGGCTCTATAAATTAACCTATTGTCCAACACGAGAATATTGATTGATTTAACCTTCAGTCAGATGCCAACAATGACAGCTCAGTGTAAATATTTAGCTATACTCTAAAGTTCACACATTTGCCGAATTAATATTCAATTTGTCAAAATTCCCTCAGTGCCTTCGACTTGGCTTTTTGCTGCACCCAAATGACACACACTGGTATCTATGGTGATCTGCCCCACATTAAGAGAGTCATAAGATGACGGCATGTGACAGCAGACCAAATTGCTTGATTTAAGGCCTGATCCGTGTTAATCAATTAAGCCTGTGACGGCAGGTCACTCCCTGAGGCTGTGTTGCCTTTGACAGTTCCGGCACATTCCACACTAAGCCTTTTAGATTGGTGTCTGTTTTCTTGGGACAGTGGAGTCATTTTGTGGAATTAACATTGACCATGAAGAAAGTGATGTTTATGATCATATAGTAAATGTGGAAGAAATGTCATTTATTTATCTATGGTTTGGTTACAAAATAAAGACTTACATTTTCTCCACTGAGCCTAAGATCAGATGCTTTTATCCAATAATACCTATTTCATTTTGTACTCATCCCAGCCACAAATATCACTTACCTTATTATTTTGTCATGATTTTGCAGTTAAGATGTATATATTTTATAAACAAGAAAAATAGAAATACAACATTTTTAACAGCTGTGAACATTTGGCTTATTCCTTCCAAAAAGCAATCATTTACAGGTAACTGAAGTGGCATCATGGAAAACAAAAATTACATTTAAAAAAAAGCAAGACAGTCATGCACCACGACGACAATTGTCAAAATATGACAAATAAATAAATAAAACTAAATGAAAAAAAAAGCCCACTTTCATTCCGATAAAAAGGCAGAACAATAGAAAAGACAGACTCGAAGTAGATGTACTTTGTGGCTTTAATACTCTGAAGATAAAGGAGTGTACAGCCATGGGAGCAGTGGGGAGGGATGGATGTGTTCTGTTATCCAGTCCAACAGTCACCATAACAAACCTCAAAGAATCTCATAAAAAAAAAAAAAAAACCTCTGTCCCCAACCTGCTCACTTCACAGATGTTGGGAAATGAGTGATCATAAAAAAGTGATGAAGGACCAATTAGAATCGGAGACAAACAAACACAGGGACACTTCTCGACCGACATCGGGCCCAGAGAGCGAAAGCTCGTCACACTGAGAACTCAAACACACTTCCCCGAGCCTCTTTAGCCCGGACGGACACTTTGATGTAATTCATGTGCGTGGATGTCCAAGACTAAAGCATAGTCTAAAAGCAAACAAAACAGGACATTTTTCTCTCTGTGCAAACATCTCCAGCTCTTTCATGTCCTCAAATACAACAGTTCATTTATCTGCCAGTGTCAAAACATATACATCTTAGTATTTCCAAGAACTGTTTGGGGTGCCAGAATGTGACAAACGTAAATGATCTATGATCATATGATGTATGAAATACAAGAAGAAGAAATAAAAGAAGAAGAAGAAATAGCACAGACAACAGAGTACACTTAAGAGTTTAGCGTTACCATTAGCTGCATGAAAGGGGGGGGGGGGGCGTGGATGGACTGTGTTATGAGCTAAGTACTTCAAACGTGCCTAATTTTGAATTGTCGTGTCTCAGTAATACACTGAGATATGCGTAAGTGCTGTAGAGCAATGACAAAGGCTGTGTTTAGTCATGGTTTAGTCAGCAGTGGCCACTGAGGGCCACTGATGTGCTTTGATGAGGAGGATGATAATTTCTCAAGGGGGTTTAGTACTGCAGGAATCCCAAAAACACTCAATGGGAGTACTTTCAAACAAAGGTCAGGCCTGCAATAATATTTTCACTCTGTGACTACAGCCCTTTCCTGGTCAGACTGACCATCTGCAAGATGTAAGTCTCCAAAGCTGAGTAAACTTCTCAAAGGAGAGGGCTGTTTAAAAAAAAAAAAAAAAAAGGACATATCAAAAGAGCGTGATCTCTGTCCAAGTGTGTGCCTGTGTGTGTGTTTGTTTGTGAGTGTGTGCGTGTATGTGTGTATGTCTGTGCGTGTGTGTGTATGTATGCATATGTCTGTGTGTGTGTGTGTGTGTGTGTATTTGTGACAGAGAGAGAGAGAGAGACAGCGCATGTCAGTCACACTGTGTGTATGTGTGTGAGAGTGTATGTGTGAGCTGTGCCCTCACTCCCCTGCTCCCCTCCCCTTAACCGTGTTCCAAACTGACATGGCATGGTTATCCGCTGGGCTCATCCAGAGCTTAGATGATGGTGAGACCCGGCATTTTTTCAGCGGCCAGCGTCTCCCTCCCTCCGTGTCCTGTCTCATTATTTGAGCTCCTTGACTTCTAGCCTGGCCCGGGATGAATCCCTATGCGGGGCTTAGCTCTTCCCTGCCAGGTGAACTGCTCCAAAACAGGTTGTCAATCTGATAGCCCTGCACACTGTCACCTAACTAAGTCCCAGAGAAAGGCTTCTATTGTGATAACGACCGACAGCCATGATGTGAGCGCATTGTAGATGCAGTTCCAAAGAAAACCAATGCAAAATGAAAAATGGCTGAGAAATGACATGCTGTTGATAGTCAGACTAGAGGCATTTATGTCCATTATTTCATCAGAGCTGAGACAAGGAACCAAATTTGTATTAATTCAGTGTTACGAGTGCAGCGTTTTAAGGACACACATCAACTTCGAGATCATTTGAATCTTCTGCATGCCTCACATAGGCACTGTTTGCCTGAACCGAACAATTTCTTTGATAAAATGCCATTCTGTTTGCAGTGTAGACACAGCTGTGCTCTTGGAGAGAATCTTAGTCTTTTGCAGATATATGTGAGTTCAACAGGAACTGTAAAGCTCACAAAAGAAGGGAAAGAACGAGACCCAGGGAACGGGGAATTTCTCCAGAGAAATGTACTTTTTTTTTTTTTTTTTTTTCCAGAGTGGTGCAGGGAGATGTGAGCCTGTGGGTGGATGGCCACGGAGCAGAGGGAGTGTTTGATGTGGGAGGTCTCAACTTCACCCCGCTGGGCAGGGCCCTGAGACTTCTCATTAACCGTGTCATCAAAGGCCTTCAGCTTCACTAATCATAACATTAACGTTGACATTACCACACAGCTACAAGCTTCTTTTGAGCCGTTCACAAACATGCCTGTACGGGCCGACTCATTCCTCCACAGCATGGTGCGCTCTGCACGCCGGAGCGGGTAACGTCTCGACGGGGAAAAGCCTTACCAGCACTGTGATAGCTGTTCTAAACTCGGTCTTCACATCATTTCAAATATACAAACTCTCTCTCTGACTGTCTGTGTATTCTTTCTCTCTCTCTCTCTCTCTCTCTCCCTCACTATCTGTCTCTCTTTCTCTGTCTCTGTCTCTGTCTCTCTCTCCCTCACTATTTGTCTCTCTTTCTCTGTCTCTGTCTCTGTCTCTCTCTCTCTCTCTCTCTCCCTCACTATCTGTCTCTCTGTCTCTGTCTATGTCTCTCTCTCTCTCTCTCTCTTTCTATCTGTCTCTGTCTCTCTATCTGTTTCTGTCTCTCTGTCTCTCTCTCTGTCACTGTCTGTCTGCCTGTCTCTCTTTCTCTCTCTCTCTCTCTCTCTCTCTCTCTCTCTCGCTCTCTCTCTCACACACACACACACACACACGCACACACACACACACACACTAGTCTGTAGCAGACCAGTCTTTTCAGACTTCTTTGGTCTGAAGGAGATTGCACCGTGTAGAATTGTCCTTAATTAAAGCAGGAGTCACTGTCCAGGGCCTCTCTTAGGGACCAGCTGTCAGGAGTGTTGGGACAACTCTCCTCTATCCACAGCTCCTCTCCTCCCCATACATTACATCCCCTCCTCCTCCATCCCACGTGCCCCCATCTCCTGGCCAGAGGTCGATGGGTCTCCTGTGCCTACCTGGCTTTTAAGCCATCAGCCCCCCCCCAGGGGGCACATGACAAAGATACATCTCTGTCACCCTCTCCGGGTGTTCCCTGGGTAATGCACTGGAAGGACACGAGTGCACCCATCAGCCCAGACCTGTGCGGGAACAACCCACGTTTTCATGCTCCTTTTGGGAGGCAATTACAGGAAGGGCCCTTCTCTCTACTGAGGGAAGCAAACCAATTAGAGAGTGTATTTGTCGTTAAAGGACACCATTCTGACGAACCTGGCCAGAGGGTCGCGTGTTTATTATGTCATTCCCCCATGTGTGGGTGCCATTCATTATGGATAAGTGTCGTGGTCTGGAGGTCATTGATGAAAATGGGATTCTGTTTTTTTTTTTTTTTTTTTACCTTGATGTTTATCACTGTCTGATTATGCCTATGACTCTCTGAAAGCTTCATTATTACCATGTGTCCACCATTCATATTTGAATGAGGCTCAAAGGACAGGGAGGGAAAAAAAAAACGACCTACAAAGATCATTGAGAAAGAGAGAACAAGGGAAAGGTTACATCAAGCCCATCTCACACGGGCTGGAAAGTCTTCACACATGTTCTCTCATTCCCAAAAGGCATCAAGCTGAATTTGATCTGAAAGACAAACCTAGACTCTCAACAGGCTAGTCATTGTTCCTTTGAAAGACTGGCTCCCTGTGTGCAACTATCAAACGACTTTTTAAAAGGTAATTAAACAGCAGGTCTCCTTCGCCTCGGGAGCGATGAGTTTCACTTCATTAGCATTTCTGTGTATATTAACTCTTTGCAGTGCACAATCATAGAATTATGAACTGCAGTGTACAGCAGAATTCCCTGTGAATTCCCTATTTCTCCGAAGGCAAAGAGGACGTGAAGCAAAAACGACTACACTTGAAAACCCAGTCACATTCCTACTGAGGAACATTCCATGATTGCTATTGGATTTTAAAACAGTATACATGAAAAGAGGGGTAAAATCATACCATGAAAAATAACTACATTTTTGTTGTTCATAAGACACACGTGTGAGACGTGAAGAAGTCTTTTGGGGAAATTCATATTTGAATATGCCTCTCTTTTCAAAGTAACAGCGTGAATGAAGGACCAGGAGCTGTGGTTGTATCACAAAGTTTATTCCACTGCTTTTGTGACCAAGGAAAAAAGAGAACTATCTCATCTATTAGGATTCACAACAGCGTTTCTGACTGTGCTGCACCTAAAGGTGGTATGATGCTTGGTCATCATCGCAACAAAAGCATCACACGCACACGCGCACACACACACATGCACACGCGCACACGCACACGCACATGCACGCACGCACACGCACGCACACAAACACACACACACCAGCGATATATTTACAGTATTATATCACAGGGAGAGAGAGTGAGCGAGAGAGAGAGAGGGAGAGAGAGAGAGAGACACACAGATGAGCACATGCTAAGCTTAGCAGCTTTTTTGGTCATTATACATTATGCAGATGTCATGAGTTCTCGGCACTGCCCACGGCATTAGTATGTGGTGGATGTAAGGGAAAAGTGTATAGACTGACTGACCCCAAAGCTAATCTGCATAAGGCTGGGAAAGCAAAGCAGCTCCTTCCATCAGCATGCACTGACACCTCCTCTCTTTAATGCACTCCCTCAGTTTATAAATGCCCAAAGTGCGATAAACATTTCTGCCGAACCGGTGCACAGGTCAACACCGCTCAGGTACACGTCTCACTGATTTCACCAGATGACCACAGGGTAGTGATACCCATCCATTTGATCCATCCATTCGTCCATCTATCCGTACAAGGGAGAGATCCATCAAACGATAGTATGATGCTGCATTATGGGAAAACATGAATGAATATGACTGTCTCATGCTAAATTTCTGTGTGTGTCCTGGCATACTGACATTGGCAATGATGTTGTTCTTTAAGCTTACCTGCATCGCCAGAGTTTCTGTATTTTTTTCCATTTTAAATTGGATTCATAATAATAAACAAATGACCGTGTGCATGAAAAAAAAAAAAATTTTTTTGTGGCTGTAGTGACTGATATATCAGCAGAAATATATTTATAGAGATACAGAATCACAAAAACACACACACACACACACACACACACACACACAGGCTTGCATGCATACACACACACACACACACACACACACACACACACATCTATTGTCATCTATTCAGCGATATATTCACAGTATTATATATGGTCTATTTTTTGCCATAGGCTGCTAAAACCTTAGCTGCAACAGTGTGATATTGCACTGACATATATCTGCCATCTGTTCCGTGTTTAAATCTGGAGATCAAATCATTTTGGCTGGCCTGAGTATAACAAAGTGCCACAAGACAACTTCAGTTGCGCAAACGGGAACGAGGGCTGAAGAATGATAGAAAAGATGAGACTTTAGCGAGTGGGCGGGAGAAATGCATTCTGGGACATCTGCATTGTAAAAGTACTGACAGTTGACAGATGAGCTTCCATTAGAGGAAAAGTAACCACAGCACTATGCCAGTCTTGTCTGGGACATCAGATTCCCTGGCAACCAGTAGGACGACACTAAGATATGTTGACTGTATATCACTCACAATTGCAATTCACATCCTTTTCTCAACTGTTTGATAATCAGTTACAAATCTATAAAGTACCGCGGGACATCTGTTGTATGCAAATGCACCCTGTTTAGTGTTTTGCACTTGTTTTTTTTTTTTTAACATTTGTCAATTAAAGGCCCTGTCTTTTGCACAATACAGCAAAACAGCAAGTAGCAGACTTTACTTTGATACTGTAAGCAGAATTTTATATCTTTATATGAATATTATTTAATACAATTTAATATTTAAATAAATTATTTATTAGATACTTATTTATTAGATGTCAATTTAAGATTAATGCTTTATATTAACACTATTTCCCTATTTGTGTGTCATTATTAGATTTATTTAGATCTACAATAAATAATTTTACAGGTGACATTTTGTGATAGTTTACTTATAGAATGATATTAAATGGCATTAATAAAGCTTCTCAAAACGTACATAATGTGTTGCTTCACGTGTTACACTTTCCCTTGATTGGAGTGATTTAATATCATTTTTCAGGTTTTGCGTGCGTTTGAAAAAGCTTTACATTTGTTCATCACTGTTGCTGCAGCATTAAATATTTTCCTCCCCCGGTTTCGTGGCAAGAGTTAAAAAAAAAACAAACTATTTGAAGTCTTGCTTGCTATCGTGTCACTGAACCATGCCGAGCGTGATTTGCGTCACTAACTTTTTCGGGAGACAAATGATGTTGCTGTTTTCTTTTAAAATGTTTTGTTTACCATCGATTTGAAAAAGGAAACAGAAACTCAAAGTCAATATCGCTGCTAAGTGAATTTTCAGTCATTTTAAAGCAATCGCTCAAAAGAGTATGTCAAATTCATTGTTTCCATGCTGCTTTGCTTTCTCACTAAAGACCACTTAAATCTCAATCCCTCATGACACTGAAGCATGGCTTTGTTCTCACTTTTATTATCATCCAAAAGAGAAAAAGGAGATGTCTTGCTGAGCAGGTTTGGGTGATAAAGTATCCCCAAAATCACACATAGAGCCATGGATGGTTTAAATGTCTTGACTATTTGCTTCCTTTCAGTAAAAAGTCAGACTTGTATGTGAAGACGTGCTGCAAGATTAATTGAGTCCTGGATGCTTTTCCACAGTCCGGCTTCCTGGGGCCAGTAGTGTTGAAGGGGTATGTGGACTGGCCAAAACAAGGAGAGCGTCTCATTAATATATGATTAATAGCGGTTGGCAAGGTGATTAATTAGTTTTGGTGACGGTAAACGTTTACCAGGCTTTTATGCTTTCTCCCGGAATGCCGATTTGTCTTTCTTCCTTTCTCTCTCTCTCTCTCTCTCTCTCTCCCATCTCTTTAAACTCTCCTGAACCTGAAAGACCACAAAAACTTTGCATATTCTAGTCTTGTCTGATTTCACTCTCCTGTTCCCTAGAAGAGCAGCGGGAATGAAGGCTCTCAAACATGATTGATTACTTTACTTTTTTATTTGCAAGTTGAAAATCCAGAGAAGGTTTTTTTTTTTTTCTTTTGCCACATCGTTCTTACTTTGCTCCTTTCTCTTTCCTTGTGCTTGCTGTTCTTCATCTTGCTGAGGTCTCTGGGCTCATTGGTACAAGAATTTCACTCCCCTCTTGATTCTGAGCTGTAGAATTGATTTAAGTCACTGATGTATAGGTTTGTGTGTTTTTCTCACAGTACCCACTTTATGCTAGACTCACAAATACATGTGCTTCTGGGTACACACACACACACACACACACACACACACACACACACACACACACACGTTGGCACATACACACATTGGCACATACACATGCACACACACACAAATTGTTAAAACTTGCCATTGAAATTGCATGAACATTTTAAAGAAACAGCTCATATGCTACCTGATGTCACGTGGCCTCCAGTGCACTGTTCATGGTAAAACTAATAAAAACACAAAAACTCACAAAGTTTGATGAATAATATTATTAATGTGTGTGTGTGTATATATATATATATATATATATATATATATATATATATATGTGTGTGTGTGTGAATATATATATATATATATATATATATATATGTGTGTGTGTGTGTGTGTGTGTGTGTATATATATATTTTTTTTTACACACACACACTCATATACACAAGCACATACGTACATACATGTATATGTATACATATACATATATGCATACACACACACACACACACACACACACACACACACACACACACACACACACATATATATATGTATATATGTATGTACATATATTAAATAAGAACTGTGTCATTACATTACTTTCAGTGAAAGGATACATCTGGGCATGGACAAAGCATTTCAGTGGACTCAAGAGGTGTTAAATCATTAGAAAGGCTACATTTGAAACAACACCAGTAAACTGTTTAATGCATTCCTCTCACTGAGCCATTTACCAGTGTGATTATACAGCTTTGTGACTGGAGATAGGCCTCTCTCTGTTAGGCCATATGGCCATGAATAGTTACTATTTCGCAGTCTCATGCACAGATGGGCTTCCTGTTTCATGATGCTCAGGACTTCCTGTGGTCCAGCATTTGTCATAAACTTGCTCAGAAACACAGTTCTCCTCTGAACAATAAAGCCAACTGAATAAATTACCATGTTTATAGCTTTACATTCCAAATTAAGAGGCGCCATTAATTGAGAAGGCGACGTCAAAGAGGCATCTGGTAGCTTTATATCGAAAAAGCTCTTTCATATTGTGAGATAACTACACTTAGGTGACTATCTACAGGCAGTCCAGAGAGAGAGAGAGAGAGAGAGAGAGAGAGAGAGAGAGAGAGAGAGAGTCAAAGAGAGAGAGTTTGTTTATTTGAAATGAGTCAAAAGTTGAGTAATTAAAAAGACAATGCACAAAACAAATGAGCAGAGCGGTTTGTTCGGATGTTGCTGGAAATCATTGTTATGTGGACTGTACCAAAGTTAAAATGTACACTTTTTGTCCAACCCTGATCAAGCAAACTCCACGTCCGTTACTCAGATGCTCATCAGTTCTCTGATTGGTTCATTCAGATGTGTTTTGGTAGAACTGGAGCAAACGCCAGCATCTTTCTGCTAACGTCTAGCCTGGTACCTCAATGTGTAGTGCTACGGAGGAAATAAGATGCATAGCGTCATGGCTATCGCGGCTATCTGACTAACATATGGTAATGCTTACGACGGTCCTGATGAATCAAAAGATAACAATATCAACGTGCAGCCCTCTCCCAAGCTCCATCTCACGCTAACTAGCCTCGCAGCGTGGCGCGCCCAGGCCTCCTCTTCCATCCCGATCCGACAATGTCAACTTTAAGAAAGAGAAAAATTCATCAGAATATATGGCTTTTAATGTAAAAGCCTATCATTCTTTATATGTTTTTTATTAAGTTTGCAGACTGGAGTGGCGCTGGCAGGGATCAGGGGGCGAGTACGCGGCCACCTGGACAAGATGCTTGGCTCCGGTACTTTTATAGCATAAAAAGCCTTTTCTGGGAATTTGTTCAAAAAAAAAAAAAAAAAAAAAGAAAAGAAAAAAAAAAAATACGCAGACTTTTCATCATGGCCGCGGAGTAGAGTAACTTTTCTTTAGATTATCTTCATTGTTGATAATCTCTTTAACTAGAGGGGTGACTCGCTACACCTGAACTTCACCGTCCTGAGCTTCTGCAATCACAGACGCTAATCCCATAATTCCGCGGGAGGGCATCGCCATTCTCCTCTCCTTGCGTCGGCTCTCTGCGTGGCTCTTGCGCGGGTTTAGATGTGAGCAAAGAAGAAAAGCAGATTTCGAGCAGCTACATTCCATTACAATAACCTGCATTTCTAGCTTGATCCACCCAAAAAGGTTAAAGGGGAAACCCTTACTTCGTGTTTCATATTTGAGAGTTTCTGATGCACTGCAGTGAATTCGCAGAGGTTTGTGTTTTGGGCTTTTAGTTCCTTAAGACCTTAAGCTACGTTATGTATCTTTAGCATCAGTAACTAGAAAACTATCAAAAGAAGAGAAAGATGTCAAAAGGATAAATTCGTTAACTTATAGCTCAACGACATAAACAGAAACAAACAGAAATGCAACCTAGTGTTGCATAAGCATCCCTTCTAACTGTACAGAATACAAGTTCATTTCATTTGGATGGCCAAAGCAAAAAAAAAAAAACAACAACAACAAAAAAAAACAAACCTAGGAGATTTTCTCATCCTCTATCCAAAATAAGGCCCAGTAGAAAATAATGGGGAGTTAATCAGATCAGCAACACTCTAATTCATTTGGTATTGATCATGCCTGATTTCTAATGGGACTACAGACCAGTTTTAAATTACAGTAAGCTGACTGGTGGTGGAATACCAATGATGGGCCTCCTATGAGCTTGTCTATGCAATCATGAGGTCTCAGTCTTCATTATGTAGTGTTAAAAGTGTGTCTGAGCGTGTGATTTTATATGTGTGTTTTTGTGAGTGTGTAAGTGAGTGTGTGTGTGTGTATATGTTTGTGTAAATGTGTATGTCTGTTTGACAGAGAGACACAGAATGAGAGGCAGAGAGACAGAGATAGATAGATGGATATAGAGAGAGAGACAGAGAGAGACAGAGACAGACAGACAGACAGACAGATAGACAAACAGACAGAGACAGGGACAGGGGCATAGGCCGAGAACCAAAGCAGCAGCAGAGAGGGTATTTGATATGAAAATTATTCCGGTAGTTACTGTCAAGTTGCTGTCAATTCTGACTTTAATATAGTGATGATGTAAGAATAATGATTTCGAAGCATGGATCATTTTAATAAGGACAGTTGAATGACATTCACCTGAGAGAATAATCTGAGATTGAGTTCTCATCAGACTACAATCAAAGAAGAATCGAAGCTTGACTGAAAAACGTCCTTAAGGCTTTCAAGCATGTTGTTTCATCTTGTAATCGTGCTCTCCTTTTCTCTATTAATGCTTCTCATGTACAAATTTCATCAGTTAAAAAGAGGGCGGAAGATCATTTGAGAGGCTTGGACATATGGCTCTGTAGAGAGAGAGAGTGTGTGTGGAAAATGTAAACCCTGGGTGAAAATAAGAAAGCCTGACATAAAGATTCCAAAATAAACATACTGATATTTATAGATTGAGGAATTAAAACAAGAAAAATGCAGGATATAAAAATATTCTCCGTTGTGTTTACTCAATTTGAAGTTTTAACGCGTCAACAACAAAAAATAGCATCATTTAAATGAACTTAATTTGAGTTATTTTAAGTACATATTGCAAACAGAAAACAATGCTATGACCACCATACCATTGGTCATAGCATTGTTTCATTTATCTCTTCCTCCAATCTTTATTTTGAGAAACTTTCATTTGTCCCATTCACAACTGGGTCATGGAGAGAGAGAGAGAGAGAGAGAGGGAGAGAGAGAGAGAGAGGGGGGGGAGAGAAAGAGAGAGAGAGAGAGAGGGAGAGAGGGGAAAAAACTTTTGGAATGGGTTCCCTTTTCAAATGAAAAAAGGGGGTGGAAGCTACAGTTTTAATAATACACTTGACATAAGAACAACAAGATACCAGCCGAAATTAAAGTTCCTTCGCCTGTTTCTCACCTTTATTGGGATTCTAAGATTGCTTTGTTCTTGCCCTGACATCATATTCACAAGCCTTGGTTTATTTTTGCATGGAATGGGGTTGTTCACCACAGTCCATGCAAATCAAAAGGCTTGATTTATGCACCTTTCTAGGTGGCGGCTGGAACATTAAATTTAATTTTGCTGCTGGAGACCCGGTTCCACCTTGCACAGGCTTGACACGGTGAACTGGGCCTGCCAGAGCACAAGAATTCATTACTTCTTCCACAATATGCGAAAGCAACATTTGAATGAAACATTTGTCTCTTGTCAGAACAGCGTAGCATCTACTCTCTCCATATAAATATATTAAAAATAGGAGCAGAAAATCCCTCACACTTGACTGTAACAAAGCGACGAGTCATGTGACATTGGCACATTAGGATAAAGCCTGTTGGATACAGGCAGGGGAACAATCTGTTTCACACTCTGATATTGCATTGCTACTATGTAGAATGGCACAGAGCGGAAATAATGAAATGTATTTTTCTTTTTTCGCAGTTTGCATTTTAGAGGTACCAACAGGACTTTGAAGTGCAAAGGCTATGCAGATCAGCTGATTCACATTCTTCACTTTAATGACAACAATCGTTTGTGTAGTATGCTAATTAATTTCAAAGGAGGCTTTGCAGTTACATGCTTTTGACAAAAGAAAACATTCAGTTCACACTGTTTATATGTATATATAGAATGTTTATGTACACTATTTATATGTATATACAGAATGTTTACATACACTATTTATATGTATATATACAATGTTTATATTCTATATATACATATAAATGTTTATATATTGGTTTGACTGTCCACTATTGCACTATTGAGCTACAACCTACCAGAAAAGCTTAAAGCAGCTTCGGCAGCTAGATGAGTTGGCTTTTGGGTTTTTTTTTTGTTTTGTTTTTGTTTCCCCCTTTGCAGAGTTCAGGCTGCTTCCCGTCTTAGCAACACGAAATAATGAGTAGGCTACAGAAAAGCATAGAGTATAGAGGCACTTAAAACAACAAGTCAATATTTCAGTTTCTTTTTTTTGTCTGTTTTTTTTTTACTTTCTCTAGCTCCATGCTTTAAATTTGGATGAATTGCTTTTTGTTCCCTCATCACAGCTGATGGCAATATGTGTAGGTTTTCTGGGAAACCTAGGCCTGTGCCCTGAACTGGAGCAGCCACGCCCTTTTGCAGGGCCACGCCGAGCGTCGGCAGCGCAGGGGGGCGGGGGGGGGGGGTATTAGGGCAGCCAGCGGCCACCTGGACACACTGTTACAGATTACACACCCTCCGCAGTGGATGTGAAAGGACTCAGCATGATTACATGACCGGTCTAGTGTGGCAGGGTATAACCTCTTGATAAAGTGAATCCTCCATGCATGCACAGAAATGGGTGTTGACTTCAAGGGCAAGCCGAATATTCCGATTGACTACGCACCTTCAACTTCCTCCGCGGATTGTTCCGGCTCACCAGCAAGACTTGTTAAGGTGAAAAAGAAAAAAAAAGACCCCCCCCCCCCCAAAAAAAGACACAAAACGTAGAGATATCAGGGTTTAGCTTTGAAGAAAGAGCGGCTGATGATGGAAAACCTGGTAATTGTGCTTTAAACCCATGTCAATGTCACATGTGCCTGTAGTGATGCATGAAAAATATGCTGTTCCTTTAAAGGGCCCTGGTGAATGAGACTGAGGAGGAGAGAGAGAGAGAGAGAGAGAGAGAGAGAGATCTGAACTAATAGGATGCAGTGGACTCTATGAAAGTGACAGGGGGGTGATTTAAAAGGTATGATTTGCATAAACTGCTTGTTTTGATTAGACGTATGCATGCACGCTGTCATTGTTTGCTGAAGCCGATACAAAATAAGATCAGTTGTCTTTTAATACATTATTCAGAACCATTAACTTAACAATTCAGTACTTGGGGTATTGTATTCAATTTGCTTTAATTGCATTTACGATAAAATAAATGAAATTCAACATCATTTCATTTTGACCTACGAGTAACTTTGCTTCCGGATGCTGAGGGATATTTTTCGGATTTGAGCAATTTAAGAATGGGTATCTCTCCTCTGTTCTGACTGAGGTGGAATTGCAATGATTCCAGGTCCCTGAGGTACTTTCAGAGCCAAAGTGAAGAGCCAATGCTCAGATGCAAATGACTTTCCAAGGTCCTTGTGATTGCTCATTAACTTTCAGTGGGCATAAGTCCTAACTTTATTATTGACTGCACAGAATACACAATACACTGACCTCTGCCACAAGCAACTAAATCTCTCCCTGCCAATCCATTGCACTGATTTCTGCATCGGACCAGAAAACTGGAGCCAGCAATTTAGTCACCTTTGGTGTTAGCACAGCTCCCTCCTTCTGCTGCTCAAACAGCCTATACGATGCGTTAGCATCAAACACCTGACAAACAGCAACAGATTAAAGCCCTCCAACATTTTGTTTGTTTGTTTGTTTGTTGTTTTGATTGTTTGTGCTTTGTGTGCATGTACTTAAGTTAAAGTTGCATTATCTCTTTAGCTAGTGTCATTTGTTAGCCAGCCTTTAAAGAAGTGCTGACCTATGTTTGTATGTTGACAGCTTATTTCAAAGGCTTCCCGGCTTCTTTCGCAGCATCATGATCAAGGACACATCAATGAAACGCCTTACTTGCCCTTATATATGGAAACCAGTCACATTGTAATAAAGCTTTAATTAAATACTTATTACACATTAAAACGTTAACAGTTTTGTTCCTTCCGTAGGAATGTAGATTTACTCTTTCTGAACTCAGATATATTTGGACTGACAAAAAAAAAAACACCTCATTTCTGTACGAGGACACTCGTCCTTAGAATACTTTGAGTACGTACATCACAATGCTGAAAAACAGTTGTTGTTGTTTTTTTGTTTTTTGTTTTTTTTCACTGTGCTTTCAAACAGCAGCATGACAAAGCAAATTTCATGGAGGACTGAATGGTTTGGGTAAAAACCGATGGGGCTGGCATCAGAAACTTGAACATTGGGCAATTTATTCTCCACCATCCATCTCCACCAATGCATCAGCCCCCCCACCTGTTACATCAAATATTTACTGAAAGTGATGGAAAATTTCTGCTGGCCATTATAAAATCTCTTATCTGGGCATTAGGCAAGGTCTTGGATCCTTCCTCGTGAAGCCTTTATGCAGATTAGGAGGTGGTGAATCAACATATTAAAAGAGGCTGACATTTGTCCTGATATATTGAATAGTTAGCGCGACAGAATCACTTAAGCTGGATCCACTAACATCAAGTTTCCTCTCCCTTATTGACCCCCGTGGACCAGGTCTGACAAGTGGAGCTGCAGCAAAGTTCATTATTAATGTGAAATAAATCAATTGTGGAGGAAATAGAGGAATCCCTGTAGGCGGGTGGTTTAGCCACCCAAGCATCTTTTGGGGGGGGGGGGGGGGGCATGATTATTGTTGCAGCCTTGGTGTATCCACTCTGAAAAATACATTGGTTTTTTTCCTATTACTCGGTCAACGTTATGTATGTTGTGAACACGCATAGATTCAGAGATGCTGTGAAGTCTTTTTGTGTGGCCATGCAAAATTTCAGTTTTGAACTAAACTTTTTCATATTTTTTGATCTAGTTTCTTTCCACCTGGTCTCTTCTACATCATAATTCTCGTGCGCTAAATCTGTGTGCCTCTAAAATAATATTTTTTTTAAGACAGAAATGAAATGATTGAAAAATAGCGACTAGCAAATCCATCAGGCAAATGATATATGCATAACAAAATATGAAAGTGGCTTGAGTTCAGTAAACGTTAGCAGTAAAAGATGAAATAAATAAGCAGATAAATAAATGAATGAATGGGTATTGAGCCTAATGCTTTGTGTACGCTCATCAAACTTTTCTCAAAATATGTGATTTCATCCCAGACAGAATTTTCCCAAACCTGTCACAATATCAAAGTAAATAAACCAGGACTGTTTGGCGACTGTCCAAAACGCATTTTAAATCTCTCGATATTAATCAGTCCACACTAATCAGTCTGCCTGCACAGCGACATAACTGTTATAATGATGTCTATGTTAGAATATTAGAATGCATTGTCATTGTACATGATCTGCAGCAAATGTTCAAATAATCTACAAGCGGTGAAGGTATAACAATATCCATTTTTGCTAAATTAAATAAATGCCTGAGTGAATGAGCGGTTGATGGTAATTTTTTTTTTTTTTTGGTTTTGCGGTAAAATGAGAGGGGCATTGATTGTACAGAATAGCTCCAAAAATTCACGTTAATGAGTCTGTGTTATGCGCTCTCATGTAGATGATAAAGTAATCGGCAGTCTGGTAATCACATCATACTAACCATTCACCATGCTCACCAACAGCTCCCTCTCCATTTGGTAAAACTGTCTATAAAGGTCTTCAGTCGTAAGAAATGACTTTAAGGTTTTAAAGACTTGAAAAGGTTTTAAGTGGTTGCGGTTGATACTAGCCTATACATTCATTTAAAGAAATCACTGATATAGAATCAGTGAATCACTTCTATTCTTGCCAACATTTCTGAGAGAATATGCCAGCTATGTATTATATTAAATCTTCTCCCTATCTTTCTTTTTTTTTTTTTTATCCATTTAAGACTTTTTTTTTGTCACAGCAAAAACTGCCACATTCACTTTTGCGGGTTGTCTTTCTCCGACTTTCATTTCTTCATCATTCTTCACTCCATCGATTCCTTTTCTTCATCAACTGCCTACAAGGCAACGAGACCTCTCAGAGCTTGGCAACAAGCTGAGTGGTGGCAGACGGAAGTGCAGTGTCAGCCGCTTGAGTCGTCCTTCATCACTTACTGTCACTGAGGTAATGAAGGTCAGTCGCTGACAGAAAAGGAAAAAGAGAATCACTTAATTTGCCATTCTCACCTGAGAACAGGACAAAGACAATGTCTAATCTATTTTTTGGCAGGGTGGGGGCGGGGCTTGGGTGTGTGTGTGTGTGTCGGGGGGGGGGGGGGGGCGGTTAATTAGCTTAACATACATATGCTTGTGAGTGAATGTATGTAAAACAGCAGCGGAGCTGTAAAGTGAAATAGGTGTGTTTTTTGGATGGGTTTGTAAGTGGTCACATTAGATTGCTCTCCTACTCTCTGTCACGCTCACTGTCTGAAGTGCAGAGGCGGTCTGAAAATCCAGATACTTCTTATATCCTTCTCCTGACTCTACGCCTTTAAGCATTCATCTGCTGCTGCTTTGTAACTTAATTATTTTCTATTAAACATGTTCACCATCAAACTTTTGATTATTTGTATGGCCTAGATCACCAGATTTAGAATCAAACCACTCTTTCAATTGTATGATGATGATAGAATTATTTTCCGTAATTTCATTGCTCCAAGGCTGGACAAGGATAATGGAAACCTCTCAGAGTTGCTGACTCAGGTCTCTTCCTATTCTTAGCCCATATATGTTTGATTGAAATCATTTTTTTTTTTCCTGAAAGAAACTTCCCTTTCTGGCCCGTAAGTCACTTATTTGCTCATTTAAGAATAACTGACGAGTAAAGAATCAACATTTTCATGGGTCCAGTTTCAGGGAACCGTCGGGCTTGTGTGGAAAAAGGTACGCAGACCTCTCTGGTTCCAGAAAGACAAATGTGCTAACTGTGATTCTGAGAGAGATTCATCTTCAGTTTGCCTGTGGTGTTTCTGACTGTGGTATTTTGTGGGGTGAAAAATAACAAATCAACATCCGCCTGAATGAAATTTCACCTCGATATGATTGACGGTCCTCGTGTAAAACGGTGGCCGCGGCTTGGCAGACATTTTAGGAGAACCCGTACATTTCTGGCGAGCGGGTGTCAGCAGAACGTTATCCGAACGATTGCCCATGACAAACACTGTGATAGCAGTGCTAAAGGGGAACAGCAGCACAGAGTCTGGTTCTCTTGAGGGAACATTATGACATGCCATCTACTGGTTAGCTGCATGGCAGACTATGTGAGAGCTATATTTGATTATGAAGGGTGGTTTATAATCCCAAAAAGACTATAGCCACAGGTGATGACTATGAATATATTCAACTATGCTTGACTGTGGGGAAAGAACTGACTGGTTAAAACAGGAAGTAGCATTCTCAGTTACCTGAATTCTCTAAGTTACTGACTTTGAGAAATTAACATAAGGATTTGAGGAGACAAAGTAAACAAATAGCGAAAGAACATTAATGTGAAGTACCAGGGACTGTAAAGAGCACGCAAATGACGAGACTTATTTTTACTTATTTTCGACACTATTGATAAGATGATGGTTATGCACGCATTATTATGTATGAATGATTTTTCCGAATCCATATGACAAACATCGTTGTATTTTTGTACTCATGTAACTCACATGACCTTGTAAAACGTCAGAAAAGAAAGGACCTTTCTGAAAAGGCTTGTATCTGTCCCATGCTGGACTCTTTAGCCACACAGATTAAGAACCTGAAAGCAACCAATGAATGCCAAGGAGCTATCTAAATGCAGAGGACGTGTGAGCGAAAATCCAGATAATGTAATGAGAGGTGCCCTCAAATAAACAATTTGCTTACACTATCAGGCCCCTTTTATTCATACCTTAACCTTTGACTTCTCTGTTTAACCCATGCTGGCTTTGACAAAAGACCCCAACGGCACAGCGCAGCGGGGCTACGGGCCAATCTTCAAAGACAAACCTTGTTTTCCTGTCACCTCTTCTCAAAATAAACCAGAATTAATGAATCCTGATTATCGCTACAGGGGCCTGGTCATTGTGTTGGATTGAATGGTAGCCATTTTACGGTCCATTTACCAGCATTTCTTATCAGTGGACATAGGCCTCATTTGAGAAGCTCTAATTAGCTGTAAAATACATGACAAGTCAATTGTGAAAATGGGGAAACACAGAATGAAGCAGTAATCAGGGTCTATGTCTGCTTGCAGTAGATACACTTGTGAGGGTTGACTTGTACTGATGTGTGATCAGCCAGTCTCATGGAGCTGGATTTTTGAGGCCATTTCTTTCAGTACTTGTGTGTTGAATGGGCCACAAAATCACTTGTACACGTATTACACACGTGCTGTTCAAAATATAAAGGGAACATCTATGAAAGTATCGTGCAGTTTTGTTCTGTCTGGGAATGCAAGAATGTTGTATATATATATATATATATATATATATATGCTTCTCCATATATCATTTTCAATCGCCGAAGGGTTGAATTTCCCTTGGGAACGCTCTCTTGAAACAAATCGTGTCATTTTCTCTGTAAGCTCCATATGTGAACTTCACAAACCATGTCCTGAATGGAATGAATATCATTTTAACTCTTGTGATCATTTCATTTTTTTTTTTTTTTTTTCGTGTGTGATACTTGTAAAAGAATTTGTCAAGGGCAAAATAGTTCAACATGCTCAGAATCTGCCACAAAAAAATCCTATACGAGAAAATGAAAATAAATAACATTTTTTTTTCTCACACTCCCTCCTCGAAATAACAAAACCAAAAATAAACGGTGAATTGGCCAGACCTTCAAAGTGTCCTCCAGGGCGTCCAGATAATGGTCCACTCGGGACCGGCCGCGTACGTCTGAGCGAGGTCCAGTGGGTTGTGGCACTGCTGTGATACAGTGAGGTGCCTATGGAAAGAAAACAGATCTGGCCCAAAGCTTCAACACGCCTCTGTTTATTCAAGCAGGTGCCGCAAAGCAGACTGGGTCCAGCTCAACATCTGTTTGCCATATAAAACTCCAGGACTCTATCAACCATTTACATACATAAATGACATGGAAATACCAACACACAAATTACACTTAGACACAGGTATTTCAGGCATTAGCGTTACATGGTGTCTATGGCAGCGCCCCTCTGAAAGTACCTCAGCCGTATTCTACTGTTTATAATATCGATTCTTTCATGTTTCATTTTAATGGTAGTTTTCTTTGTAAACATGACATCTTGAGAAATAATTTTACGGAGGATACATCACTCCAGCACTTAAAGAACCGTACACTATTTCAAAGTCGGTGTAAAACTGTATTTTATTACAATTAAAATCTTAACAGTGTTAAAATATGCACATTCACATAAACGACATCATACACCTCCCAAGTATTACTGCAAAATAGCTCTTAGAAACAGGATAAGAGATCTTTCGTGACTGTCTGATGTTTTGTTTCTTGTTTTTTTCGACTTTCACTGAGACTTTTATGGAGTTTTACCACTGTTAACTCTACCCAGTGTAGAAAATACCTTAGTTAGATGGTCTAAACTGTTGCTTTTGGCATACTCTGCACTCCAGCACAGGCCATAAAGCACAGATAGCTGTTTCTCTCCTTGGTTTTTGGTGGCACGTGGGAATTTATGTGGCATCTGATCTATCTTGCTGGCCGTCCCATCTGCCCAATGCAGCCTATTGGCAGAAGTTCTACAGCCCTGCAGATTGTTAATGTGCTGTTGAATAATAAATGAAGAATTTGCCCATCAATAATTGTTTCAACGCGTATTCATCAACAACACTGCGATTTCATATCCCAGGAAAATGATACTACTCCCTTATCATCTCGATGTGTTTTTTTTTTTTTTTTTCGCGCTGCCAAGAAAATATCATGTCATCTAAAGTTATAAACAAAATAGGCCTCTCAGAGACAGAAATCAAAATTATGAATGTGTCACAGTTGTAACCTGCATATTTCAATGGAACATACATCTGGTATAAAATTCAGTGTAATTTTGTATAAAATGTGTGTACCTCCAGCAAATACCAGTGTCAGCAGACCTTTTATTTGAGATTTCCAACTTCATGGACTGTATTGCTTTGCATGGATTTGTAAGTCCACTGACACTGTAAATGACAGTTGAACTGTCGCTGAATTGTCGGCAGGTCAGAAGTGACTCATAGAAAAACAGGTTTATTCTCATCGAAGAACTACAAAGCAAAAGTGAAGTTCTGGCCACTCTGAAGGAAAAAGAAACAGAGCCCAAAAGCTGGATACGCGGCCGACTGGGTTTTCGCCCCCGACCTCCTGCGGGGATTCTGTTTTCTCTCCATACAACGGGCACCGCGGCACATCCCCGCACGCACGCCGGGCCTGCCCCTGAACGCGCTGTGCTCAGTTTATTTGTCCTGCATCGTGTGCGGCGTGCAGGAACCCGGGCCTGTCCAACATGGCCACCCTGACTCAGTGCTGGGACATTTTGTTTAACTTCTTAGTGTGTCACTTGCACTCTGTCCGCGGCCAGTGAGTGTTTGTTTGAAGTTCGGCATGTGTTTGTGCATATAGAATGTAAATGAGAGACAAAGGAAGCAGAATGAAATAGAGGGAATGGTTGCTCCCTAGCACTTTAATATCAAGAAATCGTATAAGAAATGTATTTTTTTGACTCATGAGTAAATAGCGTAAGGTTGCTTTTTAAGTATTGAAAATGTACTTCTAAAGTCTGCAGACAGGAATTTCTGTAGTACCTATTTGATATCTAAGAGGTACCTACATCTGAAGATTGGTGATATTCTAATTAAAACTGTTTTCATGTATTTATGTTTTAAACTCTCCATATTACGGCACTGAAATGAGGGAAAAACTGACAAGGAAATGAACCGGAGCACATCAGAGATCTTATTTTACTTTATTATTTATTTATCTTTTTTTTTTTTATAAACAAAGGATAATGGACTTTGTCTGGCAGCTGTTCAGTTATTATGTAAGAGAGAAAAAGACATGGCTTATCTGACAATCTAACCTATAATGACATATTTCCACATTTGCAAATTGCCTGGAAATCAGTATCAGCTTTTGGATATGAGGTTTTCTGACAAGCTGTGATAATCTTAATGAACGAACTGACATGAACCAAAAGCAGCACGAACGGTGTGCTTACTCATCACAGGTGTCAGTGTTTCATTCTCTTTATTACTGACAGAATTCCTTTCATGATAGGACAGTCTTTTTTTTAAGTGAATCTTTATCTCTCTTGTGTAAAATGCCTCTGTGTACCTGCAAACCAACACCAAACAAGACAAAAAAGGTCAAAACCCTTGTTTGAGTAATGCTGACATGATGTATCATGTGAATACAACTCAGACCATCAGGGCTACGTGATCTGTTGGTGTTTGTTTTCAGTGAACGCGTGTCTAGTTAATGAGGGAACACACATGCCTGTGTCCCAGGTAGAACCCAGTGTTTTACCATGAGCTCAGGGCCAGAACTCTGGCTCTTAACGACCAGACCTAACCGCCCTTACAATGTCTTAACAATTCTTTTTTTTTTTTGTCAAAAATGTTAATGTTGTAATAATGCTTTAAAACAGAGAACTCATTGCATCCTTCGATGAGATTCAGTGATTGCAAATCACTGCTCTGTCAGTGTATCAAAAAGCATTATATACGCAGACCATAAGTTCAGCTTTTAAGTTCACAGAAAATCCTCAAAGGCTAACAAATCTTAATAGCCACATCACTTTAGAGAATATACCTGACGCTAGATGACGAGGTTTGGAATTTAATATCTAAAAATACCTGTTGGCAGTCACTCCACAAATCACGTCCAGTAGAATGCCTGCTTTACTACAGGTCTGAGGTCAAAGGTCGTAAGGCGGTTATCATCAGCAACTTTGCTTAATCAAGGGTAATAGAAAAGTTGTGTCTGCGATGGCGTTTTCAGCGGTCTTTACCGAGCCCCGTGGCAGCTGTTCAAAGTCCTGTTATGGAAATCTTTAATATTTAATACATCGATTAACATTAACAACTCGAGCAGAACTGTTTCAACAATTCCATTATTATTTGATATCTCTCTGCAGACCGATGATGGGTGGCATAATGAAAGCAGGATCTCTATTTCAACCTTGAAGGGGTTGGGCAGACTGCCAGTAATGAAGATGTATTAAAGCTTAATGTCGCTTAATGTAGCAAGTGTCATATATATAATGTACCGAAGCTCTTTCTAAAGCATTATATCCATCGCTACTACCTTAAAAGCCACTAAATCCTGGGGGCTAAGTTAGTCTGGCTATGATTCCCTGTCATTAATCGATAGAAAAATTGTTAACACACCTTAACTGGGATCCATTAGCCCATCCCTGAACAATAAATGTGCCAGTGTGGGCCAATGGGGAGTGCAAACTGCCTGGTGCACTCAGGTTAATGGCTAAAGTTTAACAAGTGACCACTTAATCTGGAAGGACACCGTATCCAGCAGCAAAGCGTTAGCATCGCCTGATGACGCAGCCCCCCCCCCCCCCCCCCCCCCCCCCCCTAAAATCGTCTGTTTCTTAAGGGGAAAGTGGAGAGCGAAGCTTTCTGAGTCCTGTCATCGTATCTGTGATCAAGGTGGGACAGCCAGACACGCCCCGCGGGACCCTGACTCGATGTTGTTTTACCAGCAGGATATTTTAAGGTGCAGCCAAATCATTTGAAACTTTTTTTTTTTTTTGCTTTCGCCAGTCTCATTCACATTTCGAACTTAGCAGCCTTGGAGGGAATGTCCATTTTACCAAATCTGAAAGTGAGGGAGATGTGATTAATGAGTACACACTTCAGTTTTCCTGAAGAGTCCAGTGTACTGTTACTTAAACCATGAGATGCCTGAATCCAGGCCGTGTCACCTATAATCTGCCCATGGTTAATCTACAATACTCTTTTCATTCATTACCTAATGGAAGAGAGCTGTCTTAGATAAGCACTTATTCACTATTTTTTTTTTAATTTGTATTTTTTATTTTTATTCACTACTTTTCTGAAACTGTAAATTACCCTCAGAGTATAAATAATGGTGTTTTTTGGACAACATGGATTTTGTGTCTT
>NC_044497.1:51757775-51925275 GCF_902362185.1 Chanos chanos
TATTATTATTGTTATTATTATTATTATTATTATTATTATTATTACCGTTGTTGTTGTTGTTGTTGTGTGTTGTTGCTGTTTGCAAGAAATTAAAATAACTAAAATAACTAACTAACTAAAATAACTAAAAATGAAAATAACTGAGCCTGAATAAATAACACATCACCGTCTTGATGAAGACGGACGATTTTGTGAAGCAGTGCTTTGCGTGTTTTTCTCCCCAACACAGTGTGTGGCTAGTGCAGTTAGAAGAGAGTCTGTATGATCCTGGAACAGCACTGGACAATGCAACTTCAATCTTTAAAAAAAAAAAACAAAAAAAAAAACTTCACCCAAGTGCTCTATCCCAAAGGAACAAGGCTTACACAGGGAGATTAAATGCTTCCTCACATTAGTAATGTCAGCACAAAATGATTATCTTCTCTGAATAATTTATCCCCTGCACAGTGTAATATCCTTATCTTTCTGTTTTTGCCTCTTTTTACTACAGAGGAGACAGTAAATGGCTGTTAGTCTTCAGAAAACCTATGGATCGTCTTCTCCATCAATCAATTAAAAAACACTTACCTCACACTCAACATGATTTGTATCTTGTTAATAGAATTGTCTGACTATATCCCTGTATTATTATACTCTAAATTCCATTAGCTATTTGCTTAATGCTCACTTTAAGGCTGACCTCTAAGGGGAAAGAGATAGGGGTATTAGTTTAATAAGAATCACAGCACACAGGACCTCTTTCTGGGAATGTTGTAGGTCAGGGCAGAGAGAGGTCTCTCACTAACTCACACACACACACACACACACACACACACACACACACATACACACGACTCTGACCTCACTGGTACAGACTTCTCTATTCAAAGTCTGCACTGTGCAAAAGTCTCCCAGACTTCACACGACAGTGATTTTACAGTGAGAGATTTTCAGTGTGAATACCGTGAAATCTGGGGCAAGATTTAAAAAAACAAAGCAAAACACAATAAACAAACAACAAACAAACAAACAAACAAACCCAAGACAAGACTAGAGAATTCATGCAAACATGTACTTGAAATTATATGTGGGGAAATACTTTGGCACCAAACAAATTGCACTGGTATATAAAATAGGTTGTATATTGTATATGATTTTTCAATTACTTAATTACTTCATGATTTAATTTTACAGAAAATCAATATTTGAATCAATGTTATTTTAGTTCTGAAAATAGCTAAAATACAATTAGAAAAGTGGGCTATATCTAAAGATGCATGGATGATATTCACCTCTACAGTGTGTATGAATGATGCTAATACAACATTTAGCCAAGTGCCCTTGACATACTTCCATGTAAGATACATTTTAAATATTCATTACACAGGGCCCTGTAGGCCCATTACCATGCTTTGCCCAATACCCCTGGGGAGGGGAGGAGAGGGGGGGCAAGAAAGCACCGCTTTAAAAGAGAAGAGTTAAAAACTACCAGATAGTGTCATCGAATAATCAATCATGGAGCTGGCCTATTATTGTGCTCATTTATTACTTAAATATGTTGCATAACATTTCAATACATTAAGAGGGAATTAATAGGGGAGATGGCTCCGTGCCACGGTGCTTTTTTTGCAGGAAGTCCTTGTGGCTGAAAATACCACACGTTTATAGTTGCATGTTCCTTTGATGCTATTATTTTTCTTATTCAACAGCAACAACAAAAAGAGTAGCATTCATTCATTCATTTGTGGGTGTATAATTTTGTGACTTTTTGTGACTGTCACCAGCTGACAACTAACATTCTATCTGTGTAACCACTTTATCAAATCTGAGTAAACTGGACGAAATGCCCTCTTTTTTATGTTGGAAGCTGAGCAAGTTGTAAACATATATATTTTAATCTGTACCGAGATCTGCTCAGTACAGTGCTTCAAAAAAAGGAAAAAAAAGAAAGACTTAGAAATGAAAGGATGAAATGATCTTGAGAAGAGATGTTGCATGTGAGTTTTGATGTATTACTACTACATTTATTTGTGCAAGTGAACAATTTTTTTTTTTCCAATTCTGTTGATATTTCAGCAAAAAAAAAAAAAAAAACATTCAGATGTGCACTTCAATAAGAGAAAGTGTAATTAGCGACAGTTGTTTAAACAGACCATAGTGCTGTGCACAAATAGATTCTGTGCTGTTTTAATGGTCTCATCTCTAAAACTTCAGCACACACAAAAAAATTCCTTCAAAAAGCTATTCGTGAGTAGATGACCGTCTATACAAATACACAGCTTTAGTCATATCAGGTCAGACAATCCATACAGTAATAACAGAGCAGCTGAAACAGCTGCCTGTGGATGAAACCCAGGAGCTTGCAGACTCAAGCCAAACACAGGGCAGATTTATTAAATTAGCCTAAATCTTCATGGCATGATCAATAGCAATGTGTTTATTTTTGTGCTTTGACTTATTCATTAGAAATTCAAACAGCCTTAAAGAGACTCATTAGGATCCGATTTGCTGGGGCTCCCAGAGACTTATTGCCCCATTGCGAAGAGGGGAAAAAAAAAAAGGCCCCGATGGAGACAGTGAAGGGCAGATCCTCCTACAGGACGCCACGCTCGGCCCATCCTGGAGAAAAAAAAAAAAAGAAAGAAAAGAACACCCCCCCTCCTATTTCGTATGTACAGTTGCACAGATGAATATGCACGGGCAAAACGCATATTATCTCTCTCTTAAGTGGATTTGTACTTTCTTTCTCTATTCACATCTTGATCTTTTTTGGTCTACCGTGGTCAGTGCAAATAATTCACGGCGATTGAATTAAAGGGGCTCAGATCTCGTTTTACTCAGGCAATGGAACATTAATTGGCATTTGTTCAAGCCAAATAAAGGACACCAGGGGGAATATTGCCAAATTAAAAGACTTTCAAGCGCACAGAATACATTCTCCATCACTTAGCTAATTTAAAAGAACCAAATAAATTATAAAGAATGTTTTTAAATTGTCTGGTTTATGGATGTTAATGAATAGAAATGTTCAATAAATCAAACACTAAAATCGCGGACCAAAGTGGCTGTATTTTCAATGAAGACAAAAGGGGTGTTATTGTATTCAGAGGTATGTTCTGGCTCAGTTTACTCTTTTCATGATTTAAAGGGCAAATACAATTATAGAATCCTTTCTCTCACCAAGGGATGATTTAAAAAGGCAGGGGTAAAACGAATATGACATAAACACGGCAGAAACGTGTTTGCTAAGCCAGTTTTTGCACACCCTCTTTTATAGAAGACCGCAGTCATGGAGGTGGTGTATGTGTGTGTGTGTGTATGTGTGTGTGTGTGTGTGTGTGTGTGTGTGTGGATAGGGAGGATTTTTCTCTTCACTTTCCATCTCGGTGCACCTCAGTGAATTGATGGAATGACCTGGACTTGATCTTTGAGGGCAACATGGCTGATGGTTCCTGCAGATTGATAAATTGATTCAAAACTATTACCATGGTAAAAAAGCAATAAGGTCATAAAAATTGCATTGGTCCAGCTAAGTAAATCCTGCGGCATTTTGGCAAAGGACTGGTAAAGGAAAATGGCAGGAAGAGCAGGGCATGAGGCAGAATGAGAGAGAGCGAGAAATGACTTTGAAGAGCTCATCATCTTCAATCTATTTTTCCTGCCTGTGCTTCATGCTGCCGCATAGAGGCACTTCATTACAGGGGGAATAACTGTACACAAGCCGGGCTGGCGGGCCTGTCTTACCCGCCCCAGGAGTTCCCCTGTGGGGGCTTCAGCTGCTTAATACCTCATCACCGGCTTCATTGAACGCTTTAATCTGCACTCCTGTGATCAATAGAATCCCGCTGTAAATTAAAAGGGCCGTTTCGTGTAATCAAGCCTGTTAATGCTCATTCTGAAAACCATTATTTGTGGAAGGCATTTAAGGGAAAATTGCCACGGTGACAAGATGCCCCCCCCCCCATACGCCCCAACACCCCCACCCCCCCCCCACACACACACACACCTCCCCAACCCTGCTCACAGAAGATTATCAGAAGAGAAGGATTTGGACGAAGTAGAGGCAAGAGTGGAGGGGGGGGGGAGGGGGGGGGGGTAAGAGTGGGGCTGTGGCGGGGGGGATCCAGTCTGTCTGTCTCTCTCTGTGCGGGGTAACGTGCTCAGCAGACAGAGAAAGGGATTGAGGAGGAAGACAGAGAGAGACAAAAGAGAGAGAGAGAGAGAGAGAGAGAAGGAGAGAGGGAGGGAAAGAGTGCACGGGTAGGTTTTGGTGAAAGCGAGTGAGTGTAATGGGAAGATGGGAGAGAAGTAAGATAAGTTTGGAGAGGGGAGGCGCCTGTCGACTTGTGCCGCCCTACACACATACACCCACGATGAAGAAGAAAATGAAATTTTCCAGCCCCGCCATTTCTTGCGGCAAATTCAATTACTGCAGCCGCTTGTACAAAGAGCTGTAACTTCTCTAGGCCTGAAATTGAAAAAAATCAAAGTGCTGATGAGATGGTGAATAACTGGGTAAGCTTTGACAGGAGACAGGTGAGAGAGAGAGAGAGAGAGAGGGTCCGAGGCAGTCACACACAAACTCCTGTAAGAGCCTGTTTATCTCACGGGACTAGACTGGCAAAGATCCCAGAAATTTTAAAGAGAGAAACTAATTCAAATATTTGGCTTTTCATGACTTTCAAGGTCTTGAAAACCTTAAATACAATTAAACACTTAGGTGCGTACACACACACACACGCACACGTGCGCGCACACACACACGCACGCACACACACAGGCACGCATTTAGAAATACACATGTGTGTTCTTGGGATTGACGCCGCAAAAGTATTTTGCACAAAATATCATTATATCAACTCATTATATCAAAATCAACTTTTCTTTGTGAAGTTAAGTGAAAAAAAAAACTGTATATAAAAGATTTTTTTTTATCCGTTTTTATGTAATTTGTCAACCATACCCCACTGTTGAGGGAGTCCACTGATCTGAACAGCCAGGTTTTGCCTTGATTACCAAGCAACCAGAAAATTTGTTGCTTCATGAAATCCTAATACCATCTTTTTCTCTCACTGCATTCTAATTTTTTGTTTTGTTTTGTTTTTAAACTCATAATATTCCTATGTCTTCTATCAGCACAAAAAAAAAAAAAAATCAGATTCAAATTCACGCCAATCCTGTGGGAACTTCATAAGGACAACTGTCATTCGTGTTAAAGATACAGACAGAAAATGGAGAAGAAAAATAAAAAGCTATTAAAGTTGTATCTTAAAAGGTCAATAACATTCTATATAATGACTTTGACTGTTTAATCCAAATACATGAGTCTGTGGCTAAGCCCTCTTCTGACATTGATAGACTTGAGTGGCATTGAAGGATCTTTCCTGTCAAAACATCAGTGACTGCTAGATAATGAGAACCAGCACTCGAAAATTCTCCTCAGCCCATGTCGATACAATAGGTTTGAGAGAAGCATTGCCTCTCCTCTTAATCATTGGAATTGTTTTAGCTGGAGTGGTCAGAGAAAGAGAGAGGGAGAGAGAGAGAGAGAGAGAGAGAGAGAGAGGGGGAGAGAGAGAGAGAGAGAGAGAGAGAGAGAGATCAAGTGGTAGACGGATGGGTTTGTCTTTGTCAACGGGCACAGACAATCTCCAACACGACCTGAACAATGCTACGCCCAGATATCATCTCTCGTGTTCCCGCACATTTAATGTGATGTTTGCTCTTGCGATGGCCTCAGAATCCGGTGTCAACATCTCATCTGCAATGTAAGACAATTTCCGCACCTGAAAAGACACTGTCTCAGGTCAATAGACTATAAATTGCTCTTGGAAATGGGATGATCTCAAATAAAGGCTATTTGCTCTCTCCCCCCCCCCACTCCCCCACCCCCCTCTCACGAGGTCTAGAGGCAAACCCCGCCTTTTTTAATAATTTGTATGTTTAGCTGTTTGGTCAATTTACTTTGCTCTTGTGATGCTCCGCCAGCCACACTATCAATCAGATTCACGGTGACAAAAATCTCCTGCTACAATATTACAGGTTATTAAAAGGATGATGAGAAATGGGCCTGCATGTATTGGCAAAGGGCCCTTTTTCTCATTTTGTAAGAGCACGGCCTAACACATAATCTAGTGATTCATCTTCACCTTACCTATCAACAAGTGGCAGCAGGCTCAAGTCCTCAATGATGAGCTACTCTGTTCATTTCACCTTCTAAACACAAACATTAGCCAGCTCACCATTTTCTTCTTCCATGCCTGTTCTCCTCTGTCTTTCTGCTTCGAAGCCCCAACAGAGATGAATTGGATCGAATGCCTCAGATACTCCTCAGCAATGCTAACTGATAACTGTTCTGATATACACGCTAAGTTCTGTAAACGGTCTGTCATTTAGATAGACTGCTATTGTTTGATCTGTGCAGCTTCAAATGTCACGGAAAAGAAATAAAAAAAAAAAAATACACAGCTCGTGGTAACCGAAAACTTTTGAAAGCGGTCCAGGTAATACGATGTTTTTCCCTTGTGTCAAGGCTGGGTGTTGTAGATGTAGTCTTGATCACAGTTTTGATTTGAGTGTCAGTTTATGGGCAGTTTTTTTTTTCTTCTCTCTCTTTAAAATGACACTGTCTTGATGAGATGGCATTTTACTGGGTATTCTTCCTCAGAAAACTCTTCTAGAAAAAGAGAATTTCACAATAAGCTGTGATATAAAACACAAGACATAACTTGTACATTTGTTAAAACTTTGATGTAACTTTGAGACAGCTTTTTACAAATTGCATTGCTGCAGACATTTGATAATTAACAGTGGCATATCTGGAATGAACTATTTCCCTTAAACTTTAGCCATTTTCAGGTATTAAAGCAAACTAAAGGGGTTGGACAATTTAAATTTCAAATAATTCACATAAGTCCTTTTTGTAAGATTGATGATAGAGTTTTTGAAAGTTTTGATGAAAACTCGAAACAATTACCTTGATTACCAAGCAATACAGAATGTGAAGAAAATGAATGTCTTTGGGAATTGAAATAAAGTGTTATCTGTAATAAGACAAATGATGGTGGTCATCTCTTTGTCTTCATGTTAGACATGAGCTCATATTACTTTTATCGTCATCCAGGATATTAACAAAAGAATTTAAAATTTTTATGTGCTCGAACGGATAATGCGGGAAACCAAGCAAAGAGAACAGTTCAGCTCATTCTCACTTTTTATTATTTGGATTCTGTGATACAACTATTTATATATCATCCAAATATGAGTTAAGACATTACGGGTCAAAACATCACACCATTTTTCTTCAGCGTCTCAAATATCTTTGAAAGTAATCGAATTCTGTTGTGATGCTGCAGATATTGCACAGGGATGCATATGAACATGTACGATATTCATATTCTAATTTCAAAATATCAACCATAAGACATCATCGAACTAACTTCATTATTATATAACCAGAAGGTTCTAATTGTCTGGCGTGCCAGCTCTTTCGGTAGCGTTCTTTCCCCTAAAAGAAGCGAGATTTTTATAATGTGATTTGTTATAACCTACACAAAATCCCTAGACCTCTGATAGATTTATTAGAAAAGAGCAGACTGGGGGGTGCCACAGTCACTCGGGTGACCCCATACGTCATGGCCTTTGGGATCACATATTAAGTGCTTTTCTCGCCCCCCGCCCATTTAAAGTAAATAATCTGCGGAGAATGAGGCATTTGTTACAGAGGCATCCTATTTTTCATATGTGACAGGTATCTGTTTATACACAAGGCCAGAAGGTGTTCAGACATAATGGATAGTTGAGCAGAGCGATGATGTCAGAGAGCGGAGGAGAATACACATTCGCGTGCCTCCATCTATGTAGGGTCCTCCTGCCATTCTCTTACTTACACCAGTGAAGAATGTTAAGAGCGTTATGTCCTACAAGTCATTCTAGAACACGTTTCACCCCCAAATGTCTTATTCAGAAAATCTCTAATACATTTAGGAGGTTTTTCAGTATGCACTATGCATACACGCACACACACACACACACACACACACACACATCTATGTATATATATATATATATGTATATATATATGTATATATATATATATAGATGTGTGTGTGTGTGTGTGTGTGTGTGTGTGTGTGTGTGTGTGTGTGTGTGTATCTATATGAGTATGTACACATGTATGATCCTGGGTTACAATACAAACAGGAAAAAAAGGGGAAAAAAAAACATTTTTAAGAACATATAACAATGTATAACTCAAACATGTTTTTCTTCAGAGGTTTTACTGGCACAATAGAAGCTTTTTTCTACATGGACATTATAAATTGCAAGATTTATAAAAGAACACTCTTTCTCCATATTTTTTTCTATCTATTGACAAATGTTAAAAAAAAAAAAATTAGATGTGCGTTGTGAAGAGGGGGAGGAGGAGGAGGAGGAGGAGGAGGAGGAGGAGAAGGCGGCATATTATTAAGTTCGTTATCTTAATTTTTTTCACTAATTGAGCACAGAAAGAGACGGTAGCTGGTAAGCAGTCATTAATTAAGCCCCCTGACATGACAGTAAATGAATATTATGTGGCTACATCGGTTTTGCGCTGTTACATATTCATAATGTTAAATTAATTTAATATTCTCCATATAAATCATGCCCATTTATGAACTGAAGGTTTTGTTTTATTGTACCACATTAAGTTATGTTTCGTGAACAAGGTGGCTTTGAAGTGCAGCAATAGCCAAGGTTAGCCTTGATTATTTATGTCCTGTCTGTCAGTTAGTACTCAGCTGGAGTTTATTACCTTTTAATGTGTTGGGAACCGATAATACGGTGCACGGTTATGATGGTGATAATCACACGGGAGTGTTAGACATTAACACACCACCGGTCTCCGTAGTTAACTCTTTCCAAAATAAATAAAATTGATGCTGCCTGTGGAAAACCCACAAATAAACCGTGGACCTGAACAAAAAAACCCCCAAAAAACGCCATAAAACACTCCAGTATTAAAACGTACCTTTGGCCCTACAATGTACGCGACACCAATATAACAGATGAGGTCAAATGCATTGGATTCTTTATATTGTGACTGTAGATGAAATCTCTCTGTTGCGTTTAGATTGTGAAATGAGTGAAATGGATTGTTATGAAAGTGACTGGCAAATAAATATCGATCATTTGAGTGATGTTTTGCAATCAAAAGTGTAGGGATGTAGGCAGACATATTTGGGTTACCCCCCCCCCCTTAATGTGATCTCTTTTTCTTTAGGGTAATCAGGGAAATAGTTCCATTTCGTAGATGTTTGATAGCTTTTGCCAAGACTTAAAGATTCATTTAGCTTCTGGCAGAAGAACTAGAGAACAACTAAAATACATTTGCTAATCTAATCCAAATGACTATACTTTATCATTACAAAAGAAGAATGAAGATTTGCAGGGGGGAAGGAAATTTTCTAAATATCGACCTAATTATTGAGTAATGAAACCTAATTTACCAATATATTTTTATTTAATAATTCAGTCATGCAGTGTGAAGCAGATGGGATTTGACAGGACCTACAATGCAACCTGGGCTTAAAACACATGCAGAATTACATGCCCGCCACAGCACACATCTCTTTGACCGAGAGAGGGGAATCAAAAGTCTTTTTTAAATAACCGACTCGAGGCGGGCGACATTTGGCATCTGACCAGGCTGGGCAGAGCGATTAGTCGTCCTTGGAAAATTCTAATGCTACTTGATAAAACCCCTCTGGTTTGGGTCATAACACTATGATTGTTCTTAACTAGTCCAAGTGGGAAAAGGCAGATGGGTCATATCCCCCTCATTAATGACTCATTGGGGAGGCCCTGTACCACCAGAGTGATCCGGATTGTGCATTTGCTGCAATTTAGCACGATTAATAGAGGTGGGTCACACCAGGTCACTTTCAATTTCCACTGAGAGGAAAGAAAAATGGAAACAACTCATTTGCACAGATTTGAATAATTCACACCCTCAAAAAAAAAAAAAAAAAAAAAAAAATGGAAAAAAAAGAGAGGGGGAGAGAGAGAGAAAGAGAGAGAGAGAGAGAGAGAAAGAGATGGAGGGAGAGAGAGAGAGAGAGAGAGAGAGAATATATGGGGTGATGAAAAAGAAAGAAAGGATAAAAGAATTGGGTAGAAGGCTCGAACGTTGTTGCACTTTGCACAATAATAATCCATGCGGCCCTGGTCGCCCCGTATAAAGGCTATAATGAGTAAGACGGAGGATATGAATCCAGATGCGGGAATAAAGCCTTCCTTTCTCCCGGCAGTCTCACTCGGGAGCGTCTGTTGCGTCTAGCGAGCTTTTAAACTTATCATAAATGTATTAAGATTGCACCGGGCCATGAAACAGCTGTAGACAATTAATCTTCTGCAAATCTTATCTGAAAAATTGGTTTCTGCAAAGTAACATCTGCTGCGAGAGGTGATTATTCATGAGCAAGGCACGCCTGCCGCACTTTTATGCATAGGACACGATCATTGGCAATGAAGTAAAAATTTATAGTTTTCCCTGTTCAGTAAAAATAACATTCAGGAGCATTAAAACACCATCCATCAACATTGCCGGGGGGGCTCAAAATCCTATCTCAGCTAAAGAAATGAAAAGGAAAATACTCATTTCTGTGTGAACTTGTAGTGTGCTGCTCCATTGAGTTGATATTTTCTGCCACTGCCCCCCCCCCCCCCCCCCCCTCCTCCTTTTTGGAGAAAATGAAAATTGAAGCAGTGCATTTCAATATCAGAGTGTTTCTTTGCTGTTGAGCTTGTGAGTGTGCGCTGTTGCCAAAGTAACCCCCATTAGTTTTCTTTCACAACTCCCCAAAAGGGCATTGCACACTCATTGGCAAAGCACACATGCAGTGATAGATCAAATTAGGAATCTGCAGAAGTGTGAAACACGAACACGTCCAATGATGATATTTGTTTACAGGTTGAAAGTCTTACATTGGTTAAAATGCTTCGGGTATTATTCTACAATCAGCCTCTATAATTAGATAATGTATGGGTTTTTAATGGAAATCACCCTTTTTTTGTGATAATTTAAAAAACAAATGACATATTTACTCTGCATAGATTTCTTTATTCACATATAACTGTATGCTCACAGCCTCATCAAATCACTTAGGTTCTTTATTCTTTTTAATAGAGCGAATGTTTGGTTTGCATGTTCGTTGCGAGCATTGCCTTGGGTGAGGTACATTAAAAGAAAAGGAAATCAACTTACAATGAGCGGAGATGTTTAGAGAGATATTATGCTCTTTATCTTCAGCACATTAATTACGTTCACGTGATCTCTGATTTCCCAACTGTCGGCATCTCGCAGATGGCGACGTTATTTACAATGTAGGCCGCAGACTGGAACCCGGCCACATTCACTCTTAATGTGAATTTGATCAGCTGTATCATTGGTGGCTTGTCAATTAGTCCATTTTTCATCAAAATTAATAAACATCATGGAAACATTTACTTACTGATTTTTGTCCTTTTTTTTTTTTTTTTGTACATCTAATGTATCCCAAAGCAGTGTTTACTGGAACTGAAATCAAAATTATGGTTAACAAAAATACATCATGAAGAGATTTTCCCTACTGCCTCAGTATTCTGATGGAGAAATTATAGTTTATGTGCCACATATTTATCACAATAAATGCTTGAAAGGGTCAGTAGCATGTCATACATCTGGATATATGATGTTATGTATGTCTGTATGTCTGTATGTATGTATTATATTGTCAGCAAACTGTTTATGCCAAGGCAGTTCTCATAGGAACAGTCACTGTCAATTTGTTCATATCCTCAAAATTTCCTCTCTCTTCTTTGAGTCCAGCAAACAAAGAGTTAACACTGTTCACAGAATTCTCAATTTTGTGTTACTTTGGAGACTTTGGTGTGTGTGTGTGCGCGCACGCATGCATGTGTGCGTGTGTGCGTGTGTGCGTGCGCATGTGCTTGTGAATGTGTGTGCTCATGCATGTTTGTGTATGTGTGTATCTGTGTGTGTGTGCATGTACACGTGTGTGTGCGTGCGTATGTGTGTGTTTCTGCGTATGTGTGTATTTGTGAGCAGATGTGGTGGAAAAGGAGCATCTCCATGATCTGGATGGAGTGGCCACTCCTCCAGGGTCAGCCTTAATCAGGCCACTCACACACGACCCCTGCGCCTTACGTAATGGATGATCACACAGTGGCATCTAGATCAAACAAAAAACACTGATGAATTTTGAGAGAATCTCTGCTGGACTGAAGGGGGAGAGACAGGACACATTACCTGTGTTACCGGAGCCAAGAGGAGCAGAGATACAGCAGTGTCTGGTAGAGCTTTTTTCCCCCTGGTTTTTATCTTTATCAATTTCTAAAATAGTCCAGAACGATATGAGGGAAGCTTTTTGAAGATGCCCCTTTCTCCCTCTGCGAGAAGAGAAGCTTTATCCGTGTTTATGATTTAACCTTCATTTGGGCGAAGGCAGTCAATTGCTCAACGCAAATAAAAACGCAAAAGTCGCACCCTTTCTGCATTGCTCGCAATGAAAATCACATTTAATTTCAATTGGACGTTGAGTTCTCGTTGAACCAAAATACCTGCCTCTGCTCATTCTAGCCTTCAAGTCTGGAGATTGAGTTTAAACCCCAACATGTATTGTTCAATGTGACATGCTCAATTTATCATTAGTTGTGAGAGGAGAACGGATGAGTACACTTTCAATTTAGTTCAGATGCTTTCTCCATTCATCACGCGTTTTCCTCATCCATCATTTCCTTTCTTTGATTTGGACAAAAAAAAAAAAAACCCACACACACACACTTTCATAAGTTTAATGCAATTAATCATGAGGGTAGATAATTTTATATTAATGAACCACAACCTTTATTTCATTATTTTGTTCGATGATGAACTTGCCCTGTGAATTTTTTACGCAACCCCGGCCTGCATATGATAATATCCTTTGCTCACACAGCGTGAAAGCATAAAGATTTCAGATCTGTAGCGTTGTTGCCTTTTCTTTATGGCTTTATGTACATCTCAGCAGAGCGGCTTTTTGCGGCCCGCGTCGCCTGGCCGCGCCTCTCGTGTTCATATAACGAGACTTGACAAATTGGAAAAGTTAGACCAATAGATAGGAGGTGACCCGAAAATAAAAGCAATCACAAGAAAGGGTGAAATGCTTGGAACGGTGGACCACGACAGACTTCAAATTCAAGGTGAAATTCTGTCACTCTGTCAATAAAAGAAGTAATACCTCTCGGATCACTAAGCTTCAGTAAGAAAAAAGCAAAAAAAAAAAGAAAAGACAAAAAAAAAAGCGTTTTTCAACTATTGGTCAACTATTGCTAATCATATTACTCATACAAAATCTTTTTTTTTTTTATCTTCTCTGTGGCTTCAAGTAGTCTATGGGGAAAAGTAGTCTATGCAACATGTATAATTTAGCTATAGAGTTTTTTACATTTATGATATCTAATTTATTTATAATAACCCTCAAATTTCTTTTAAATCATTTCCCTAGCCTGTGGAAGAACAAAAAAAAAAAAAAAACAGGCCAAAAGATGAAGTGAATTGTATGTTTCGTCTCAGTGCAATCTGAAGAGGCATCTGATGATAACTAAATAAGAACATAATTATTTCTTAAACTGAATAGTCTTGAATCTCACCGCAAATCAATCAGAGCTCCACTCAAAGAAGTCCGCACTCCATTGTGGCTCAATCAAAAAGAGGGAAAAAAAAATCAATGAGACCCAATTATAGCCTGTTTCATTAAGGTATGTAAATCAGAGAGACTTGTAAATGAGCTAGTCTTACATTTCCCCCTCCTGGACCCTCTCGGCACATTAGGTGGCGGAGGAAGAAAAAAGACTGGAGCTCACTGCGGAATGTGGTTGGCTGATTCGCTCTCTGTTCTCTATTGGAAACCACCTGTGGGAGAACAGTATGGCATGACATGGTCTTTTTTTTTATCCTCGTTAATCACGCGACATCTCTCCTTATTCGCTTAACAGATCATGTAGAAATGTGTTTTTATTTTCCCCCTTTTGCATGATACACGCAATTCCCCAGTCAGAATTTTTTTTTTTTCAACTAACTGTAATAACAGCACACCTGATAGACACATTCCCTCTCCCCAACGTTTCAGGATGCGGCTCTGATACTCTGGGGCGTGCGGTTAACCTTACGTTGCTGGAAATGCATTCTGAGAGGTGGAGAGTTTTGGACATCCGTGGTTAAAAGCACGTTGAAGCTGATTTGTCCATGCTCAGGCCCACACTGTGTCATGGCTGTTCTGTCATGCACAGCCTTTGGTTCCAGCCATGGTCCTGGATGAGATGTGTCTGACCAGCAACCACGAAGGCCCTACACCCTTCTCTCATTGCATTATTTATCTGCTCAACAGACATCCGATCCTCCCTTTCATTTGGACCGTGTACGTTCTTTTGTAATCCATTTTTCAGCCAGGTCTGACTAGAGCCGAGTACAACAACAACAACAACAAAAAACAGCATTGTGAACAACATTACTGTGACATTCTATTCCTTTACACATTGATGTTTAATCATACATTCAGTTCCTGTGATACTAACACCAATAAGTGACAATTGCTATTCACACAACATAGTACCCTGAAGCATGTTCTAGATAAGTAATAGTATATTCACTTAGGTCTTAAAGGTTAGCAGTGGTTAGTCTCTATTAATACGAAAATCTTGCAGGTTGGAATTTTTATCCGAAACTTTGCAGATTGAAGGACCCTTGTTTCATGCATATCAGCAGCCATGTTTTTATTGATCTATATACTTTTTAATTATACCATTTTTTCAGTAAGATACATATCTGGTAATAATAAAAAGAGACATACCATTTGAAACATGCATGCAAACATTGTGAGAACAACACTTTTAAAAAGTCTACCACTGAAAGCACGACATATTGTTAGCAGATAAAACTGTGGAGCTTTTTCTATCAAATTTTTTGAAATAATAAAGAAAAAACCAAAACGGTTTCTGACTTAAATGTAGACTGAAATGTTCATGACTTTACAATAAGATCTAAGATTACAGTTCCCAGACAGAGAGGCAGTTAAAAACGTCAGTCCGTTAATCTCACCCATCTCCTGTCGCTCATCATAACCGTGTTTTTTTCCTTAATGATTGACTGTCATACACAAAATAACTGAAAACCATACATATAGTGATCTTAGTATTAGCACTAAACTTTCTGTCAAAGTACAGCACATCTTGAGTGCTCATAGTCTGCTGAGATATCTCCCAGTGTGTTTCTCTATTGATTTCTGCCCTGGAGACGTATTGTTTCTCTAGATCACATGCATTAGTGTAGGAGGCCCCACTTGAGCAACTGAGAGGATTGGGGAACAATGTATTTAAAAAACCGTCCTCTCTAACTAATGGCGGGTCTACGACATAGCCCCGCTGTCATTTACCCCTCTGACTGGGTAAAACCACTCAGTTCCAGGCAAACTGTGATTTAAAATGATGTCCAACTTGAACTACATTCTCCCGGAAAAATGATTTAATTTAGCGATTTATTCATATTTACTGAGTGTACCGGCATTACATTTGTATAGATCACATTCCGAGTTTTTTTTTTTTTTTTCCTTTTTTTTTTTTTTTTTTAAAAAGGAGAAATTGAGAAAATCTAATCAAAACACTGAGACACTGCGGCCAATCAGGAGGAGCCTACATTCCAGGGGCGCTGCAGGGGTTACTCTCATGGTCTTTATGATGTCTCTTGGAAATCTATCTGAATCACATTAAATTGGATATAAAGATGTGCAGACACATACATCACAGTAAATGGTGTGCCGGAGCATCGGTCGTAGAGAATCCCACCTCAACAATCGGGTTATAAAATCGGCTTCAGATCCGATTAATAATTCACAATCCTGTTAAGGGAGAACAAACATTTCTGTTCAAGCAATTTAAGTCGCAGGATTGTTATTAAAGCCGGGTGGGGGGCGCTTCCACGGGGCCTGGAGTAGAGGCTTGATCTTGGCCGCGGCAAGAGTGTGAAATTTAAGCTGGATCCAGCTTTTCTGTGCCTCAGAATAACTCAATGCTATTTTACACTCTCTGCTCTCTTTATGAAAGCACAGTCACACTAAACATGTGTGTCTCACACTCGTCCCTTTCCCGGGGATTGTATTTGGCATCATGATAACCTGCCTTCTCTTAGAGCAAAGAAACTTTCATTCTTAGCAATGTTTCTGCTTCAAAAGATTTCTTCCTTTCCATAATGAGTTTATAATTAAGAGTTGCAATTGAGTTCGAAGCAAAATGAGCTGGTAATATGATAATCAAGCACTTAACGACTTTTTCAACGGCACTATCATGAAGTGATATGGAAGAAAGACTTCCATCTACAAAAAGGTTGAAAATCAAAGCTTTCTTATTTAAAAGCAAACTACAACCAAAAAAAAAAAGAAAAAAAGAAAAAGAAAAAAACAGGACCTTTCTTTAAAAATCTTTTTTGTTGTTTTGTTGAAGCCACAATATTCAAAACTGCACCAAGACATCAGCAGAGGCCCACTGCTGTGTGTTTTTTTTTTAACAGAAATTTCACTACACTTATATTCACTGTGCAGATTCAGATGCAGGAGATACCAGTATGTGAGTTCCACCTGCTTAAATACACACATACATACATAACCTTACCCAAGGGTAAAGCTACCACTGATACTAACATTAATGTTACTAACATTAATGTTACTATGACATATTTCCCAATCAGAGCAGACCATTTCAGAATAAACAGAAAAGAAAATGTGGTGGAAATGAACTAGTGAGATTCCAAAGGTTGTTGTTTGTCTTCTGAGATGCTGGGGACAGTTCATCAGTATAGCAGAGGTTAATGTTTTTTTCTATAGTCAATACTGACCTCTAGTGGGTAGTAAAGGAACACACAACTGTGATTTATAAAAGGACTACAAGACTACAGCTCTTGTATAACATTGATAATCCTTAAGAGGTTTATTTTAAGGCACTCAGGAAGAAATCCTGTCACATATGACAATCTGGTGTGACCAAAAGGTTAAAGGGTTAAAGACAAGCCTTGTGAAACACATTCAGGCCCTTAGTATATTTCAACGGAATAATCTACATCAACAACAACTGCATTTCAATTTGAATTATCTGCTTGGTGATGATCAAACCTGCAAATATAACAGCAATCCTTTGGTAAAAACTAACACACTTTTGATAACGCTTTGTTTAAATAATAAAAGAGATGTTTCAACGTAGCACAATGACACAACCCTGTAAAAATAAAGAGTCTGATTTAAAAATGACAACAGCAAACTGATGCCAGTATAGTTTTTTTTTTTGTTCCATGGAACATACATGGTCACATTAAATATAAAATGAGCTCAGTTATCATATCATTTGCACTGAGAAAATCGATCAGTTGAAAAAATAGGTCAGTTCGAAAATTTTACGTGCAGCATAATAATCTTCAGCCAAACACAGCACTATTATTTTTTTTCTCTCCATATTATAGACCATACTTTTAAAAAATATATATTTATATTTGTGTCATCCCATTTCATATTTGATGAAACCTCCCCAATTTCACATTAAGTTCACAAACAATGTAAACAAGTGTAGGAGCTGGTGCAGAGCAGTGAGCGTCAGCTGCTGACGGGCCCTACAATTGTGCTGCTGTACATCTTCTGTTGTTCTTCCTTATATGTCTGCTTCACTTTCTCTCTCTTCAGCCCTCCGTCCCTTCAACAGAACAGACCACATTCATCAGAGATTTATATAAAAAAAAAAACCCAAAACGCTTACGATAAGTCCACGCCGTTATGTAACTCTGGGAGGTTTTTTTTAATATTATTTTTCTAAGAGACTGCGAGGATTTGTTGCATTGCCGTCCAAATGGAACATGCGCTGTGCATGAGAAGGGCGACTGGATTCTTACCAAGACAAGTCCACTAACCCGCCCTGACGGGCTATGGCTGACTTCACTCTGTTGGCAAAATGGACGGCATCCTCCCCTTCCTGTTCAAACGGACAACACTTCTTGTTCTAATATTCAGAGGCTTAAAAATTATTTAAAAAAAAAAAAAAAAAAAGATGTCTTTGACAAAGATACAAACTGGAAGTATGTGCCAAAACAGACTTCCCCATTAACTATAATTTGATAAGACCAATGTAACCTTCTGAGGATAATATTGCATTGAGCTGATATTAAAAACCCTGGACAGAAACCTTATAAACCACGATCCACTGTTTTTTGTTTGTCCGTTTGTTTTTTTCTGGGAATAGCCTTACCTCTCGGGTCATGGGAGGAAGGTACCAAACATTGCACACAATAGCCCAGCTGGTCATCATTCTGAGGAGATAGCTCACCATGTTGTATTTAGCACTATTCCAAAAGGCATCTCCAAACTGAGGGTCATACTGTCACAGACAGAACACAGAGACAATCGGTGAAACTTGCACCTAGAGCAAACACTCCTGGAAAGAAGAAGGATGACAGTAAAAAGAATACCTTGATGGCCACTGGATATATAGTGCCTCCTATTTCAAAGCTTCCCTTCTTAAACATCATGACAGATGTGTTATTGATGCAGGTTCCTGTTACACGGGGACAAAGTTACTTTTTCACTCATAAAACTCTTTTAATTACGTTATTTTTTAAGATGACTTGTAAAGTTACGTGACTAATGGCACTACGGTATTGCATTTAGATTGGTACAGTTTAAAGTTTTAACATCAGAAAATACATTACATGTTGTTATCCTGTTACCAACATGTTTCCTTAATTCTTCTTTTTTTTTCCATTTCACTATACTATACCAGTAATGGGTACTGATTTACATCTCAGGTAATATAATCAGTCTAGACTCTGTGGATGGGATCATTAAGACAAAAGGCATCCTCAAATAGCCTTACCCTCAGGGAAGATGAGAATTGGCAGCTTGGTTTTGTCTGCGACATGATCCCTCAGCCTGCGACATTGTAAACGCATGAATACGTTGTCATTCTTTGAGGATTTATTATTATTAAGTACAGTGATGGTAAAGGCAAAAGACCATCAATAAAAAATGAAAAATGAATCATCAATAAGATGTAACATGAATGCTTAAGTGTGATAAGTAGGTATTTTCTTACATTATATATGAATGTATTCACTTAAAGACATATTGTAGAAGACCTGTTACTGATGTGACTCTTTTTCACGTCGACAGTCATCACCTGTCTCACCTTTTGGCCACTGCGTGTCGATCTTTCATCTCTGACCTCTCAAACCAAACATGGGGGCAGGAGCGAAGCATTGACCTCTGGATGACCCCCATCAGACCCCCATGAACCTGTCCCACCTATGAGGGGCGAAGATGATTGACAGGTGTGAAAAACCACATCTACTATTTACTTCAGTCTAGACGCAAAAGAGCTCATAAAAAAAAATGTCTCACCGGTGCACCCTTACTTACCATGGCATAACAGCCATCATTTGCCAAAATGACAATATCAATTGGTGACGTGTGGTTAGCCACACATATTCCTCCTTTCTTGGGTTTATTCTGCCTGCAAAAGATCAAACTAAAGCGTTAACTACCCTCTATTGGCCTGTGTCAGGCTATTTTGTCATTGAAAGAAGAATGTGGAGAGGGAAAAGCGGGTGTGATGATAAGATCTCACTTGTTATGGTAGTGAATGACAGCAGAGAGGCCTTTGGCGCAAATCCTGTAGCATGTCAGGTGAACCAGGTCACTTAGCCAATCCTTCACTCTGACAAACACAGAGACGCAAATGTCACGGCGTGTTCTGCTCCGCGATCCCCGCGCCGCGATGCAAAATGACCTTACTTTCGTTTTAACAGCCATGCACGTACGACGATGCCAAGATTTGCCGTTTAAAGCTATCACCAGTCAACGTTTAGGCCCATCATCAGCAATATCAACCATCAACCGAAATACTTCTCCATAAATATTTCACTTTGAAAGGAAGAGCTTGGGTAAAAAGCAAAGAACAGTACTTGCTGTTGGGCAGCAGTCCCACTAGAGTGGTGCCGATCACTAACCAGCTCAGTCCAATTACGGCCAGAGTGATTCTGTAACGAGAAACAGAAAACCTAATTAAGCAATTCTGCAAAGCATGAAAATGATCATAATAATAATAATAATAATAATAATAATAATAATAATAATAATAATAATAATAATACAAAATAATAATAATAATAAACTACAGCAGGAACATGCCTTCTTCTCTTTCATATGTATTACTCATGTTTCAGTTTTTTATCAAGTGTCACTGAAAATGAATTGCTGAGACAGATGAAATGGAGAGAGACAAGGCAGGCAGACTAGCAAATGCATCCATCTCACCTGAGAGGGGCAAGGACGCAGTAACGTATAAACACACCCAGACCCCATATAATGGTGACCCGCACGCTGATGTAACAGAAGTTGTTGTTGGTTCGGGTCAGAAGGTTCCAGGAGACCAGCTCTTCAGACGTGAAGCGCTGAGTCACCTGATCCTCCACGATTGTCTCTATCCCTTTCCTGCAGAAGTAGAAGGCGTCACACAGGGTGAAGTCTCCGCCGGTCAGGGACTGAGGCCAGTTCCTCCGCAGTTCACCGATCTCTTCTGCCATTGAACCGTCATCTCTCTGGATGATTCCTGCAGGGGGAAAATAACAACAGCTGTGCTTTAGTCAAGTCTGTCACTTTAAAAAAAAAAAAAAAGGCACAAAATCAGCAGAATGAGTTATGAATTCAATTGATCTTAGCTAGGATTTTCACTTCCCCCCCCCATACTGGGTCGACAGGTCAAAAGTGCAGGTTACTCAACGACCAAAGCGTCTGAGAAAAGGAACAAACACGAGCTGACTGTGCAATCGACGTAAAGTATTTGCCTAATATTATTATGTAAGGCGTTTGTGAATTTTCTTTCATAATCATCCATGGACCAATCACTGGTGTATGACTGAGAGACAGGTTTTGATTCTTAATAGATGTACTTGTAAAATGCCTACATACGTTTTGCACATTTCCCTATCTGATATATTTATGACATACATTTTTTTTAACAGGTTTTAGATCAGAGAAATATCTGACAGGTTGGTATGTAACATTAAAAAACATAGCACCTCAGCAGCTAAACTAATGAGTCACACGGTTCATTGTTAACTATAATGTTTCAGAGAGATAACTGCTGAATTTTTGTACATTTTTGACATGAAGATTAGTTTTAGATGTTGAAATAGCATACAGAATGCAGAGAGTATCCCTAACTTTGATCTCAGATTAATCCAAAAATCACATGTAGGCCAAAGTCCCGAACAGTAAGAGAGGACTCACGTTTAATATGATGAAATCAGTAACCCCAGTTGACTTACTAAAACATCACTAAAGTTCTACCAGCTGAACATTTCATCATAATCTCAGTGTTCTTATCACAAACATTGCACTCAAATTATTTATACTAATAACACAGGTCAAGGAGCTTTTCGAAACAGGACATTCTCAAACACCAATCACGCTTGAAAATGGCAAGTAAACCCACTTTCCTTCCATTATAAATCTGTTGCCATCACCAAATCCAATCGGGAAGGGGAGAGTCAGAAGCCCTCAGTGAGAATGTATTTGTACAGATCGTATATAGTACAGGAGAAGCCTGTGAGAATGTACGTACCATTGGGAAGTTGGGCTGTGGGGGAGGGTTGGTCCCTCTGTCCTCGTTGGATCCTCAGAGTGGCCCACTACCCATAAAACAAGTTTATTTTCAGTTGACCCTTCACACAGTGCCGCACACATACAACACATTTCTTTAACAACCTATTTTAAAAACAGGTTAGACTTCACGGTGAATTTGAAATTGAAGCCAAGACGAGTCCTTGATCTGTAGTTAAACGACACGTTCAGTGACAACAGAGCAATCCAGAAAAATACTATTATAGGGTTTGGTTAAGATTTTCAGTGCATCTGCATGTGGTTCACGGGATTGGGTATTATAACAATGTGCTTACCTCAAGGATTTTCACTAGTATTTTCATGTAGACGTCCGTGACTCCAAGGGACAGTCCAAACATTGCCGGCACTACTATAAGTCCAACCACTATAGACAGCCACACCTTGAACAGCGAGTACGCCATGTCCCAGGCATCGTCCATCTCTCGAAAACTTCTATCACTTACCGCTCGAGCACATTGGGATCAGGTAACAGGCTAGAAAAGATTCAAAGTATTTTAGTTGATTGCATTTTTTAAGTGATGAATTTGTTTGGAGAAATTTCGCCACGTCAACAATAGCTTTAAAGGTTTACACGTCAACAAAAATTAATATGGACATCATACTGTAAAGTACGATGTAAATGAGGTATGTATATATATACATACCTCATTTACATCGTACTTTACAGTATGATGTCCATGCGTTCTGCCATTCTACACATGCTCATTACTCCTTTCTCATTTCTCGAACATGATACGTGTCACCAAACATAACAAGCTTCATTTATATCCATGTTCACTTAAAGAACCGTTCGTGACGAAACTAAAACATGCACCTCATTCGAACACCTTGGGAAAAGACCATCGTAATTATAAGTTTAAGTTACATGACAGCACTAGCATCGCTTTTTGACATACACTGAAACATTCTCAAACGGTGGGTAAAAGCCATTGTATGTGAATTCAGTTTGACTCATAATCCAGTACAAAGTAATCCCCCTCGATATGGGATACTGTCACAAGTAAATGTTTCTACTGACGTCAATTTTCACTGTTTCCAATTCTACAAACAACCAGTTACATTAGCCACGTCAACAAAAACCAGAATTCTTTTAAGTCAGCGGAGAAAAATAAAAACAAAAACATAAATGGATGTTAATCACGCGGCTGAAAACTTCTGTTGAGATCTGACTGTTACTTAACAGTTGTTCTGATATGTGAAACCGCTATGCAGTAATGCAACATAAAATGTGGCAACAGCAGCTGGACAATACCTGAATACAAAAGATACATCAAAGGTAATTCTTGACAGTTGTTTAGTGTATCGAAATATTCCCCATTCTTCCTGACGATTATTGTCGCTGTCGCAGCTAATACAACAAACGCTTTTCTCACATAACTTTGGTGCTAGTAGTTAGGCTACAAAGTTTGACAAAAAAAAAAATATTAATCAAAAATAGAGAGACAGTGCCCCCTTGTGGCCCAGATCTTTTCCACAAACGACTTGTAGGCGTATTGCTTGTAATCTTTTGATTGGTTCAAGGAAGGGAAATAAAAAAAAAAGAAAGAAAACAAAAGAAAACTGTTATCACGGACACAGCTTTATACCTTTTTTAAACCATAAGGTTCTTTAGTGAAGAAACAAGTAGGGGTATAAAATTCGGCCGTTATGCCAACAATATTTTGTTATTACATTTGACTATTCAACACCTGATAACTGAAACTCAGAGGCTTGTGTCACCTCACGATACTACAAATATCATCAGGAGTGCCGCAAAATTTGTAGACGCCTCTCACAAACCTATGCTTGGGCTGCCATTTCAGCGTCATAAATCAGTTGAGACTCAACAAGCAGAATAGCTAGAGAAGTGCTAGGATTTTTTTCATCAACAGGTAGAGCTGTTGACTCACCTGCTGGTGGCGAATGCTTAGGACGCAGCCACGCATGGACTCGCTTAACACTGGAATTTATGGAAGGGTGCTCAACTCCGGAACAAGTCAGTAGTGTTGAACTACCACAATCGTGTCTGTAGTGTTGAAAAAATAGAGTTTTTTTTTTTATCTAACGCAGTTGTTTCTATTTACATGTAGCCAACACATAAGAGATTTGTGTTTGTTCTCAAAGGTGCCGTCGAGACATAGACTTCTTCTGAAATTATCCCAGTACAACAGAACAGAGTGGATCCCAACCCTCTCGTATTCCTACCATATCGATGAAACATTTATGCTGGACCTCAGTGGATTTCTGCTCATGACCAGAAGCAAGAGATCAAAAACTCAAATTTAAACAGATGTGGCATTTACGCACTCAGCTTTACACTAGATCATGTTCATTTTCAACATGCATACTCAAAAGATATTAACTGAGACGCTGTAGTTTTCTAATAGCCTATGCTTCTGTTAAAGTAGCATGCAATTTTCTTTTAATGCGCCGACTATATATATATATATATATATATATATATATATACCCCCCCCCCCCCCAAAAACCTTTTCCCTTACAATGGCTCAGATCTGTTGCCATCTTTTTCACAATGCTTCTTCCATAATCGAGTTTTCATTGAGGAAATATAGCCACGTCTGATATACGCTATTTATTTATTTAGTTAGTTAGTTAGTTAGTATCATCAGCCTTAGCGCAGTGGCATGAATGTAGAAGGAATAACGTTCGTAAGCCTGCTGTAAATATCGTGCAGTTAAATTCGACAACCGCATATGAGAAATAAATGACAAAATGATTTCATTTCTGGTCATTTACTTAATAGTAGTCCATTCGACAAGTGTAGGTTTACAGTGTTCTTTTTAAGAGAATTAAATCGGGATTTGCTGCATTGTCCTGGTTTGTGCCAAGTACAAGGGTTTCAGCACAGTTCACAATAATACACTTGTTTAACTTAATTAAATAACTTTATGTCATAACTTTACTATTATTTTTATGTTTAACATGCCATGTATTTTTTTCTGCTAAAGACTTATTGTATCTTAATTTATTGTTATTGCGCCACTCCAGTCAGCGGCGCTATAGGCTGCGTATCACGAGCGCACGTTTCGCCAAAACGTGAAAGGAACATGAAGAAGACACTATTACGGAAATTACGTTATAATTAATTTACGTTAGAATGAGTCCATCCCCCATACAAACAGTTCTGGGATAATGAGAAACAGAATAACAGAGAATGGCCGAATTTAAAACCACTGTTCGTATGTCGGGATTTGTTTTGAGCTCATTAATGTTTCAACATTTAAACAGTGACACAGATGTGGTGAGTAGTTAATTGGTAGTTGTACACTAGCATCACAGAAGTTAGCCAAGTTTGGCTAACTTGAGGCAGTTTCTTTAACATGAGCGCAGTTTTATGGAGACTGAGAACAATACAGTAGCACTGAAGATACGTTATCACTTCAGGCCACTTTTATGTGAAAACCAACAGCACCAGGTGACTCAGTAAATAATACAAATATGCAAACCTACTTGGGACGATAACTTAGAGAAACTTTTTGATACAGGAGGGATTCATCCTTGGGGAAAGGGTTGCAGAAGAGAGGAGCAATATCACCGATTCCCAGATAGATCAAGTTCAACTCGAGCACACAATAAGTAAGTTGCGGATTTCATTGTATCAGGACGTAAGCTAATTCTCGCAATTCATGGACTGTTCTACTGAAATAAATCAGTAGGTTTTATTATAAAAAAAGATAAGGTAGCTTTGACTTCAATTGCCTTCATTGCAGGTATACAGAAACACGTTCCTTGCCGCGCATTGCATACGTAAGTGGATATTTCTACTGAAACACTTATTTCCCTGAAGATTTACATCATTACATGTCATCACAACACTGTAAATGTGTGTTTGCCTTACAGGTTCTACAACAATGTTGGAATGGTCAACCGAGATGAAATTAGTCGAATTTTGTCAAACCATAAAGAGGTACTGTGGGTTCAGCTCATTACTACAGCGTGATTAGGTTAGAAGAAGCTAAATGTTATCTGGTAACCTATAGCCTAACAACATTGAGACTTTTGAGTTCTCTTATTAATGCGTTTCTTACTTGAGTGTGAATATGAAACTGTATGAAATAAACAGCATAGCTGTTAACGGGTATTACAATTTTTTTTGTGTGTGTGTGCAAAGGACAGTGTGATTGGGTGGTACAGACAACGGAGAAACACCCATCAACAGATGACCTTCAAAGAACAGCTAATCCATCAGAATTTAAAGAAGGCTCTTTCAAATCAAGAGCTAGTTTTCGTACTGCTTACAGCCACAGAGGTTACATCATCTGGCTCCACTCACCGCCTAGAGTACTCAACTTTTGTTTCACACGGGAGGTATGAATGACAAACTTTTCCCTGCAACACGGTTCACACAGGTGGAGCATAAAAGGTCAGTTGTGGTGTAATTAATTTATGTTGTTTTCACTTCTCATACAGCCAATATCATAAAATCCCTATTCTGGTGAACAACTTGGGAATGCTGGAACAGCAGGACTACTGGAGGGTTTCTACAGCATGTTCGTCTTTGAGTCACAGTCAAGCAGTGAGGAAATGCAGGTATTAAATGCTTGATTTGGTGCATCCTGTAGCATTCATTAGAGCCCAACCGATATGGGATTTTCAAGACCGATACCAATTTCGATATTTGAGGATTTAAAAAAAACGATATCAATATATCGGCCGAGATTCTTTTTTTTTTTTTTTCCAGAAACCCCATAAGATTTACCTTAACCTTGGTTATGTCTAGTTGTTTAAGAGTCCTGATCAAACTAATGAGACATAATCCAGTTTAAAAATAAACTTGTTTTGTTGCCATAAATAGTACTTTGAACAAAGGTACAAGAAAATATATTAAAGTTTTGAGAAATAGAAGTCAAATGTGTGAAAATACAAAAGTAAAAAAAAAAATGTATATACAATGTAAGCTACAAGAAACCATTTTTCAACCACCATTTGGCGCTGTCTAAAACATGCCATCTTACACTATGCAGTAAACTGATAGTGACCTAGTGTAAACGCTGCTGCTGAATGCATCTGCTACTACAAGACGGTCTGCACTGAGGACTTGCGACTTTGAGATTTCCCGCTACACATTTGAAAGAGAAGCTAGATAACTTTGTTTAGCTACCAAGCCATGTTAGATACATGTTTACACCGACAGGCATACGAGTCACAGAAATATTTACCATTGCTTCATTTAGGCAGAATAAGATAAACGCTATAGTTTAACTGCACATTAACGTTGGCGGTCTTCCAATGATAAGCATGGCATTAGCTAGCTTTGTGGCTAACCTTATTTAGCAATGAATAGCGTTATAACCTGCTGTAAGCGATGTTGCCAGAAAATGTTTGGAACGGACGCGGGAGAAATGATAGGACAATTGTTTGTTTACTTGCTAGAACTACCGCACTGTTTAATAAATAAACCTAGAATCAAGTTTGTCGACAGCTTAGCCTACACCACTCAAATACCCTAACATATAACGTAATTTTGATGTTTGACCGTACGGGCTTTCACATTACTGCAGCAAAACCAGGCATGGCTTACACAAATGTTGTCAAGCTTATTTGGGCAAAGAGGAGAACTGATGGGGGATGTTTATTATTATCTGAGTAATGTATTTCACGTGACAATTATCAGCTTACCATGAACACAGATGATCTCCGCTGTGGGCTACTCTGTTCGACTCTGCTTGGGTCAGTTGATTGTTGTCATTTGTTGTGTTCGCACGTGTGTTGCCAACAATGAAGTTGTAGTGTGCCCTCTCGAGGACAAACTACTCAACGACAACATTCTTAACATTGTCTCTCCATTTCTTCTCTAATTGTCATTTATCGGCCGTTATAAACGCCGATACTGATATATCGGCAAGTAGCTCATATCGGCCGATAATATCGGCACGCCGATATATCGGTCAGGCTCTAGCATTCATGCTTGACCACTGCATGACTTTTCACTTCTCATCTTTGCAGGTCAAAGTTCCTTTCCTCTGATGACAATCTCAGCAAGGTTGAACATATCAGTAATATGAATGATATATTGTTGACTGAACTGAAAGTAAGTATATTTACATCTGAGGAACTACCATTTGCATGGGTAAATGCATACAAGTTGTTAGACATGTTTAAAAAAAAAAAAAAAAGACTATTGTCAATCTCAGATTTTTTCTCGTATCCCATGTCAACAAGTTTATTTTTGCGGTGCCAGATTTTTTTTTTTATGTCTCTTCAGTTAGCTTGTGTTCCTGTCTGTCACAGAATGCGTGCAAGGACGTGGAGGAAAGTGAGAGATCGGTGGAAAAACTGCGAGCCGAGGTGACCGCACTGAGAGAGGCTATCAGTAAAAGAAGCACACAACAGAAGCGGCGTGAAAGTAAGACATTCCCGGTCTTCAGAGTCCGTGGTTTAGTTTCACTATTCTTTGATGAGTATACATTGGCAGCCACAGTGTGTATATTCCCATTATTAGCAAAAACCTCAAAAACCTGTGACAAGAGAGTAACAAGTCTGTGTGATCTAGAGATATGTACCAGCTGTTCACAGGGGTGTTAAAGCGTGCTTGTGGTGCTAAAATCTCAATACACTGACTGTTTCTTCTGTCGTTATATTTGTTTCAGCTAAAGAGGAACCCAAACCTGATGAATGCCAAGAAAACGTGCTTCTGTGTACGTCTCTGAAAGCGCTGTTCCCTAATGCTCCCCTCTTGCGGACGCAAGCTCTGACCCTGGAGGGTTTTCCGGTTTTGGAGCTGTGCTGTGACACAGACCATGACATAGACATCTCTGCCAAGCTGCCTTTGATCCTGGACTGCCAACATACCAAAGCCAGGAAGAGGAAATTGGACACATGGGAGAGATCCAGTGAACAGTGCCTTCTTCCAGGCCTTTCTCCCAGCAGCAAGAGAAAGAAAAACCTCGGAGACACTACCGGATTGCTGTTTGAGAGTGGATCGGATACAGAAGTGGAGTTAACAGGAGAGAATAAAAGTAGCTCTCCTGTTTTTTAACGGCTGACACTGCTGAACGTAACAACTGAATTAATCTCTCAATGAAATATCAAAGCATTTTTAGCATGTTTGGAGGACTGCTGTTTGAGTGTGGATCGGATACAGAAGTGGAATTAACAGGAGAGGATAAAAGTAGCTCTCCTGGTTTTTTAACGGCTTACACTGATGAACTAATCTCTTCATGAAATATCAAAGCATTTTTAGCCTGTTTAGAGGGCCATTCATTTTCTGAGTATACTGTTTGTCATTCAAGCAAACAGTGATGAATTTTAAAAAATGTTTTTTTCTTCTACATACATCAGCTTAGTTTTTAATAGGACAAATTCTGACATCAGAGAATTGTAGCTGCTATGCTTAACTCTCAGATCTCTTGCCGCTTTCAGATTTGACGTGCACATAATGTAGCAACAGCCAATGCAATGGGGGGGGGGGAGGGGAATCACTCAAACAAAGAAACCCACTCTTTGCACAGAACTAGGATAGGACGAGAGTGCTTTCTGCCCGTGGTGCATCTTCCTCTGTATGATTCATTTTCCATTCTGATCCTTGCTTTAAAATTTTGGGGCTATTACAAGAAAGTGTGGATGTAATACAGAAAGCAACACTGTCCTCATAACAGAACGATTCCATATTTTAAAGGACGGCTGGCAACCCTACTTGTACACATGTCTTACGTGATGTTAATCTGGCCTAAAAGAATAAAAAGACATGAAAGGCAAAGGCAAGCAAGGAAGGATAAATCTGAGACCATGTTAAATGTAAGTGATGAATTTTCAGTTAAATAAATATTTTTTTTTTCTATCCAAAAATGATTTCAAGCAGTCTCATAATTTTGTGAATTTCTCCTTCGCGGTAACATCACAGAGCTTAACAGAAACATATAAATGTATGGAAAACTTTATTGTTCAACATGGCATTTTAAATTATATATACATATCAATATGCATTGGAAATATGATTTTGCACTACAACATCAGACACACAATGACTTGGAACTGAACATGTATAGTTTCACTGAAGACTCTTGAAGGCTGGGTTATATTACTCCAGGTGCTTGATGTCACAAATATTGGGGTCTTTCATAAACTGGGGGTCCTTCAGCGTTACTGACATGAAGCCTGTGGAACAGATTAGACTATCATTATGTGTCTAGTGATATACTGATGTCCCACTCTAGACTGGCCGATTAAAATGTGTAATTCACACAAGAAACAAAGAAAAAGGTAAAACCCATAGAATAAGAATATATTTAAAAGAAAAAATCTTTTGAGCATACTGAAAGTAAACAGAGCGATGCAAGTGTTTGATAGTTTAGCCTGTTGGTTTACATAAAGCAAAAACACTCTTTATCTCATCAATTAACGGTATGACTTTAAAAGCATTTCCTCATGACATGGTGATAAACATTCAGTACGAATTCTAATTTCTCTCTCCAAATTTAGACATTATTAAACCTGTCTTAGGAACAGGAACAAAGGCTCACCCATTGAACGAGCTCTCTTTATTGCTTTTGTTACCAACTTCTGCTTCCTGCTGCACAAACCTAGAGACCAGAATTCATTTTTTGAGACACAACAATATAAGAATGAATGCTCAATAACTTCAAATGTTTATTAACTTAATTTTTTTTCCCCTGCTGTATGATTCCTACCTGTTATGTGTCTGCCATATATTCTGCCAGTGTGTGGCGATACAAATTGGGACAACAACTGCAATGGAGAGAAAAATTTGTTTTGTTTTTTTTAATGGAAACAACTTCATTTTTTTTAATACAACCACCAAAGCAACATGAGCACACTGGTTTATGTAACATATACAAACGTATACAAACCTGGACATTTTTGTAGTCGACGGGTATATTGCAGAGAATGCAACCCTTCTGGGGTTGCTTATATGGATCTTCCATTTTAATGGGCTGATGAAGAAGGGAAAAAAACAAACTTGTAATGTTATAATATACAGAACAACTCACATTAATACAACTCTCAAAAGGTACATTAACAGTCCTTAGGATACTACCATGTCATTGTCTTTCTGGACTTCATGCGATGTCGTTGTTAGAGTTTTCAAGCACTGCCCTGTAAAGAATGACATGAGAACATTTTAGGCTGTTGTAAATGACATCTGGACTGGAGTACAGATTGGACCAGTAGGTTACGCTCAAAGAGCTACAGCGGTAAACATGGTGCCAATTTAATGTTTGAAATCACGTTCAGTACCAACATTCAGGCTGGATTTTGACTGTTAAAAGCAGCATATAATGCGCTACTGATTCAAAAGTGAGGTATAATCACACAAATGCACCTGGCTAGCTGAGGTTACACAACCTAGACGCTTAGCTGTTGTAAAGGGCTGGAAGACGTGCCCGACTACACAGCAAGCTAGCGTGCTAACGTTAGTAAGTAAGCAACTTAGCTACTGCCAATTGCGCCACAAAGCTATAATAATTCTACACCGGACGGCAACAAATTCCAATAACTACCTGTTGCATTGGGTTTAATTCCTTGTGAGAAGGTTAGCTGTATGAGTCGACAGCTTCTGAGGGCAAACATCCTTCCTATCAGGTCACGAAACTACCATAGTAGAGCTGCAAGAACACATGCAACGTTTAGGAACGGAAGTACACTTCGTTGACTGCGTGAATTCAGAAACATCAGGCAATATTAAAACAGGAAGTATATAAATTCAAAGGTCGTCCAGAAACTTCATTCAAAGATATCTGTGCTCAGATATGCTTGTATACCCGAATTATAAATTACACTTTTGTTGTGCTGTTGTTAAATATATGCAGCATATTGTTGATTTAATCAATTTAGTAACTTGGACGCAAGTAGGATTCCAGTCACGTGAGGACAATGTAATCTCTGATTGGTGGGCGTCCTCACCAGGATTTTTGAAAGATCAGCATCATTTTGTTGTTAAACAAGGCTGGAACATTGGATACCATGTATTTTAAATACATGGTACCATGGAACTAAGGTAACCAAAGAAAGTTTGGGCAACCGGTTACATTCCACACTTTTCAAACTTAGATAACCTTTTAAGGTTTGCTTGGTAAATATTTTCTGGAATCAGCAATGACACCCTGAATGTCCTTGCTATCATGCACTGCTGTGGTATTCGTAGAGTTGAACCAGACAGTAGCCTCTATAAAGTACAAAATGTTTACTGACACGGTACAAGGGGTGGCTCGGTAGCGCTATAGCTATTATCCGAGCTAAGTTACTATGAGTGCCGACGAAGACATCAGTGGAGTTATCATAAAACGTACATCTTCAAAAAAGAGATCCCGCGGCAGTCAGAGAACTCATCTCACCCCAGCAAAGAAACGAGCAAGTCCAAAAGATGATCAGTTCCTTGAAGATACTGATATGAATCAAATGGTACTGACAGAGCAGGACGTGTGTACACCGGTAAACCACTTAATCTAATATTTTAGTTTTCGGCAAGACAATGAACCGTTAGTAGTTACAATCAATTAACTGCCATATTATGCTTGTCTCGTGTTGCAGTGCTGCAGCGACAATGAGGATTTATTTGACGGGTACGATAGCATTGCATGTGACAGCTCTTTCCTTGCAAAGCTTGAGGATGTGGAGCTCAACGCGAAAAAGTTTGACAACGTCTGCTTGGAGCAACATCCTTCTAACTCACACAATGATTCCCCTTCAGTGGAAATTATCAAAGCTGGCATGGGACAGACGTGTGAGGACAATCTCACAGACTCGCTGTTTACAGAGGACCTTCATGACGACTTAGTTAAAGACCTCCCAAGCTCACAGCTTGCATTCCAACGAGAGGTTGCCCAAAACGTCAAAAAGTACTCCACTTCAAGCAGGGATAACACTTCCACACCAGTAGCGAAAGGCTCCAGGAGAGTTATCCAGGAGAAACAATCGGTTCCCACGGCCAGAAGGAGTATGTCTGACAGCTTGAAGAGAGCAATGCTGGGAAATGCAGTTACATCATCAAGTGTCTCAAAGACAGCCCTGCAGAAGGAGGCTGTGGTTTCCGAGGAGATTGGCATGGCCATGAAGGCTATGGAGTCCATTTCCACAGATGCAGACCTTGGTCCTTTCTTTGGCCTGCCCAGCAAGGTGAAAGATCTAATCCACAGAATTAAAGGAATTGAGGATTTGTACGGTAATGAACATTTCACATTAGACCCTTTAAATATATGTGTGAAAAAGATATATTTTTTCTTATGTTTACTTACCAGGCTTTAACAACAAAGAGAAGAGTCAGTATTTTTTTAGTTTACTGCGAACAACACGGTATTTTCTGAGGTAATTTATATGTTAGTGTTGCTTAGTTATAAATTGAGTGATTACATTGCCTTTCTGAATATTTTTTTGTCTGTACATCCCATGCATTGATTGTTACTTTAAACAAAAATTCATTTGTATTTTAGAGTGGCAGAAAACATGTCTCACCCTAGACTCAGTGCTACAGAGGAGGAACCTCATCTACTCTTTGCCAACAAGTGGTGGAAAGACATTGGTTGCAGAGATCCTCATTCTCAAAGAGCTTTTGTGCAGGAAGAAGGATGCACTTCTCATTTTACCATATATATCTCTGGTACAGGAAAAGGTGTGTACATGAAATATTTACAGGTGTGTTTTTGGTGGTGGACTAACTTTTAGCATTTTGCTATAAGCTTAGAGGGTTATTATCACAAAACATGGCAGTCAAAAACATACAGCAGGTTTGTGTGTTTACTTTAAACTGTCACAGCTGCGTAGAGTTAGCTAGAGTTAGCTAGGTAGAGTTTTTTTTATGTGTGTGCTTTTGAATTCATTGTTTATTACTACTTTCTGTGACTCTGTCCCTTTGTAGGTTCGTGGGCTGGCTAACTTTGGAATCGAGCTGAACTTCATGATTGAGGAGTACGCTGGCAGCAAAGGAAAGTTCCCCCCCGTGAAAAGAAGAAGCAAGAATTCCCTTTACATCACTACTATAGAGAAGGGACACAGTCTTGTCAACTCCTTAATTGAGGCAAAGCGACTGGACAACGTGGGTTTGGTGGTGCTGGATGAGGTGAGTAAAGTCTGTGTTCAGAATTCACTCTTATCTAAGCTTTTTTTCAAATATTACTGTCAATCAAAATGAGGTTTTATAAAAGGTTATGTAACGGTCATTTGAAATTTATGAATAATAAATTATAACCGAACACACTGCGTTAATCCTTTTTTTTTGTCCTTAGTTACATATGCTTGGGGAAGGCAGCAGAGGAGCGATTCTGGAAATGGCTCTGGCCAAAGTGCTGTACGCCAGCAGTATGTGGCTTTTTTTTATAAATCTCTTAAAAGCTCTGTTCACGGTATTTGTATCCATAACATTCACGAAGCCATTTATTTTACAGAAACAACCCAAATCATTGGAATGAGTGCAACCTTGAGTAACACTGAGGATCTTCAAAAGTTCCTGAGGGCTGAGAATTACACAAATGACTTCAGACCTGTGTGTATTGTGTTACCCACTCAGTTACTTATCTGTTTGTTTGTTTATCAAGTATGCAATAATAAAGACGTATCAACGTAATTTTTCTCATTTATTTATTCATTTTAACTTTGTTACATAATCATTACTTTCATTCACGCTTTATAATTGTGCCTGTTGGTTGTTGTTTTTTTTTTTTTTTGGTTGTTTTTTTTAGGTTCAGCTTAAAGAGTATGTGAAGTTACGGGATAGTATCTATGAAGTTGACCCACAGGAGGAGGAGTGCTTTAGATTCTCTCGTCTTTTAAACTTTAAGGTATGGAGACACTTTTTTTTTAATGCATCGGACTCAAAATGAGAATCCTTTTTTATAATTAGTTTGAAACTGAAATTACAGTGTGATGAACTGCTTTTTTTTCTTTCTTTTTTTTTTTTCTTTTTTTTTTCAGTACTCCAGTGGGATGCAGAAAACTGATCCGGATCACATTGTGGCTTTGGTGACAGAGGTGATTCCAATGCATTCCTGTTTGGTCTTCTGTCCAACCAAGAAGAACTGTGAAAACGTTGCTGGAATGATCTGCAAGTACCTGAAGAAGTGTGTAGTCTTGTCAAATTTTTTTGATGTGACGGCTCTCTGTCAGTTATTAGTACGGAAGCTGTTTGATACAGGTTTGATGTTGTTTTTTACTTCACACGTGAATAAATAAGATGTTTCAGCTCTCTGAAGTGTGTTTGTTTTCCTCTATAGGGAGTTTTTAAAGCACAAAGAGACAGAGAAAGCCACCCTGCTGGCAGAGCTGAAGAGCAGTGGGAATGGATCCCTGTGTCCGATCCTTCAGAAAACCGTGCCTTATGGCCTGGCCTACCACCACAGTGGCCTGACCAGTGACGAGAGGAAGCTGGTGGAGGAGGCCTACTCCTCAGGAGTGCTGTGCCTCCTCACCTGCACCTCCACTCTGGCTGCTGGGATCAACCTGCCAGCTCGCAGGTTAGTCCAGTTCAGCCATCATTAAACATCGTGAAAGAAAAGCTTCAGATTTCTGTTTCAGATGAACTTTTTTTATGTGCTTAACACATGATGATTAAAAGCATAGAAATAATGTGATCTTTTTTTTTTTTATTTACTTTTTGTTGGCTTTTTGGCTAACCCTCAGGGTGATTCTCCGCTCCCCTTACGTGGGTGTGGACTTTATTAAGAGGAGTCAGTACAAGCAAATGGTTGGTCGAGCTGGAAGAGCTGGAATTGATACAATGGGTGAGAGCATTCTCATCTTACAGGACAAAGACAAGATCATGGTATGACATCCACCGGTTTAACTCAGTGTGTAAACCTGTCTTGTTACTTTAATCTAGAGAATTTAGGATTAAGGCTAAGGTCCCAGCATTGACACTTAACTCTCAATGGCATTTTGTTGAGTAATTATCCAAATCTTTTATCTATGAAACCTTTCCCTGCTTGTCCATTTTCAATAGCTTTACTGTAACAAACTTGTGTCATGTCAAGAGTACTGCATGTCATGAAACACAAGGTATGACTCTGGTTAGTGTGAATGACCAACTTTAGTGGTAATTGGTATTTTGTTTTTAGGCCAAAGCACTTATGTCCTCTCCAATGGAGAGGTGTTACAGCAACCTCCTGCATGACGGCGGAAAAGGTCTCATGGGTCTAATCTTGTCTCTCATCGGCCTTAATGTGAGTTCAGGCGTTTTATTTCCATATCACGTTTGTGGTTTTGTTTCATTTACACTGCTAAGTCAACCAAAGATGATTTTTATCTACTAGCTGACAAAGTCATTTTTGCCCCATGGTTTTCTGTAGACAGATGAGGTTTGTTTGTGACATTACAGTATCAACAATGAGTCTTAAATTGACTAGGCTTTTTGTTTTGTTTTCAGATAGCACAGACACCTGGAGAAATCAAGGAATTTATGTCTTGCACTCTGCTCGGCGTTCAAGAGACCCAGATCTGCCCAGAGAAGAGCCTTGAGAAAATCATAGAGGAATCAATAGACACTCTGCAACAAAAGGGCCTCATTGAAACCTTAACAGATACACTTGAAAAGTCCCGTTTGCAGGTGACTAAACTGGGAAGAGCAACTTACAAAGGTAAGACATGACTTGGCAAGACAAACGGAAGCCATTTTCTCATTGAAAATCCCTGATATGTATTGCTCACAATGATATAACAGAGTATACCCATTACTATCATATTGTCTTACGATGAGAAAGTGGGTCAGGTTAGGACTAGTTCAGGTGAGGAATAGTCGTGTTTCTTTAGGTGCTCCTCCTGGACTGGAATGTGACTCCTCTTTCCTCCTCAGGTTCAGTGGACTTGACTTACTCTGACGTCCTGTTCAGAGACTTGTCGAAAGGTCTGGAGGGTCTACTGCTGAATAGTTTCCTGCACTTAGTGTACCTAGTTACTCCATATGAGATGGTGTCTGACTGCAAGCCGGACTGGATGATATTTTTCAGACAGGTGTGGATATAAGCTCAATCCTTAAATTCTGCTATATTCTGCAATGAGTTTTCTTGTGTTGTTGTTTTGATAAGACGGTCAATGTAACTTCTGCATTTAATGTAATATACCTAAAATATCCCCAGGGACAACTTTATAAATACAGCATGTGCGTGTTTCTTTTCTTTCTTTTTTTTTTTTTTTGCTCGTTCCTGCATGTATTCAAATGCGCTGGTGTTAAATATCCATTTCATTTCTTTCAGTTCACGATGTTGTCTGCGGCCGAGCAGAGGATGGCCGCTGCTGTTGGTGTGCCTGAGAGTTTTGTGGCCAGAAAAGCAGCAGGGCAGAGCGTGAAGAAGGTGGATGCAGATTTAACATTCTTCTTTTCGTGCCTGTTCTCTGCAGCGTCTTCTGGCTCTCGTTAGATTTTGTTTCAAAAAAGATTTTATTACTAAAACAACTATGTCCGTTTAAGTCGAGTTTAATTGCATAGCGAAGCGGACTTAAAATGACATAAAGCCCAAGCGCTTTAAAGCCTCAAGCCTCTTTAAAAAGCTTTATTTACATCAGAATCCTTGAGATTGAGGTGTTAAGCTGGCATGTGTTATTGAAAATAAGGGGACTAAAAAAAAAAAGATTACTATTTACATTAATGTTATATATACAGTGAGATCCATAAGTCTTTTGCCTCTGTTATTTCTTATGAATGATGTATAAATATTGACAAGCTGAATGTTTTTGTAATGCCTGTTTGATTCTCTAATATCTACTCACCTTATGATGGTTCTTGCGGTATCTTAATATTAGTTAGACCAGGAACAAAATGTTCTGTAATTTCTAAACAGTTTATCTGAAATGGATGAAAACACCCTCTAATTATAGCCATGTGTCTACATTTTAATCACCTCAATGACCTATTGTTTCAAAACCACAGAGCTTGAAGACAGAGCCACAAAAACAAGTCTGTCTATATTGAGCTTGGTGTGCGTGTGTGTACGTGCGTGCGTGTGCGTGTGTGTGTGTGCGTGTGTAAATTTGTCAATTCTGTTGTTGTTGTTGATTCGTTTGTGAAATGATGGTGAAGCTTCACTGAACTGAGATGTTAAGGTCTCTGTGTCTTACATTGTTGTGATTCGTCTCTCACTCTCTCAGTCCGTGGACACAGTGGTGGTGAATAGATTGTACCTCGCCCTGGTCCTCTACTCACTGTTGAAAGAGACCAACCTATGGAGTGTGGCGAACAAGTTCCAGCTGACCAGGGGTTTTGTTCAGACTCTCCTCAGCTCTTCCTCAGCCTTCTGCTCCTGTGTCCTGCACTTCACCGAAGTACGCCAACAGCGCATGCACTGACCTGTTTTTACCTCTTTGTTACATTCACTGTTCACATTCCTTTACTGATTCTGACCACTTTGATCACTGAGGAATTACTCGTGGGACTGTGATCAACAGGGAAAACTTATGTACACTCTCAATGCGTCTTCCCTGCAGGAACTGGAGGAATTTTGGGCGTACAAAACGCTTCTCGCAGAACTGATCCGCAAACTCACCTACTGCGTTCAGGCTGAGCTTATTCCACTGATGGAGGTTGCTGGAGTCATGGAGGTTGGTCTTACCTAATTAACACTGTTTTACACTTACGGTAATTTCTTCCATAAAACGAGCGTCTCTCCTTCTTGAAGTTGAGGTTTATTCTAATTGATTAATGTGATGTTTGTCAGTTTTATTAAAATGTAACAAAGCTGTATTACAAAGGGCTGTGTGTTGAAGCAGACTAAGGTCAAGGGTTTCTTATACACTCTGTTTACAGCTAGAGCATTTAGGGATCATGTGACTAGTAAGGATTCACTGTTGTGGTTTAAGCTTAAGCTGAGTCATGATCATAAATTTAGTAGTTAAAAAAAAAGTTTATAAAGCAAGCCCTTGTAATTTTTACTTTTATGAAGTGAACCAACATAAGAGGTAAAAGAGTTGGCCCAGTAATGAAAGACCCCCTTCAGATCCCAATGGTTCCTCACTCACAGCTTGTTGCCACTGTATTGTTCAGCAAAGCACATAAAGGATTTCTCGAAGGTTGTACAAGTTCAGACACTGAACAAAGTTTTATTGGGTAAGAGTCTCGGCAAACAAAAAAATGACAAAGCTTCAACAAAGTTTCTGATCAAGCACAGCCGTAGAGAAAGGAGACAAAAGACACAGAATGTAAACAAGATGTAAATAAAAACAAACCCTATGATAATCTCAGATAATGTCTGATAATCTCTAAAATAATCTCTTTTTCTTGTGGTATCACATTCTGCTTTGTCATGACGATACTTTTCATATTTTTTTTTTCATACTGCAATTTGACTGAAGCCTAGATTTCGCTCTTGAACAGGGCGAGAGAAGACATTCCTGAAGCAGTTATATTGAGTTAACCTCCTTCCAAGTCACCAGGCAGTGAGGAGCACAATATTGTCATTGATGTTCAAATTATGATCATTTTAGTCCTAATGAGGATGTCTACTCCTTTTTTTTCCCCAGGCCAGAGCCAAGCAACTTTACAACGCTGGGTACAAGACACTGTCTCATTTGGCCAACGCAGACCCGAATGTGCTCGTCAACACGGTCGAAAACCTGTATAAGAGGCAAGCCAATCAAATTGTGGCCTCTGCAAAGGTTGGTCAAAATACCTTTTTTTTTTTTTTTTTTTTTAAGATTTTGTGAAATTCTCGTAGAAGCAAATGGTTAAATACAGTTTCCCTATGATGGCCCCCTGTTAGGTTATCAGACAGCTACATGACACCTAAGTTACTGGAGACTGATTGGTTTTGACTGATTTCTAACTTTTTTTTTTTTTCTGTGTGTGTAGATGCTGCTACATGAAAAGGCAGAGGCTTTACAGGAGGAGGCACAAGACCTCCTCTCACTTCCTGATGACTTACCCTCTTTATAAAAATGGATTTTTATTTGATATTTATTTTAGATTTCTAAAATGTATTTTGTATATTTTACTTTGCTGTCTTTGTGTACTTAATTGATGTGCCTGCACGGTCAACTCAAATGAAACGTGCTTGTTTTTTTTAAGTGTATGAGTGTTAAAAGTCAAATAAAAATGAAAGCCTCTTGAATATATGATTAAAGCTGTTTGTTCATGCGATCATATTACTTAGCCTCCTTGTCTTTAAGTGTTCTGCATGAAGTTCATAACCAAAGTTTAACACAGGACGTGGCTGTGGGTTTTCGCACATTCAGCATCATGAAAATTTGAGAACGCATCGCACTTTGTAGTGTCCTGTCCTCAGCAGCTGACTTGCTTTCAATAGCATGTAACGCGCTCTTGCTCCTCCCATTGTAGCCCGCTCGCCTTGTTTATCCAAATAGTGACATAGAAGCGTTTCTGTTGTTAATGTATACCAGGAAACATGAATGGGCAGCGGTGAGTCAGATGGCTTCGTTGGTTTTGTGAAAAGAACCCGGCTTGAAAATAGAGACATTTTATTTTGTTGGATTAAATGTTCTATCTGCGAAAAAGGAAAACTAAGATTCAAGAGGATCGATAAACTCCTGATATTCATCTGACTAAATGAATTCTCTGAAAGCTCTCGTTTCACTGACCGCCTTACTTCTTGGCGTCTCCAGTCGAGGAAACCACGTCGAAGCAATTAACATGAGAAACACAAATGAAAGTGTTTTTGTGATTAAATTGGATATGGACATTTCTCATCCAACCAGAAGAGTGGATGAGCGTTTTCTTTCTGTGACAATAGATGCGAGTTTAGTCGCGGAGGAGAAGTTCATGTATCTGTTGGGGTGAGCGATACATTTTCTGTCGTCTGTACATTTTAGGTGATTTGGGAAATGACTGGGTGTGCTACCGTTGTGACCCGCCAATACAAGCAATGACTCCTTTCTCCGGCTGCTTCATGCAATACATTGGACACTGTTGAGTCACTCGTGCGATACATCGTTTAAGACTTATAGTCCAAGTATAGGCCTATTGTCCAGTTTTGAGTTCAGCTCAGGAAGGATATGCTTTCTCTTGCAGGTCACCAAAACTAAGGACTTTAACAAAAGCTTTGACACCCGCTTTTTTGCGATTTGGAGGCACCAGACAAGATTTTATGATATTCCACCGACAAAATGCGTTCCAATCGAAGGAGTACATGACGAACTCTCTGTTCTATCTTGGTAATACTCATCATACGTTTCACTGCTGGGTTAACTTTCAAACTTTATAATTTGATAACACCATCATTTCTGACAGAAATGGTCTGCGGTGACTTGACTTCTACAAATTAATTCCTGTTTCTCAGGACGGGAATCTGATTAACAGAAAATCCCCATGAGAGCAGAAGTGTCTTACTGCATGCAGGGACTGATCCTAAGAGTGGCAGTTCCACATTTAAGTGTGTCTGTAATTTTCCCCCCAATCCTATACCATGCTCACACAAATTCTTTCAACATTAGCAATCACTATGGTTATCTGAATTTCCTGAATGTTGTCTTTTTCGTATTATGATTATTACGCTTTTTCCCTTTTCTTTAAACATATCATGATCATAAAAGTTCCAACTGAACATCAGCTATTAGGGTTAAGTGGCCAATGTTGTCCTGACAGGTGATATCTGTGAGAGACTTGAGCTGCCCCCATTATTGGAGAATCAGTTAAAGAAAGAATGGGCAGTCCAGACATTTCTACTACAAAAGGAAGAGTTGCAAAGAAAATATCGACGAGTAAAATTTTCTGGTAAGCTTGTTGAATTATTACAGTGGTATAAACATTTTAATGTTAATGTGACCCTTCTCTCTCAGGAACTAGTTCAGCACAAAGAATCGTTTTATGCAAAAAGTCTTAAAAGAATCCAGAACAATTAAATGACCTCTCCGTTTCTTATGTGTAGACCATGCTGTCGACTTGCTCTATTCTTTCGCGAACTGTTCCGGTCTGGACCTCATATTTGGCTTGAACGCACTGCTCAGGACCAGTGGAAATTCTTGGGACAGTCATAATGCTGAGAAGCTAATGGACTATTGTGAATCCAAAGAGTACTTCATGTCCTGGGAGCTGGGGAATGGTATCGAAACCTGACATATCTGTTCTCTTGACCTTTGTTCTTTCTGTATGTGTTTGCCAGAGGTTCGTTTAGTTAAGAGTGTTAAACAGATACTTACTGCAGCTTTTATCATGTAAGACTGTAAACATGTGATTTGCAAACATCTAATTTGCATAGTTCTACTTTGTAGGTGTAGTTTTCAGCCTTCAACTGCTACGCCAAACATTCTTTTACATTTATTTAGATGAAATAAGACACATCCCTCTAATATCCCTTATTTTAGAGCCTAACAGCTATGAGAAGAAGGCTGGGATTAGAGTGGACGGGACTCAGCTGGGTCAGGATTTTCTTCATCTTCGAAAAATTCTTCAGCAGTCAAAACTCTACAACTCATCAGGACTTTATGGACCGGACATTGGTCAGCCAAGAGATCACCGCAGAGATTTGTTAACGGGGTAAGAGACTGCAGGTATTACTATTACTGTTTTTTTAAACAGGCATTTCCACCACAAGCACACCCGAACTGAATTTCATTACATTTATACTGTACACTGAAAGCATTTTACAAAGCTAGGATAGTCTGTCCATCTTCTAGACAGCTGCCTTTCTGCAAGACTTTGATTCAACACTAATCTATCACACCTGAATACAATTATAGTAGCTTCGTCCGGACTTTGATTAAATGAATGAAGGATATCTTTGTGTAGGGCTTGTGTAAAAGCATGCACACTCTTTGACTTTCCAGGCAGGACTGGCCCGGTACTATCCAAATAAACCTTTTAAAGACATTGGTTGCGTAATATTTGAACTTTCAGGTTCATGAAAGTGTAGTTTTTTGTTTTTTTTAACCATGTGCATAAAAAAATGATTGTCCAACCACAGATAATTCAATATAACCTACACCTCTACAGGTTTCTTGAGACTGGAGCTGAAGCAATTGACGCATGTACCTGGCATCAGTAAGTTACAGTACTCCTCTGTTAGAGGACAGAGCACTCCAGAAGTCACATGCCTGGGGCATGAGCACTTACATGCTAAACAAACACACCGTCAGCTTTAAGACTCTCCCGTGAAATTACGCACGTGGCTTTACCACGTGGTCGGGGGGGGGGGGGGGGGGGGTTGAATTAGGAAAACTGCACAACTAAACAGAAATCAGCCTTAAGTTTCATTTTGTAAGAAACTAAAATCTGCTTACAGAAGATACATATGCGCTACTTAGATGTACAAGCTTTCTCTCATGTGTTTCAAATGTAAAAAAAAAAAAGTCTAATTTTTTTTTTATTATTATCATTTGCAGTTATTATGTCAATGGTAGAGAAACATCTTTGGAAGATTTTCTGGATCCAGCAGTACTTGACACACTGGCCTCAAAAACAAAAGAGGTCTTCGAGGTAAAACTGAAAGAAAATTGACCTTTGTTTGTGCACTGAACAGTAAACGAGAAACCTTCCATCATAATACAGCTGGACCGAGTACCGATAACGATTTTAACACAGGTTAATGTTTAGTAAGTTTATGTTTGATTTCATCTCTTAAAGGTTGTTTTTTGTGCGTTTGTGCCCCTCAGACCATTAACACGGTTTCCCCCGGGAAGAAAGTTTGGCTTGGAGAAACAAGTTCAGCATATGGTGGTGGAGCGTTGGGGCTCTCTGACTCTTTTGTTGCTGGTTTCATGTGAGTTCACTGATAAAAACAAAGAAAGCAGAACAAACACAAATTTAGACACATTCAGTTTACTCAACATCAGAATGTTCGCTTAGCAGAACCTATGACTGATTATCTCATGTAGAGAGTTGCAAAACTATAATCTGTGATAGCTTGAACATTTAAGATCATGAATAGCTAAAGAAGCTAGATTTATTTGAGTAGGTTCGTTTTCATGACAGTTAAACATTTGCTATTTATATCCGTGCTTTAGCATGCAAATTTACCTCTCAGATTCCATGTGACATTTAAGTATTGCCACATTCAATCTGATGAAAATGGATGTTGTAAATGCCTTTTTGTACTAGACGTCTTCCTTATGAAGGGTAAAACATGTTTGTGATTGTATTTTAAAAGCGTAACCATTTAGCCAGTTTTCTTGTTTTTATTCCTGTAGCAATTTCTGCTTGACACGCCAGTCGACCCATGTGCCACAAAACGAGTGTTTTGTTTTTCTTGCGCTGAGTAGTTTAGCCAGGTCATTTTGAACACCGCAGATACCCAGTATTGGAGCTGTGTTGTTTTTATTTGAATCAGGTGGCTGGATAAATTGGGACTTGCTGCAAAGCTTGGTCTGGATGTGATTATGCGACAGGTTTTAATTGGCGCCGGTACATATCACCTGGTGGATGATAATTTGGATCCTCTTCCGGTGAGTGTTTCGTGTACCTGTGTAATGATTGTTTTAAACTACCATCATTGCTGTGATTTATTGAATGTACAGTGTGAAATGCAGCTCATTTTGGGTGTACAGCCAATTCTGAGAGTCCATACATGTTAGGACATGCCAATGGTATGCTACGGTGCAACCTATTTGGGTGTTGTGTCTCTTTAAGGAGACATTTGCTGAGATTTGCTGCCATTGACAGAGTCAACTTTTACAGAAGATTCAGTGCGGATGAAAGGGGAGGGTTGAGAGTATATCTACATTCCTCCTCCCGAGTATTTTTGAAGTCCAGCCTAATTTCAAATTACATGACGGTTGGCGTCATGCCCTCTTTGTCCATTTAGGGTGCTGACTGTCTTTAAGGAATGACCTAGCAGGTGGCCAGGTTTGTCCCATGACAGCAGTGAGCTTGCAGCCTGGGGGGGCAATACAGGATCTGGAGCAGTAACATCCTGAAGCTTTTCTGGTGTGTGTGGTTAAATGAGGCCAGTTCAATCAGTACAATATTTCCTCAGCTAAGCAGCTAGAACCTAATGTTGGTTTAGCCAGTACTTTCCTCGCAAAATAGTTTGGAGGCATGGAAGGTCCTGAGTTCATTTGGGAAGCTCAGATTTAGGAGCAGAAGAGATATCCCATTTTAGCTTCTCTTTGAAAAACAGCTGTCTCATTTGAGAAGGGTAGAGAGGGTGCTGAGGGATTTAATGTATGGGAGGAGGTGTGGTCAGACCGTGTATCTAACTTTGTGTTAGAGGTATCCCAAGAGGTTATGCATAAGCTTGGAATTAAACATGTAACATCATCAGCTGATCATCCACAATCACAAGGAGAAATAAAAAGATACTATTGAACTTTAAAGATGGTCCATGCATACTGTGTTCAGTTCCCTGGAGACTGAGGTGTAGCTCTCCCCCTTCTGTTTGTGAGATGAGGCAGCCAGTCGCTTTTTAAGTCCAGTCTAATTATATGTCTGGAAGGTAAGGAATTAGCCCTCTAGCCGCTTTTTTTGATGGGAATTTAAATAAGGGTATCATTTAGTGAACTAGAAACTTTGGGGGAACCCCCGCCCCCCAAAAAACCTAGGAAAAAACAAACAAACAAAAAAACACAATTTGATGATGGATGGGTTTTGCTTTTGGTGGTTTTGTTTGTTTGTTTGCTTTTTTGAGGGGGGGGGGGGGGGTCAGGGTTTTTTTTGGTTTTTGTCATTTTTTTCACCTGTTGAATTGTCACCATCATCACTAAGCTGAAACAGTACAGATTAGGCTCACCCAGTGAGAAGCACAGACATCACGGTGCCTTGGAACAGCTTTTGGAGATGCCATCTGCGTTCCCCAGGTTTGGCTGTGCAGTCCTCCAAGCATCTCTCTAGTTTAATACTCACACACACATAGGCAGACATACTTACACACAACATGTAAGGTGGTATCAGGTAAGGGGAGCGGCCTTAACTAGATTAGCTGTTATATTTCCCTAGACCATGAGCGTTTATTCATTTAGATTGGTGCTGGTTGACTGCCTGGAATTTTTCCCCCTAACAATACGGTTGCATAATCTCTCCAGTTCTTTGTGAAGGACTTCACTGTGTTCCTTGGAACTTTGAACATGTTAAACACGTTGTATGGAAAACCATAACCAAATCAGACCAGCTTCATAGAGTCTCTTGTCTTTCACGTCCTCTGAAATCATGTTGGTCTGTTTATTAAGTTTGTAGACATCTCACAAGGAAACTGGATGCATTTGAACTCAGCTGGGGTGTCATAGCAATGGACGTGAATACTTATATGCACAAGACCTGTGATGGTTGTATTTTAAATTAAATATTACCAGTTACTATGATCTGATACTATGTATTCAGTGTGGTTATAAGTAACAAATGTCTGATGGAAATGTATCTTTATTGGAATTTTTTATTGGGAACAGATACACGAACACTTTCTGAAGGTACTGCATTTCAGGCATGCTTCATGTTTCCTGACTCATTGTAGGGTCCTTGTGTAAATTTCTCTTTGTTCTTGGTGCTATTAAATCATTCTTGTGTCTAAATGGCAGGACTACTGGCTGTCATTACTCTATAAGAGGCTTGTTGGACCTGAGGTGCTTAAAGTGGAAGCTCTTTCAAATTCAAAACAGCCAAAACGACTACGGGTATATCTCCACTGCACTAACAAAAAAAGGTACTTCACATCAAAGTTCCCGAAAGTATATTTTTTTTTCCCCCCAGAGAAAACTGTTTCATGTAGTGACCATTCATTTTTTCAAAAGTGGTCACTGCATGTTTGATCTGTCCAGCAAAAAAAAAAAAATGTTTGAATAAACTTTTGACCGTTTCTGTGCTTCTCAGTACACGCTTTAGAAAAGGAGCCATCACCCTGTTTGCATTAAACCTGAGCAAGAACCCGGCACTGATCATCCTGCCTTCCCACATCTCCAACAGCACTGTTGAGGCTTTTGTTCTTGAATCAGCTGAGTCTGGAGAGGAAGGACTCTACTCCAAGTACAGTGTCTTATACACACACACACTCCTAATGGTGTCCTTAAAGTTAACTGTCAGTATGTGACCACTCTGTCAGTTAATTCCATCTGGGCTCAAACAACCAAAAGAAAGAGGATCCTGCAGCATAATAGCGAAGTTTTGATGAAGAGTAGTATTAATGGTATCAGTAGATGTAGTATTAAGTAATGTGTAAATTGCTTAGTTGTATGTATTCACTCATCATTGACTTGCGCAGAAAAGCTTCATCAGAATGTTCTGAGTGACATTATGACCTTTGTAATCCTCAGGTCTGTCAAGCTGAACGGAGAGGTGCTGAAGATGGTGGATGACAGAACTCTGCCTCCACTGAAGGGCTCTGAGCTGTCGCCCGGGGAACAGCTCAAGGTTCCTGGTTTATCGTTTGCCTTCTACGTGCTGAAGGACGCTCAGGCAGCGGCGTGCTGATGGCCTTAGAGAACAGGCCTGACATACCTTGTTTTTTCAGGGAAAATGAATTCAGTTTAAACATTTGAAGCAGGATGTTGCACTGTGAACTGCTGTATACGTACGCCAAAGTATTTATCTACAGGGGCTATTTAGATTTTGTACTGTGTTGTTTACTGCGTTATTTGTACTGTGTTGTTTACTGAGATACTGTGTTGTTTACTGTGGACTGAGATGTGTTTCTCTGTCCTTCGATCCTGTTTTTGATACTGAGATTATTAGAGGGCATCAATTTAATTCATTATGCCTTAATACAAGGTAAACTAATATCATTTGAATGATTCAAATGCGTCAAATTGATGTTTTCACGGATGGCTGTCTTCCAATGCTGTACTATCACGAATGTAAATACATTGTGTACATTCATATTGATTGTTTATAAGACTAATAATTTCCTTTCAATTTGGGGACTGTACACTGGAGAACATTTCCTCTTCCAAAAAGCTGTTTGATATGTTCACAGATTGTCACTCTCTCAAATTGTAATCATTGTTTTAATGAAAGTTTTATGAAGTTTTGCTGTCTGAGGACTCCCTGCTGCTGTATGCTCACTGATTTTATTTTTATTCTTTTTTTGTTTTTTGTTTTTCATTTTTGTGAATTTTATAACATTTAAATTTGGACTCAAAAGTAACAAGGCGGACATTTATTGACCATTGACACAGCTGTTTACAACATTAAAGTTATCTCACTCTTCTTGTTCTTCTCCATGTGTGATGATGTAGCAGAGGGATTTGTAATCCAGGTTTCCTGCTGCATCAATGTTGGAGGACTGGAACATCTGCTGTACCTTGTGATAAATCATAGTAATCAGGTTTGGCTTGACCTACTAGCAAAAGAGGGTTGACATACACTCTAGCTTCTTACCTCTTCTGCTGTAAACTTGTCTGCCTGTGTCATTAGCAGGTGTTTTAGTCTGTAGTTGGGGAGAAAAAACAATTTAAAAAAAAACTTGGGTTATGTGTAGCCTGTGAATGATTTTTTTTTGATGAATTTGTGCACAATTACCCTCTCATTATGTTGATGCACTTATTGTTTAAAAAGAAAACTTACTCATCTTTATGTATATGGCCTTTGGCCTCAGGATCAAACAACTTAAAGGCATTTAGGATGGTATCTTCTGGATCTGTGCCTAAAATGAAAAATTTCGTCATTTTAGATGCCATGTGTTTATGTGGAGACTTTTTCTAGTGTTGATGGAGTGTGTGAAGTTATAGTACTGTCCTTGTTCTAACTTTTTGTTGAAACAGGCAGTCTTCCTTTACAATGCCAATTATTTGCGCACGGAATTAAAGACAAAGGATGGTATTATATTGTTAAACTCACCATGAAGTTTCTCTCCAAACAGGTTGAGGAACATGGTGAAATTGATTGGACCACTTGCCTCCTTTAGCATGTCCTCCAGCTCTTTGTCTTGAACATTAAGCTTACCTGTGAACAGAGGTGTGGAATTAGAAACTCAATGCATTCAGGAAAAGATATTAAATCACATGTAATTTCGCTCTCTAGATGTTATTGACTGAGTTCAGCAGCCTATTAACCGAGGAAAATAAGGCCTAAAATATTTAACACTTAAGGGTAAATACACGTCAGACCCTCTTGAATTGTCACCATAAACTAAATCAATAGTCATTGTGAGAGACTAACCAAGAGAAGCGTATGTGTCCTTTAGGTCCTCTTTGTCAATAAAGCCATCTCTGTTTTGATCAATGAGAGTAAATGCCTGCGAGAAAGATATACTTAGCGAAACTTGCAAAAGCAATTTCATCTGTACCAGACCGTGAGATGTGCAGTTACTTCTCATCGATATGATTATATAGGATGTCACTCCAGACACAGCAGAAATAGCACTGGCCTCAGGCGGACTGAATGGGGGAAAATGAAGGGTTTAGTAAAAGTCACCTCTTTGAATTCTTGAATCTGTGTCTGCTCAAACATAGAGAAGACGTTGGAGGAAGCCCTCTGAGCACGTTTCGCTCCACCCTCCTTCTTCTTCGTTTTCCTGCTGGCCTGTGAGGTGGAGTTATGATGTGAAAAATTGATGACGTAAAAAGAATATCACATGAAGAAGTTTGACAGTGATGTAAAGAACCATGTCATCTTCGGTCTGCCTGAAGGATGTTACAAATTCAATTCATCTTCTGTTTTTTTGCCTGCCACACACTGTGTGTGTGTGTGTGTGTGTGAAAGACAGAGAGAGTGTCAATATTTTATCTCCACACAGAGATCTAGTACCACTCAGAGTTCACACAAACCCATTAGTATTTTGCATTGCAAAACAAAAGAGGTTTGTAACAACACTGTGATGATGCAGACACATTTCTAAAAAGAGTACTTAAAAGGAAATTAAGAACACTTAATAGGAATTCAAATGATCATATGAATCTTACCATGTTCCACCTAAACTGATGCTGCCGGAGAAATGTACGCAACAGGTCAAAGCAGTAGCAGGCCACTTAAATACAGCTGCATCCTGTAACAGGGAGAGGGCTACAGACAACCATTAGCATCAAGTTTGTCCCATTGGGGAAAGCTCTGATCCGATGGGGAACCCACTCCAGTCAAAGTTCTCCATACATGGGCAGGTTGTCAAACAAGGCCTTGATCCTCCAGAGGTCTAACAAGTGTTGGCAATTACTAAACCCTTTTAAAAGCATTTGTTTTGTCCTATGCCAGAAAAACAGGTTTCAAAAGTACTGGCATTCTACAGGATTTCTTCAGTTTCTACCCAGAATGTGTTCATAATGTACGAAAGCCAGATGGTGAATCGTTTTCTTATCTCTTGGTCACGGATTTCAAAGAGTCCATTTTAAAAATGACTGGGAACAATTTAATATTTAGACAATCTAATCTAACCATTCAACGCATGATTCTGAACAATTACATTTCTAACCAGCACAGAACAGTGGCATTTTATTTACTTGCTTGCTTTATTGCTGTTTTTCCAGTAAGTATGTGTGTTATTGTCATATTTTGATTACAGCATTAACATGTGGTCTAAGTTATTCTGCTGACACAGTACAAATAAACAGGCACATCACAAAAGAGATGATTTCATAAAATTAATCACAGAGTGATACTGATTTACTTAAGATACTGAAACTACACACACAATGTATTCTATTCATCCAAAATCTCTACCAGACAGGCAGCTCCAGAACGGTCTAAAATAACTTCTAAAATATGAAATAGACCCCAGAGAGCACCTATTTTGGCACACTAATGATCTGACTGCAGCACTTCCAGACAACTGTCAGGTTGTTAAATGGGCTCCAGGGCTTTTAAATCTCTTAGCACATCTCTAGCCACATGGAGTCTGACTATATTACACTTTTCCAGGATTAGAGTACAGATATATTAAAAGAAGAAGAAGAAGAAGAAGAAGAAAAAGAAGAAGAAGAAGAAGAAGAGAAAAAGGGGGGAAAAACTGAAAAAAAAACTTCTCCATGATATGAATGCCTAAAATGGTGAAGAACTGAGCCATTCAGTTTTAAGTTTATTAAAAGTCTAAAATGAAATGTGCAAGAATAAATGAGAACCTTCAAAAACTTTGTGTTAGAAGACACAGAAAGGCTCTAGGTAACGTGTTGATTTGGTTATACGCCTATTATACTTTGAGAATTAAGTTTTTTTTTTTCTTTCTTTCTTTTTAAATGATACTAATTACAATTCTGCATGAAACTTGTTCAAGTGAAATAAAACTTTCATAAGATACTTACTTTTCTTCATAAACATCTACTGAGACTTGATTTGACACAGAATGACTCACACTTACGTCACACACTTCTGTACCAGATATATGCTCTTGTTTGGGCATCTAACCCTTTTTCTGTTGAGAATGGGAGTTGGGTTGAGGCTGGGGTGTTTTAGTCATTGCTCAGATCAGTGTCAAAGCAGAATAAATGCCTTGGTGTTTTGTGACCGGGAATACATCTATCATACAAGGAAATAACCTGCAAACATGATCGTGGCTGCATGGTCATGAGATGCATTGTGAAATGGGGCCACCAGGTGGAGACATAGACTCATCTCAAGGAAGCAAAGTTAGACACTATAAAGTGTCCTACATGATTTAAATTAGAATCCAGCATTTGAGGAACAGAATGTTTGTTGATTGCATAATTTGGCACACACACACACACCAACACAACTCACACACACACACACACACACACACACATACTTAGATCTCCTTGGACAAAGTGCAGGGGACTGAATATTCTCTAAAGACATTGTATACATCCTGACAGAGTATGCACTAAATAAACTTTCTAAGAACATTAAGTACATTATCTAACATTAATACGTACTTTTCTTTTTAGATTAGGTACAACTCATCTGTGTGAATTTATTTTAAACATTGAAAAAACAACTTTGGTAACAGTGCCACATCATATTATAATAAAACAGCAAATCCTCTCCATCACATAGTACTGGGCTGTTCTGTCCATACCCCACTCCAACCACCCCCCCAGCCCCCCTCCATCAACATGATAGCTTAACCTCTTAATATTTTCAAGCTTTTTAAGAGCCAAATGTAGCAGTACCCCACTGTTGTTACTGCTAACTTTGGCATAGCTCAAGCTGAAAGCCTCGTTGTAAGCTGTTGGCCTTTGATAATGCATGGTTTATGTGAGAGTTGGGAGGGTTGGGGGAGAGGGGGGTCAGTCTCCTGAAGGTTGTGCCAGTCAAACATCTTCTCTGTCTCCAGGGGAAGAGTCCATAGCCTGTTAGCCAATGAACACAAACTCACTCTCTAAACTGATGTATCAAAACTATGCTGCAGCACTCCACTGGCTCTCCATTTCATTAGGAGGCGCCGTCTGGCTACAGTGGAATGGGTTTTTGAGAGTGGCTAAATCAGTAGAGGAATCTGTTCCACTACATCGCCTAATTTAATTTAATCCAGCACTGCATAAGCAACCTATTCACAGTGCACCTAAAATAATTAATCAGTTATATGGATAATACATTTCAAATCATTCATTTAACATAAATAGATTTAAAGATTTATAACAAATTTGCCTACACATAATAGATTACACGCAAACAAGAGGAGAGAGAGAGAGAGAGAGTGAATTTGTGATCAGTCAGTAACATCAGCATTATGATTATCCTTATAGCAAAAGCAATGCTTGCAGTGCCAACAGCAATGAGTACCCACTGATGATGATGATGATGGTGATGACTGTTGTTTTTCCATTTTGCTGTTGCTGTAATTTAAGAGTCGGGCCACCTATACTTTCATCGTGGGAGTTCCGTGCAACAAATTAATTGAAATAGGCTCCAAACCCTCTCATGTGGGCTATAGCCAATATGCCATGGGGTAGAGTCCCTACAACTCTAATGATAATGATGTTCAGAAGCCATGTCATTGTTGGTAATAAGTAGCGTGTCTTCCGCACCATTCACATCCACTAAGCTATGCAATATACTTTGAAAAGGGAGGAGAGTAACGTGGATATTTGACTACGCCCATTTCCATTCAGCATTCTGGCCGTGGACAGGACTGTAGTTACGTCTTTAGTCAAGTAACAAGACAACACTGAAAAGTTGTCAGACATGCATATCGGCCAAGATAATGGAAGAAGATTAGTCGAGAGCTCGTCTACTCGGTTGACGAAGAACACTAACGTGTGAACTTTGATATGCAATGATATGCTACCTCAGTAGGACACGGTATCGACGTAACTAAAGGGGTGGTTCTACAGGAATGAATTTTGAATTGGGACTGCAACGCAGATGACAAATGGATAACATACACAAACTGGTTCTGGGACTATTTACAGGTAAGGAATAACTAAATAATAAAAATAGAAAGAAATATAGAGTGGCGAAATACCACAAAATGTTCAGTGGTTGTGTGTCACGACATTGTGGCGTTTTGAAGTGGGATGTGGGCCTGTCGCGTTGATGAGACTAGCTAAAGGGATACCTGTTACTGACATGTTACGCCTTCTTTCACTTTTGCCATAGCTAGAGAGTCTTTCTTGACATCATAACGCGACGAAATATTTGTAACAAAAAATTGTGTCGCTGACATCTAACCAGTAAGTTCTTTGAACACTAACCTTATAGTACTGTTTCCTTACTTGCAAATTCAGACAACCTCATATCATTCACATAGCCCTTTTGTTGACCCACGTGAGTTCAAGTGGTTTTGAAGATATGGTTATGCGCCGCTTTAACACTGCTCCTCTCTTTTTGATGGGAAATCGGTTTTCAATGAACTAATGTATGTGAATGGATAAACGTGAGCCTTCTCATATTTATCAAAACTTTTTTTTTTTTTAAATGAAAGGTCTAGCCATTCAAATTAAGGAATGTGGATTATGTGCAATCCTACTGATTTCTTGTAAGAACTGTCTGACGGCAAGGCTAAGGGCAGTCTGACAGACTGGCTAGACTCTTACTTTAGTGAATAAATGTAAGGAATTTTTCCATTTGGCTGTTAGGACACTAGACTTATTCATCAAGACGAATAAAATGTCTGATTCTGAACATGTCCCTTTTCATTCTGATCTGTTATTAAACATGTGCCAAAAATAAGATTCAGCACTATTATTCAACTTAGGTTTGGGCTGTTACAGATTTGAAAACTTTGTTGACTTTTGTGAATTAGTGCATTGCATTACCTGAAATTATTTTGGATTTTTTTTTTTTTTTTTTGCCACTAGCTGTAGTGCTGTGTAAACACTCACAGGCTCAATGGAGTACAACAAAAGAGCCGGCAAATCAGACTGTGTCCAGCAGTCTCCATGGCAACCCGAACAACTCCACAGGTAAACAATCTGGCTGTCCACTTCTCTTCCTCTTTCCATAAGGATTGCTATCTCCAAACAAACAAGTTCAAAGAACTTGTATGTTGCAGTATATCTCAACATATTACATCATAATGATATCTAAGGAATTTTTCTTGATCAGATTTATTAGACTGATTCTGCTTATATATATATATATAATTTTTTTTTTTTATAAATGTGCAAAGAAGTTAAAAGGGCTTGAGCAATAAACTCTTTTGTAACTTGTAACCGTGAGAGGATTGCTTGGGAATATCACTGACACTGTACATCTCACACCTCCTGCGAATGTTACGAGATGTCACATTCTCCTTTATGAGCTGTAGCCTTGGCTGGGCTTAGCTCTAGGCAATATGTCCCTAACAGTAACAAAACGCTATGAGCGATGTTCACAAAGTCTGTCTGGGTGTGACTTTGCTGTCTGATCCCATCAGTTTACACTAGGTTATTATGTTGAATTATAAATCAGCAGGTGCTGTAAATGACATCTGATCTTTAGTGTATGGGAACACATATTGGTGTATGTGCAGTTACTTTAAGAAGACTCTGATTGTCTGAACACAAGCAGCTTGGCAGTAATATCCTGTCTCGATCACGTAGTAGTTTCTTAGAGGCCTTTTGGTACAGGTAATCTTCCGGTGCAAAACTAAAGTGCAGATCGTTTTACATTAGTTCAGCTGTAGTAACAGGATCCTGTTCCATTCAATTCCTAGGTCAGTCTGAAGTCAGGTTCTCATGTTTCTTGGTGCCAAGGGCCACCTTCTACACAATCCATCTTGCTGTCCAACTCATTCTAACTGAGCTGAACCTTTTCTCCTGTTTTCTTGTCTCATTTTTCATGTGCAATTCTGTGTCTCATTTTTCTTTTCTAAATTTACCTTTATGTGTATTTAGTTTGATTCATCTCCTCTGAGAATTACACTGTAACCGGAAAACATACATTTTCCAACCACTCAAACGATATTCACCTTGCCAACAAGCATGTCTTCTTTTTGTGTGGATTCAGATGATGACCACAGATGGCACGGTCATTTTTCAGAATGCCCTGAGGAATACAGTCACTACTGCATTCATGGAACGTGTCGTTTTGTCCAGGAACAGAACACTCCCTCGTGCAGGTGTGCCTTTGATCTGTGTATTGCTGTTGAGTCATCTCCCCTCACATAATGATGCTTGACTGTGTTTTGATTATGTACTGTGACTGAAGAGATGCATAACTGTGAATGAAAACTACGCTAACATACCATATATGGAGCAGTGTTTGCTTTTTCTCAGAGCGATTCATTTTCAAAGCGTACTTTTGTATTTGGATGATCTTGAATTTTTGTTTTCATTTTCATATTAATTTGTTATTGTAGTGGGTGTTTATAGTCTTGCTCTGATCTTACTCCTGTAGTCGCCACCCATACCTGCCTTACTCGCGTTTCAGGTTTATTCGTCCAAAAACTGCCTCTTATGATCTCTGTTTCAGCTCAAACAAATGTGTTGTAAGTGTATGTGAGTGCACCGTAACACTATTTCAGTATGAGCTTAACGAGGTTACCTAGGTTACCACGGACCTGCTTCAAAGGTTTTCTATGCTCCCTAATGGTTTCTTATTTCTCACAGCTGTATGCTCGGTTAATGACTGTCCATTGACTGCCACATTGTGTTGTGTGTTTGCTGAATAAAAAGAAAAGTTCTGGTTTTTATAGGAGAGGTCCACACCTTATAAGGAGGCAATTGGTCTATGGTTATGTGACAAGCCTAAAAACCAGCAGTTCTCTGCCCCTTAGGATGGGACATGAGAAACTGTGATGTAGAGTATAAGAGAGAAAATGGAGAGTAGGCTATTTGAATGTAATGAGTGCAACCCAAATGATTTCAGTAAATTCAGCTGTATTAAAGCATTCAAAATTTCAAGTTCTGAGAGTCTGAGGTTTTATAATCACAACCAAAATCCAACCAAAGGGGGCTGTCAGGTTTCTGGAAGTTCTGAGATGTTTTCTTTTGAAAAACATGCTAAATGAAAACTCACTGGCAGCGTCTCTGTTCTTTTCCACAGATGTAAAGGTGGATATCATGGTTCTCGATGCGAATACTTAGACCTTGGGCATACAGGAGATGGAAAGCAGATTGTCATTATCTGCATGATTGTTGCATTGGTCTTCCTTTTACTTCTCATTGTCTCTATTTGCATCTGTGTACAGTAAGTAAGACGGTTCATTTACGACTGATTATTCTGAGTGCATCACGACATTTTTCCATCCTCACATAGAAAGTCTGAAGAATGCTACAGCTGGTTACACATTTCAAGTTATTCTATAAACACACTCTTCAGAGTAAATTCAACTATAATATCATTGAGAAGCAACGAACGTCAGTTGTAACAGCGTGGGTGCTATTAAATGTGAAGTAACACTGAAATGATGAACTCTGTGCAGCTCTGAGCAATTTTACACCGGAAAGCCAACACTCTAAATGAACGAATGTTTCTGTTGAGTAAATATCAAAATTTGTTTTAGAAACTTATGTCATGATCTGAGCTGATTGTTGATCTTGTGTCCAAAGTGAGCGTGCTTAAAGTATGGGGGATTTCAATCAGTCTTTTGTTTTATAGTCCAATTCAGCTAAATGTTACTTAAGTGGAACCCAAAAGTGTAGTCACGTATATAAATTAAGTTGTACGTTTGAAGACCACGCTGTTTGCTAGACTGTAAGCAGATGTTATTGGAGCATATTATAAAATATAATCATCAGTGTAAAGCATGTTATTCAATCCAAGTGTGTCACAGCAAAACGCCATCTTTATTTTTAGTTGATCGCTTAGGGCGCGCTGCTGTGTTTCGTACAATCAGAAGAATGAACATCAACAAGTAACATGAGCATAACTGTTGTTCTCTCTCGTCACAGCAACCGACATAAATTATTTCGAAGAAGGAGGAAAAAAAAGGAGGAAAAAGGGACTGAAATCGAAAAGCTTCATGCTACCAATTCAAACGAAGTTTCATCTCTTCCTGCAGAAACATTTGAAACAAACGCTGTATAAGGTATGAGTTTGAGCCTGAGCCTTCAAAAAAAAACTCGATTGATTCTGCGGGTAGGGGGGCCCGAACAAATAACTCGTGGGTGTACTTTTTTGTGTATCACATTTTTGCAGAAATAACCTCTGCAATATTGTCGATTCTAGAGGTCCACAGGAGGTTCTGCATGCTGATGTAGCAAAAAGCCTACAGACATTTTCGTGCATAATAACTTTAATAACCTGACAATTTTTTAAGATGTTCACTGGATCCTCTTTCATGTAACTTATGCAGACTATTCAAAGCAATTAGGGCAGTTTTTACTCCAATAATTCTCTGTAGTTATTGACAACGTGTTATAACATTGTTTCACAGTTCTTTGTTGAAACAGCATATCCATTTGTTTGATCAAGCCAAGCGTTGCACCAAAAACTCTTTTAAATTTGAATGTGCACCCGGAATGGAAGTAAACCCCCTGTACTTGGCATCACTTAAACTGAGCTGAGGCCCATCTGGCAAGGAAGCAACATGGCAAAGTTTTCCACACCCTATATAGACACAGAAAGTGGTCCTCGCTTAGCTGAGTTCAGTCCGAAAGCATGTCTGAAAATCACATCTAAAAAACTACAAATCATCCGTGTTAAAGCTTGTGTATAAAGTCAACAAGAACAAGACATTCTCTTAACAGGAGCTGTTATATTGCCCTGAGCCCGGCTGGCTCATTTCCTGAGGGGCAGAACTGTCTTATCTCCTGCTATGCTTGTTTTTATTTCCAAGTTCTGTGTGCTTTCCAATCTGATCAATTATAAAAATGCCACCTTGCCTAAATCAACCTTGGGCTAAATGAAATTTCCTTATGCAGAAGGGTTTTTTTTGGTTTTTTTCTTTTAAGCGATAGCCTTAGAAACAGCGGAGAGTAGGTTTTTTTTTTCTCTCTCTCTCCAAAAATAATTGAGAATGTTCAGTTCCTTCTTTTGCTCTGCGTTTCAGTGATACGTTGAGACGAACGAAGCTGCTTCCTGCTGGACAGGATAAAAGCCTGGAGTAGTATAAGCGGACACTGCACACTGCCACCGTTTCTTGCTTTCGGTCTGAATTGACTAAAAAAAAAAAGAGTCTTAGCGCAACACTTCCTCTCACCGGCCATTCGATGTACGTTGATGAGGCTGAGGTAGAGTGTGTTAGTCCTTCATAAAAGACAGGGATGAACAACTGTAAGAGATTATTACTGTAGTATGCAAACAGCGATCTAATTTATTTGACATAAAGTAGTTTCATATCATGTGGACTTTGACAAGGCTGAGGTAGATTGTGTTTGTCCTTCGTGAAGGACTGGATGAACAACGATAAGAAATTATTACTGTATTATGCATACATTTAACTAATTTATTTGACATTAATTAGTCTGGTGGGAATCTGGAGGCCGCACCGAGAGCGACATAGTGAAAAGTGATACAAAACAGGCTGGTCTCACTCGTGTCAAAGGAGGAACATTTCTTGTTGAAATCATTGTAATTGGATATTTTGTGTTTGTCAGCATGTCTAAAACTGTATACAGACAACTTGCAAAGATGAGGTGAAACTTTTTTTTCTTGTATCAGATGCAAGACAGATACAGAGCACTAACTTCTCCAGCTTCTCCAACTTCTGTATCTGTTTGAATGAATTGTCTGCTACGTCATGGAATCAATTATGACCTAAAAGTTACACCCAGTCTCCACTTAAGGTTTGCTTGCAGCTCATGTTGTTTGCTCATGCACATGTTTTTATTATGAGACAAACAATCCAAGTTAGAGAAATGAACTTATTCTGTGACCGTGGAAAACTAAACAATGAGATACATAAATGATTGACATCTTAACTATGTCTCTTGCTCATTTAAACTGTGATCTAAAAATGGCCTTGTATTGCTTGTGTCTTGTATCGCTCTCGGAGGTGGTACCGGTTTGTTTTTCCTAATGGGTGTGGCCTCCTCCTTTCTACCTGTGCCAGGTATTATGAATTTGTGTGTAATGTTTCATGAATGCAAAACAGCCCCAGTACCTGAAAGAGCAGCGGTTATGTTTCCTCTGGTTAAACCGATTACAACCTTTAGTGCATTATACTCTTTCATTTATAGAAGAGAAATGAAAAGAAACATCAAATATCAAACGCAATGATAGAGACAGCAGTGTCGTAGAGTAGCCTACTTTTCAGCATTTCAGCTATGTCAACACAGATATCAAAGCTTTAAAGGAGCAGTTTTGGGGATTTCAAGAGTTTTGGAATGAAGTTAGATGTTATGCCAATGAACTGAAGCTGTGTCGAAATGTTTCAGTTAAGAGTGACCTCAAATAAAGTTTTATAAATAGTTACCCAATTTGTTGTCCATATCAGAGAATCTTGAAGATCAGAAATCCAAATGATCACCTAGTGCCGCACTTTTATTTATTTATGTCTTGTGTCTAGATCACGTTTTTGTTTTTGTTTTGTTTTTCCTCATTAGCTTGTCTTTCAAAGCTGTGGTGTCTTCATTGAGACATCTGTGTTTACTGTATGATGTAAATTGTCAAAACTGACAAAAGTTTATGAATCACTTTGTCAGAATGTAGTTATTATTAATATTGTTTTGAACCTCTCCATATTTTTGACATTGATTTAATTCACAGACCTTAAGTATTTTTTTTTTTTTTTACAATAATACATTTTCAGTTATCCTAAATGTGTCATGAGAAAGAGTTCTTCTATATTGAAATAGTAAATATTGTTAAAGACATACATGTGCTCACATGTTGTAGTGTAACTTTTAGTCCATGTAACATTCCATGGAATGAAGTGATTTTTGAAGAGTCACTTTTTGAACAATAGTAATGTCCTTGACAGTCCTCTGTGTGCTTGCGTTTGTTACAAAGATGGGAGATGCAGACCTCTGCTTTATTGAAATACTTGAGTACTTGAGTGCTACAGCTAAAGAATCTTGTCAAATATAGAGAATATAACGTCCTTTTGGATTTCTTTGAATTGTTAAATTTTGGGATTCTCAGTCTGCATTGAGGCTGAGCGCATCTTAAATCTGATTTCAGTTTTGCTGACTTTACTGGCGCAACTCGCTGTTTATGTGGAAAGATTTTGATATGTCCATATGTTTTTCATAATAAAGGAATGTGTTATTTAGTGCCTTGGTTGAACGCAGATACATTTCAATAAAACATTCTCACTCGTGAAAGCAGACCGTGTCGTCTTCTCATACTTTCAAATCACTCATGTTATTCTCAAATGTAGATGAATCACATGTCAGTAGTGTTAAGATATAAGCTCAGGTTTATACTCAGCGTTCATGGGATGCATATGCAATTCAGGTGAAAGCTGCATATCCTTAGCTGCTATTCCCACACCCTCTTTTGAAGTCTTCCATAACAGATAATGACCAAAGGTACTCAGATGTCTTTTTCCTTGATCCGGTTTCTGAGGAAAACAGCATTCCTTCCAATTTACCACTTTGTTTTCTTCTTTGATTATAAGGTCGGTACTCTTTCTGACCCAGTCTATGGTGTTTTAACTACAACCTTAACAGATAACGCTTTTGGGCGGCCGCTCTTCTTTAAAGAACTTTTATTGCCCCTCAGTATCTGCTTTAGAAACCTGTCAGAGGGCTTATGCCAACAGAAACTTGCCAATGTGACCTGCTGAGTAGACCTCGTGTTTCGACGGGGCCATAAATAGTTTGACTTGGCCTGATGTCAGTGATCAAAGAACGTCAGGAATTCTGCACCTCAGTTCATGAGGTCACATGGCCATAGTGTGTTTCTCAGCTGTTGCTCCTGCTTTGTGATTCATCGACACCATGTCAAATGCGTGGACCATTCCGTAATACAGCGTGAGAGCAAAAGTGTAAACTGTGTCAGGCCATACATCGATTACCTGCATAAGATCTATTGAACTGACAGAATCACACTAATATGTAAGCTTATGCGTGATGACTTTTCTGACAGGTGACATCAGTTCTCTTGTAGAGCGTTCACAACCCAAAAATAGCTGAACCAGATTAAACTAGAGGGCCCTGGTCTTGTCTTTAGTATTTACCCACTTATTCATCAGGACTCTGATAATGGCTGTTCTGAGTGTAAAAGTCCAATTTAAGACTTTGAAGAAACTTGTATGACCTTTATCTGATTGTTTTCCACTGCTAAAACAGATACTGAACACTTAGGGGAAGGACTAAGGTGTGTCTCGCAGTTTGAGATAAATAACTGATAAGATCTATTACCACACACACAAGCTCTCTAACCTCATTCTAAGTTTTGCTAAACCCAAAAAACAAATTCATTAAGAGATGACTGTATAGCCAAAACCAAAAAACAAACAAGCTAATAACTGAATAAGTCTCACCTTTATACATTTGCACAGACTTTATTCTTTTAGAGACTTCTTGTAATTTATATACACATCTGAACAAAACGTATGTTTTTTTTTTCTTTCAAATATATGCACTGATGCAGAAAATACGTTATACGCTAAATAAATAGGCTCAGAGAATAGAATTCAATATTAAGGAAATACAGATGGAAACAGCTTTTATTTTCAGTAGCCACACTGCCATCTAGAGTTCAAACAGAGATCAGTCTTAATTCTCCTTTGAGTCACGCTGGTCAGAAACAGAAGGAAAAAAAAAAAGTAGCTAGCCATAATCAGAGACTTATCTACAAACAACACAGCATGAACCATCCGTATGGCAGGTATGGTCTTCGTACGTGTGCACCTGTGTCGCCCTCCCAGGGGATACGGTTTCAGCTGGAGCCGAGCTGGCGGAGTCATCCCGCTCACAGAAAGCTCATTTCCAAACACACACATGTAATCCAGCCACCAAGCTCTGTTTTATGCTTCCATCTGTCACACAAGACGTAGTCACCAGTCAGCGTGATCAATGCTCCTCTCTGTGGTCAATGTGGACATTCCCAGCAGATGTCTCGGAGTAATTGAGCGCCGTTCTAATTCACTGGGCCATGCTTCTATCCACTTGGTGATACTCCAGGAGTTGGAATTGAACTGTCGATGCATTACACTTCCCTCTAGGTGTCTTTTTCTAAAGCACTTGTCGATGACCCAAGGATTCAAGGCTTTTTATCCCATCCAATATTTAAGTCTTTAGTGATGAGCCAGGGATTTCTATTCTTTCTTTTTTTTCTTTTTTTTAATTGTAAGGTGGAAAAGTGGTCATGACTTTAAGTTTTAGGAGCCTGGTTTAATGGCTGTTTAAAGTTTTAGTGCTTTATTAATAGGCCATTTATCAAAAGGTTGTTTAAATGTGGCTTCTGTAATGGAAGTGCGGACTGAGTGATTGTCGCCTGTGTGCTCTATACTTTCAAGGTGAAACGCTTATGCTCAATTTTATGCCCTTGTCAAGATTTTATTAATCATTGGCCTTCACTATTTGTTATACTGTGTACCGGTCCTCAAACTGAGCTCACTGCATTCTGCTCAGATATTCTGACAAAAAAAAAAAAAAAAGCGAAAACAAAAACAAAAAAAACGAACTGAGACAGTAAAGGGGGCAAATCTGTACTATTCTAATGACATCAAAATGTCATCAGGTATTACATGAGGTTCCGTCTTATTTCACACATGGCTAAAAATTAATTTCCCCCTTTTGAAGGAACTGTGCGGGTGCCACATGCATTTGTTCAAACAAAATAAAGTCCAGCGTGTTATTCGGAGAGGATCTGTAGCAAATAATTATGGCAATTTGGTTCAGAGGAAACCGTGCATTCAGTGAATCACCAATTTTTCTCTCCCTATTCAAAACCTGAATGGAAATCATTTACAGGCATACTTGGAGAGCAGAAATCACTCATTTCTGCGTGGGATATCTAGGCTGCAATGTGTTTTCTCCTGGAGGAGAGACTGGCATAGCATTAATAATAGAGATACTGCTCAGGAATAGCAAAGAGGAGAAAGAAGTGCTTAACGCCATGACACAACATATTTAACATGAGGGATTACATGCCTGCTGGCTTTTTCAATCATCCTATGCCAGTCTGTCAGCCACTAAATTTTCAATTCTGATTTATTCATTGAAGAAACATGTTTCAAAACTTAGAGGCAAACATTCTTTGAGTCTGTCTGAGCCTTTTCTGAATGCGTTCATTTTGTGCAAAAAAAAAAAAAAAAAAAAACCCAGGAGAGAAGAGAACAGTTTTTTTTTTTAAAATACTTTTATAATGAGGACACAGTTTATGATACATATACACAAGGTGTTTTATATGTAGCAGTATTTTATGACCCTGTTTTGTTTAAAAACAGCCCCACATCCAAGCTTCAATTACAGTGTCGACAGCTGTAAAAGACAGTGGACTGAGGAGCAGCTGTCCATGAATCCATTTCATTGCTTGTATAAGAGTTGATAGCAGCAATAGCCCCATTTAAATGACATGTTTCATTCTTTTCAAAGACACGTTGTGTCCTCATTCTACCATGCCTTCAGTCTCTTTGCGGGGCTCGCTCTTAACAAACTTTTATGAATGCATTGCTTTATTTATCACAGATTCAAAAATCTGTTGTATATTTTACAATGAGGCTTGTGTTTTTTTGTAACTGAGACATCCTCCAGTGAGAGACTGAAACTGATTTTGTTTGGTAGTGGGCTTTGTATCCACATAAGATTATTCATCACAACCTCACATGTTGTCTCAGCATTGCCTCAAGTGCAAGTGCGTTTCTTACAGTATATGGCGTAGCTTAGGTGCCGCTCAGCAATAATTGACTCCGAGGATGTGTTGATACAGGAGGTGTTGAGCCTGATTAATTTGATCTCTGAACAAGGCAGTTCTCCATAAGAACTTGCACAGGAGATATCACCCATTCAAGTCAGTTTTTTTTTCTTTTCTTTTCTTTGTGAGGGACATGGAGCTCTGTGATAGGGAGTGCTTGTTGGGCCTTTGTTTCATTAACACACCTGTTAATACCAATCATTTTCCATCTGTGTTCATTTAATTCGGGACGTTCTTTATACCACATATTGTCTAAGCTATATATGTCTGGCTTTAGTGCTGCTTTGACTAAACGCTGTATTTTGATACATCTAGTATTTTGTTGTCGCTTTGCTAAGTAAAAGACTTATTGCAAAGAGAGTACCAGTAACATTATCATCCCTGAAGAAGCTCCTTTCACCATGCTGGAGTACATAAAAGAATGAGTAAGTAAGCAATAAAAGCAAATGAAACATTAAACAGGTTGTGTTTCTGTATGTCTATTTAAAATTAATCCACCTCCGGTGAAAGTAAGACGAACAAATGTCATATTATGTCATCCAACAAGCCTCATACTAGTAAGACGGACAAACAATGTACTAGCTCATTTGACTAGACTTAGGCCTATAAACATTTGGGTTCAGTGCAAGGCAAATCAACTGAACTTAAATGAAGCGACTACATTTCATGTTTACAACAAATGTATGTTTTATTCATAGAACAGAATAAAGACAGACTAGTTTCATTTGATTCGTTAAGTGTGTGGCATGGTTAAATTACGTTCATTCAACAAATTATGTTTTTGAGTGTATATATTTCTGGCTTTAGTGTTGCTTTGCCTAAAAGCTGTATTTTGAGCAAAATACATTTAGTAAATGTGTACATATAACTAAGCTATCATGGCAGTACCAGAATTTACAAGGGAAGCATTGATTGTCTTTGACATGGTTGTGATCCATAGTAACATTAATCTCTCTTTGTACAGTATACACATTCCCATTAGAGCACTCTGTAACCTTTCCTTTTTCTCTCTGTCTATAATATGATCTGGAACAAACCTGTAATCTTAAGCGAGGATCAAGGTAGGGTGGAACACAAGCACCTTTATCTCTCTGTACTGGACACTACACGTGTTAGCTTAGAAAACTGCTGCTGTAATGCTAAGTCAAAGCAATAGAAAAGCCTTATCAAATCTTAGAGCATTCTCAGTGACTTTGATGTTTACCATTTTCTTGTATTTTGCGCAAATTCTTCTTTTCTCTCTCTCTCTCTCTCTCTCTCTCTCTTTCTCTTTTGTTTCCTTTCAGAACTGGAGCCTGTTTCATCCCAGACATGTGCCATCGGTTCCATTATCAAATGAATACCCTCAGGCCTCTTCAATGGCTAGAACATTAGCAGGCTATTTGATGGTTTGCCAGATGAATTTGTGATCAGACACACAAATATTTTCATTTTGATGTCAGTACTGTGGGCAAACAGGAGAGCACAATGTGAAGCTGAAGATGAACTTATTGAGTAAAATGTATGCAAACAATGTATGTGACTGGCCCTATTTGACCAGTCACAGTTGACATAAAATGACAGGGAGAGGGAGACAGGAAAACAAATATAAAGTCATTTATGTAAATAGTGACTAGTTTTGAATAATATCTGTTGAATCAGTCAGATTAAACTGTGGCCATATTGAATAGAATTCGAATGAGCATGTGGAAATACAAAATTTTAATTTGAGTATTCTTATGTATAAACGTCATACCTTTGGCTTTAGGCACTTTTTGCATTAATGAGAAATACAATCAGACTTTACAAATATGTGCAAGAAGATTAAACCACCTGTGAAATAAAGCATGCAGATAAACAGATATTAAAACAATTAACTGAGCATTTTGTTCATTTCTTCTTACTCTTTTTTTTTTTTTTTAATGATGTAAACGGTATCGCTTTAGCTTGCAACCTGGTACGTTAAAGCAATTAACATTTTCACACGTACAGCCGTTGGTCCTTTCTTTCTTTCTTTTTTTTTTTTTTTTTTTTTTTTTTTTTTTTTACTTCAGGCTGTTTCGGTTTCAGAGTAGTCTCTCAGCTCCGTCCATTTTTCCTCATTATTTTTAAACCTTTTCCTTCTTAGAAGATACTGAGATTCAAAAAGAAATGAACCAAAGAGTGAGTATGAAGAGCTGTCAAGAATTCTCTCTTACTGGCGCTGTCATATCACATAACCATGACTGACATCTAATGAAGTGTGAACTGAGATTACTTTTCAACATGTTACCCTGAACTGAGCTGAAACAACGTCAGAAAATTTCATTCTGTCTCAGACGTGCTTTGATACAACTCAATAGAAGACACAAACAAAAGTGTGTGTGACCAAACAGCTCTGTACTCATTTACTTAGAATCAGAGATAAATGCACAAAGAAAAAAAGAAAAACGGAACTGTTCAACTGTTTATCACACTTTATGAGGTAAAGAAACTCTGAGATGAGACTCCTTTTCTGTCTGTCTGTTGTTCACAAAGACACTTCTGACATAATGGCATGTAAATGTAACTCATCAGCATGCGTATACATTAGCATAATTATATACATTCATAACATGATTGCGATAATGATTACTTATAGATAATCAATATGGAACAAAGTAGCTCCTCATCTGTATCGAAAGACCTTAATACCCGATTTCACTTTGGTGATGATGTGATTACCCAGGTATTCACTGAGATAAAACGCATGCTTAACAGTCATAGATTAACTCACTCAACTCTTTGTTAAACAGTTGGAATAAATTACATGACACATTCATTATCTCAGGACATACAAGCTTTCACACACTCTTGATACTTATTTATGCAGTTGATTTTGTTCAGAGATATAAACATTGATGAAGACGAATGATAAGTTATATCAAAGCTCTTCTGGGGTATGATAAGGGAGAAGTAAGTCACCGGATGTCTGGATTCTGCTTTTAAAACAAAGGTTTTTCAGGGTAAATCAGAATAAAAAACAGAAGGGTAGATCGATAGAAATGTTCTTGATGCTCATCTGAAGGACTCACAGCATTCTCATTGCTTATTCAGGCAGGTACCCCCGCCCCCGCCCACCTCCCCCCACACACCCCCCTCTCATCCACTCCCATGTATTACATGTATTCCAGTATCTTTAAAATTCAATTTTTTAAAATGTCAACTACACTGAGAATTGTGCTGAGTGCTTCAAATGGGCACAAGTCAGTGATCAGTTTTAAATATCCACAAAAGGCATTCCGCAAATTTTTTAGAAAACAAATTGACTTTTGGTGTATACATAAATGCACACACACACACACACACACACTGCTCTACTAGAAAATAATAACAATAATAATAGTAATAAAAAAAACTGACTGGATTTCAGCTTTATACCATGCACCAGGGAAACCTTCACTTTCTGAATCTGATAAATTATTGCATTACACTATGTTATGTTAACAGGTTACGTTACTGGCTTAATACGATAACATACCCCGAAGTTACAATGTTATAACACGTCCAATACAAGACTTGTGAGAATAGTTCAAATACTTACTTGGTTTGAATAAGCCTCATTCCTCATTTGTAGAGAAGCACACATTAAGATTGCATAGTTTCCATACCAGGAAACATCAGTTAATTCAAATTGGAAAAAAAAAAAAAATTTAGAAGCAAACTGCAGTATGAGATATGCCTATTGGAAAAAATTCAGCTAGTTAGTCATAATGTAACATTATTAACTTGATTTTTTTTTTTTTTAAAGTTTGATTTCTTATATTATTTGAGAACTTGAAGGTGATTCATCTGTACACTTATTCGTTATGACTAAAAGTTATTGTCTATTACAGCAACTGTTCTCGCATTGAGCAACAGAGCAAATGTGTCTATTGATTTAAATGTCAGACTTTATAAAGTATAGTAAGAAATGAAGTGAAAGGGAATCCCCATGGATTATGATGAAAATGTCAGGGCTTACTGAGAATGTGAAAACTCTTCCTTTTTTTCCTCATTATGGGTTCAAACTGCAACACTATTACAGTTCTTTTGTTGTAGCCATATTATTATTACTATTACTATTATTATTATCATTAGTAGTAGTAGTAGTAGTAGTAGTAGTAGTAGTATTTGTTTTTTTTATTATCTACAAATGTCTGGAAATCGATAGAGCCATGAAATTCTGCAGGTGTGATTCTAATGTTTTCCACTACTCAGGCCATCAAATTCACTCCAAACACCCAGACGGTGGCGCTGTATTGCAGTCTCCATTATCACAGACATGGGGAGAGGAGAGTAAGTTGCTACCTGTAGGAGATAGCTTGGTCTGCTGAGGAGTTAGTGCAGCATTGCCCTCTGTGCTAACACCTGCAAGCTGAGACTGCCCTTGAAGTCCATCAAAGTCTTGCATGTGAGGGAGATCCTGCAATATAGAGGATCAAGCGATCCTGGAGTCTCCGGGGCAAGAGTGACAGTGAAGACTGGCAGGGAGTGGAGAGCAGAGGACACACTGAAGTTGGAGGGTTCACATCTACACCACAGAGTCCTGGGGGGGGGGGGGTGATGATCAGAAGAAGTGTAGGACTAATAACCTTTCCTACCGTCATTATGACAGGGACCAGGGAAAATGGACACTCGAGTGCATCTTGAGCTGCTGTCCAAAGGCTCTGTGGGAAAGCAGTTTCTGCCGGCAAACAAGCCATCAAGACCACTGAGGAAGCCATTTCCAGCTCTATACAAAGCAACTGGAAGTCTGGAGTGGGAGGCTTTTTCTAACAGAGGCCAGAAACCACTGAGAAATTCACCACATTCATCAGAGTCAAAGAGGAGCCATCTGACAGCTTCTGGCAGACTTGGGAATATCAACAAGACCGCCCTCCTGCCCAGCACTGTCCCGGCGTCAGCGTCGATGAGGGGTTATGCTCATGCTGGGGCTAATGGTTCTGGGGAACAACACATAAAGGAGACCTTCAAACAGAAGAAGGAGAAGTACCAAAGCCTGGTTAGTAACTGCAACAGACAAGGCCGGAGGGCCAGGTGCTTGTTAGTGGATGTAGGATGTAGAGACTTCATGGGAAAGTCCTTCTGCAATGCTCACACTGCACTTTGCATCACTTGAGAGAGGAGGAGGAGAACCATCTATAACAGCACACAGGCTGCAGAGAAAACCTCCAGATGGCTCTGGATCAAGAAAGGGGATCTGCGGCTGGATGTTGCTGTTAGGGCAAAAACAGCAGACTGATCGACCTCAGCTGGGGACACCTGGACTAAGGTATCTGATGTTGAAAGACCTGAAACACATGAGGACTCCCAAGTTACATCACTGATGATGCTCCCTAGCGCAGGATCAGAAGATGTTTCACTACAGCTGTCGCCAATTCCATGAATGATTTTGTCACATTTTTAGGGAATTCTGTTCGTCTTCGATATGCCGTTGACAGTCTTAAAACTAAAGAAAGAGTAGGATATCTGTCATATTTACTAGTGGGAAAGCTTTTACGCCTCACTACTCACACGCACACACATCTTCATTTGCTTTTCAGTGCATCCTCAAGCTGTGATGCTTTACACCTTATGTGAGGGTTGAATTTATGTAGCTAATGTTACGGTAATATCAAGGTCTTTTCTGTCCTTGAAGTTATAGCACCTCCTTGCCTAAAGAGTTTACTAAGGCAAAGACAATTCATTTCGGATTCCTTTCATCTGTATTGTAATCAGATTTCATTTTCTTTCATGTAGTGCAGAGAAGAAAAAACAAAACAGGCCTCCTGAGAGGGCGAGTTTGATTTTAATTGCTTAGACACAGCTGGAAGACTCGCTATGAATACGGAATTGCTCAGCTAGACACATGCTGCTTTACCATGTTTGTCCCATCACGGGTTAATTAGTTCACGATAACAGCAACGAGAGTGTTATGAGTTACAGTTAGATTTACAGATGCGGGGATTGATCCAAGGACAAACATTAATATTTGAAGAGGAGGCTCTAATGTTACTAAGTACATCCACCAAACACAAAAATACAACAGTACTGAAAAAGGCAAGAGACCAGTCCTGGTGACTCTTTCTGGACCTTCTGAGGATCCAGTTAAATCTTGTTACGTGTTGTCCATGCCAGCAAAGGAGTAGAATTAGAATATATCATTCTGGTCCTGTCATAATGTGATAACTGAACATTGCTAATTTACAATGTATCTGCTCAAGCTTTAAAATGCCCAGTATTTTATTAGCAAGGGAATGTCATCTAATCAGTTATCACGTAGATTAATACAACTTGAAAGATTCAAGATGCCATGTCTCACAGATGAGGTTGATCTAAACTGTTTTGCATGGAGATGGAAACATGCCTGTCCTCTGGGGTTATTTATAGGTGATGTTTGCTCAGTTAATCAGAGTGACACGGATGCTAATGTACAAGTCTGATATGACATGTGGGAGGCTCATGACTCACACGCACATATATCATTACTAAACACATAGTGGCAGATTTAGAACATGAAATGAATTCTCATTAAAATCAGAATTTAACAGTGCAGATGGGTGCTAAACAAGACACCTGTTCACGAAGTCCAGTCAATCAAATTTATGCTTTATCTTACCAAAACAAACAAACAAAAAAACCCAATCATTTACTTGGAAAACAACAATTAAAGAAAAAAATCTTTGAATGACAAGAGCTTTATGTCTAGCAGATCCTGAACTATTATTATGTCATTTCCAGGGCAGGCTGTCTGTCTTCATAGGGAATATCAATGAAGAGAGAAACAGTTCTCCTGAACTACTCCATCTATTTTGTATCTGTCTGACAAGTGAGAGGATTGGCACATGGAGACTAACAATCTTCATTTCGTACAGACTAACTGAGAAAATTCTTTTGTTTTAATGTGTTATTTATTTGATTACACTGCTCAGTTCAATCACAGCTGTGAAATAATACATTCTAGGTTTGCATTTTTGATATTCAGATTTATTTGGCACTGCAATTTCTGGCAAGGTCAAGATAAACTAATGATTTAAATAACATGTCAGAAATGTCAAGAGAAAATAACACCACAGAGTAGTGGAAAATAAATTTGAAAGGATACAAAGACATGTTTTTTTTTTCTTGTTTAAAACAGTTTCTTTAGCTTGGAACATAGTCAATATGACAACCTCGTAATGGAAAAGAAAATCGTTTTCATCGTTCCACTTCCGTTTTTTTTTTTTGTTTTTTTTTTAAATGCTGTTCAGTGATTATGGTTTTCACTTCTGCATGCATGGTATTCACAAGTGAGTTCAATTCTTTGCGTCGTCGATCTAGAAAAACTTCTGGACGTGGCTGGCGAGGATTTAGAATGCGTTTAAACATTCCACACTTTTGTTCAGAATGCAATCAATGTTAGGATTCTCAAAAAGTGATGAGTCAGAGAGGTAGTGTGTGACAGGCGTCTGCCCTCTCACCCTCTCACTCTTACTTTATGAAAAAGGAAAATGAAAACAAAACAAAAAAAAAACCTGGAAGACAGGAACAATGGAAAAAAAACAGTATAGTATGATCTCCAAGCTTATGTATTACAGTCACAAAGAGGTCACGTCACATGTGTGCAGAAGAAATCTGCAATTATGGTAGCAGAGTATACAGGACTTCTGTTGAACGGCATTCAAATCATTATGTAGGCAGAGAGAGAACATGATATGACATTTAAGAAATCATAATATGTCAGTTCTCAGTGGATAAGAAGAGTGAAACTTTTTGACAGTACAGATTTCTGGGGCTTCATGGCTGTAAGAATGCTGAAAGCCATGTTTCAGGAAAAAAAATGATGTTCCTTGAGGAAACAAACAAACAAACAGATAGACAGACAAATGAACAAACGGGTGAAGAGACAGACAAACAGACTGACAAAAAGGCCAGACAGGCAGACAGACAGACAGTTAAAAAAAAAAAATTAAATGCAGGTGATAAGGTGATTTTACCATGATAATGGAGAGAAATCACCATTGAATGTCAGGTTTCATCAGTAAGAAATGTTTTCACTGTAGCTGAAAAATGCCCCGATAATGTCAGTGGTGCGCAGGGATTAAGATTTGATTTCATCAATGTCAGGCTCCATCACATGTGGCAAATGTCAAGCGAAAAACTTGAAAACAAAAAACTGTGTCCATCCATCAGATTTTATCCAGAAAATTAAGCTCAAGTGATTGGAATAATTCGGTCCTGTCTGCCATCTGCAGTGGCTTAATCTGGTTTTCAAGATAGCAAAAATATCTCATTTGATGGTCCAGTTCCCATGAGGAATCACTCATACAGGCACTGGTTGTACATATGAAGGAAAGAAAGAAAGAAAGAAAGAAAGAAAGAAAGAAAGAAAGAAAGAAAGAACCCTTGAAGAACAAACTGGCGAAGCCAAGTACTGTATTGATGTTCCATTTAAACCACAACTCCCATACTGCTTAGCGTGAAACTTGTCATTACTTCGCGCCGAATGCGACATACAAGTTACTTTTAGTCCCAGCGACAATCGTTGGCTTGTGTTAATAAGGTAGGTGGACTTTTAAAAAAATTGAAATCTGTAACGTTCCTGCGTACCACTACGTTTACAGATTTACAAATTTACATAATGACGTTTTTTTTTGTGTAGTTATAAACTGCCAAGCAGTTAATGTTACCACCGCTGACCTGTCAATGTTTGTTGAATGTTCATCCCAAAATTGATGTTTATACCTAAACCACAAAGTAATAAAGACAATAGCAGTCATTTGCTCTGATACTGCCATCATAATGGCTATAAACAATATTAGCATGTTAAACAAAAAATGCTAAATCTGCTTTGAAGTGCATAACGTTTGCAAAGATTTGTCTGTTTGAAAATCCTAAAAAGCTATAAACAGAGAATTTTAAAATGAAGTCCTTGGGTAAAATTCACTGAAGCTCAACAAATCAAAAGTTCTAATTTTTCAATGATTGCAACCACTTTCTTTTTTCTTATTGTTTTCTCCATGAGGTGTTTCAGTCATGGCTCTAGCTGGAATCCGTGTCATTGAGTTAGCTGGACTGGCCCCTGCTCCCTTTTGCGGCATGCTTCTGGCAGACTTTGGAGCCAAAGTGATTCGCGTTGATAGGACAAAGGTCTCCATGGCAGTGGACACGCAGGCCCGAGGGAAGCAATCTGTCGCGCTCAATCTGAAGAAACCCCAGGGTGTAGTCATACTCAAAAGACTGTGTTTACAGTCCGATGTCATCATCGAGCCTTTCCGTAAAGGTCAGAAAAATTTATGTCTTAGATGTAAAATAATGTTCAGAATTCAAATGAATAATAAAAGGTGAGCGTGAGTCCATTGCTTTTTTGAAAACATATCAATAATTTTCTTCTTTAGACGCTCTGAATCCGAATTCATTCAACCTGTTTTTCGCTGCTTGATGTCAGTTTGAAGCAAATGTGGTTAATAGACTGCTTATACCATATGTTGCGCAGATTAACAACATCAACAACAGGGAATAATTGAATTTCTGATTTTTAATTCCCATCGACAAGTTCTGAGTCATAATAATTATAAAAAAAGGCCTTATTATTTTACTGGAATAAACTTTTTATGCTTCAGTGCCTCTCATTTAGCACCATTTCCTCTTCAGTCACCTATTTAAGTATGCGTCCTGGTAACAAGTAACACTTTTTACTTAAGGAAAGCTCAAGTTATTTGTTGAATGGTTTGTAGGAGCATCAACAGTGAATGAAAGTAAATTGTATTGTCTCTTAGCTCATTCCACTTCAAAGCTCACTTTATTAAAGAAGCTTTATTTATTTCGTTTTCTTATTGCCTAATGGTTTATGAATAAAATAACAGTATGTTCTTTTATGCTTCAACAAAGCAATGGCTTCTCACCCTTAATAAATCTAAACCATCTAATGAAATCTGGTTTTCTCCTCAGTACCACACTGTAAAAGAGTGATGGCCGTATCTTGTCATTTTAAGTCTTAGGTTGTAGTTACTTAATTCCCCATTCCTGTGGGCTCATACTTTATTTTTATTTTTTTTTGGCTTGAAGTTCTTAATCCCAGCCTGGAATTCTGTTTGACTGTATTTGTGCTTTTATTTCTCACCGGTGGACAGGGGTTATGGAGAAGTTGGGCTTAGGTCCCGAGGATCTGCTGAAGGAGAACCCTCGTTTGATCTACGCCCGGCTCACTGGTTACGGCCAGAGTGGCTCTTACGCTAAATCCGCTGGACATGATATCAACTACCTAGCCATATCAGGTGAAGCCAGTTGAATCAGTTGAAACTTCTCTGTCATTATGGCCCTCCTTTCCCTCTCTGCTAGAACTTCTAAAAATGCAGACATTCATTTAATACCAAATGTGCTGTGTCTTCCACATTCATTGTCAATGAAATGTCATTTGGGGCATGCTGCTCCTAATAAGGACTTTACAGTTAGTCTGACTCAGCTGTAACTTACTTCATGTTAAGTTTTTTTTTTTTTTTTTTTTTTTTTGGAGCAGCCAGACTGACTGCAGGTTTCAGATCCGCAGCATGAGCTGACGTTAAGACAAAAAGCTCAACGCATTGAAATTCCCGGGCGCTTACTTTAATGCATTTACCAAGTTAATCACTGAAGCTCATTATCTGTGCCGTTCGTCACCTTTGTCTCTCAGGGTGCAGTACAATCTGCCTTACATTGAGTCTAGAGTTATTATCGGCTCTGGTGACCTGTGTGGGCGGACCAGGCAGATCAGAGACAGCGAACAGATGCTACCATCGTTTTTTTTTTTTTTGGTTTTAAAAAGTTAGACGCTTTGAGAATTAAGCAGTTACTGTTTTCAATAATGAAACAGCTTTGGAGTTCCTGTTGTTTCAGGGATGATGTTACAATGCAATTGTGTTCCTTTATTATTGCAGAACAAGACCTCTCCAAGGACCTCTCGAGTCTCACACACACACTCACAAAAAATTTTTAAAAAAAAAGCACGTCCGTCATAACAAAGTGAAACTGTGACTTTTCAGCTGTGATAAATGAGAACTACTTTATAATTGCCTGCCTCTTTCTCTTGGGAGGAAGGATATTGTCCAGTTATATTCATCCTCGCAAACATTACTTAATCTCTCGAAACTTTCAGTTTTAAAATTTGGATTTCGGGTTTCTGTTGATCTGTAATCGTCAGATCTTGTGTAATTTTCTGTGTAAACGTTTGAGGACGTAACTAAACATTCGGTTCTTATTCCCAGTGAGATTTTGAATTTCCGACCACGTTCCAGTTTGTCTGACTGGGACCACAGCCGGAAAGCCCTTTCAAAGTGAAAGAGAATGACATTTTAGAGCTAACGTAAGCCGACACCATCCCGGCTTTTAGACTGAGGTTATCTGATTAGTGCTAATTTCTCTCCAGGTCCTACGCTCTGGAGCTTTCCGCCGGTTCCCGTCGGCCCTATAAATGGATGAAGACTTTTTTTTTGACAGCATCCATTTTATATTGATCTGCGCCGTTCTCCATCCAATTCATTTCTCTTTCCTTGGTAGGGCTGTTGTCTATGCTGGGTAGGAGTCAAGAGAAGCCCTATGCGCCCCTGAACTTGGTGGCAGACTTTGCAGGTGGAGGTCTGATGTGTGCCTTTGGAATTGTTCTGGCTCTGCTTGAGAGAACCAGATCGGGCAAGGGCCAGGTCATTGATGCCAGCATGGTAAGTCATTTCAGCTCTGTGTAGGGCTTCCCAGGAGCTGGGTCCAGTCCTGTAATAAGGAATGAGGCTGTAGAGGTGGATATCAGTGGAATACAATGGACTTTTTTTTTTTAACGTAATTCATAAATGAATTATTATTCATAAATGAATCCACGGAAAGTATTTTTAATCAGTAAAAGTAGCTTCCTTATGACGAATAGCGTCTGCGGTAGTTCAGACTTACAAAGTTCTGCTTTTTTCTTTTGTTTGTTTCATTCGTCTCCGAAAATGTTTTTTCCCTTCTTTCACTCACTCCGAGCCTTTGTGTTCACTGTCTGCTTTACATTGTAACAGCCAATGTACCTCAAAAAGTGCGTTTTCCTTTCAGTTTCCAAAGTGTTTGAAAAGATGCCAGATTACTCAGCACTTAGCTCAAGACTCTGTATCTTAAGGCAGGGATGATTGTATGTTTTTCTTTGTATTTTGTTTCATTTAGATTAATGCAAAGTGTTCACAATTAGTTTGTCTTAGAGAATGCGTCAATCCAATTGAATTTATATTGATCGCACTGCAGTGTGGGATTTCCGTAAACAGACTCTATAGCACCTCATTTTCTGTTAAATGGTAGGTATACTTTTAAATGGTATTTGCTGCAGTAATACTTGGGCGGAGTATCTTCCGTCTTGACGATCATTAAAACCCCGGGGTAACCTGGGGAGTTTGTTTTTCCAGTACAGTCAGTGATAAACCTCAAGGGCAGTTGTCATCCCGATGATTATGGAAAACGTGTTAATTAACTCCAGCTCCCATATCAGCAGTCTATAATCAGTATGCAAATAAGGACTGAAATATGCACGTTCAGTTTGAAGTTTGTCGTACAAGTGAACTCCAGGAAATCTTAACACGTTACTACATTGGTTTTGGCTCTGTCTGCCAGCACTTCAGATGTGGGATGATAGAATGAGGCTAGGGTGGTTGAAATGCACAGTGAGAATTTAAGTGCATTCTCATTCATATCAGTTCAGCTATTTAGAAGTGACAGGCAAGTCTGCGCATGGCGCGGCTCATTTTAGGGTACGGCGAACACTGTTATAATTGACTCCGCAGCTGTGTCCAACAATCAGGCGTCTCCGTGTTGTTAGAGCATCTGTGAAAGGGCCGTCTTGTCTTGATTGGACGCCTTGTTTTGCTTTTTGGACGCTATCACTGGACTTGAGTAACAGAGGGACCAATACAAAGAAGGGTCAACGCAAGTGAAGCTGACAGTCATGAGTTGGAAAAATGAGAGTACTTAAGACAGAGACATTCCAGAAACACATGGCATGCCAAAAACGGCTGTTTGGTTCGTCATTAAGCAGGAGGGACTGCAGAGAGGCAGTACAACAAAGAATGTGTCATTGCCCAAAGACAAGTGTAGTTCTCCAAAGTTCTCCAAGTTCTGTTCTGTTCTGTTCTGTTGTAGTTTTTAGTTTTGTTGAGGGGTTGTTGTCCCTGGGTTAACTGGATTGGACTGGATAATTGGATTTGATGAACAAAAAGTTCGGCAGCTCAAAGTGTTGGCATAGCCAGACAAAATATGAATTTTCTATATTTCCTAGCACTGTTGTACCCTCTGGCCCTAAAAAAAAATGCAAAACTGAACATTCAGACATTCTTGTTAAAAAAAAACAAACAACAAATTCTGATTAGCACGCATCTTTTCAGATTATTGTTGGCAGTCGACCTGAAAAACCGCATGCGATTATGTACGCCATAAATTTAAATGACTCACTGGAGGACAATTGGAGTATAATTGTATGTTTGCATGTTAATTAACACTGGCATTTCTTTAAACTCCAACCATCTGAAATGTCATCCTCCTACATCAGCAGACTATGAATAGTAGACAGATGCAAACAGAGATACAAAGTGCTGTTTTCTGATTGATTCATGTTAAATACAATAAATACAGCTTATAGAATGTTATATTTTTATACATGAATGTTCTATAAAATAACACACAGTTACACACTAGTGTATGCACACACACACACACTCACACACACACACACACAAGCACAGACTGTACAACAGTGTATAAACTCACTTTGTATCTTTTGATGTCTTGACTGATTTTTCTGACATCGTCTGCTGTGTCTCCTTGTCTGGGACTCTCTGATTTCGATTTCCTCTCTCTTATCTTAAAACAAAGACTCGGGTGACTACAAAACAGCGTACACCTTCTGAATGCCTTATTTGTTTGTTTGTTTGTTTGTTTAAGTACTAATGAGAGACCTTATGGTCTTTATGATGTGCCATGATTACGCAGTGATGTCAGCGACGTTCAGTTTGGAAGAAGTGCCCTGTCATCCCATCAAACCTTGGTGGTTCCTGTATTTCTTTCTCCCACTGTCAATAGTCTGTGTGTCCTTTGCTTATCAGTCAGGGAACGTATCAGTCAGGGAACGCTCTAACACTCTCACGTCTCGGAGGAATCCATAGAGTGAAGTTAATCGGACATGAAGCCAGGAGCTGTTTGCAGCAGACATCACAGAAAAACTCCTAAATTTACTTTGAAAAGCAAACTTCACAAAGTTCTTTGCTCTAAGTCGTACCTAGCATATTGTTATGAATACGTCGATAATTACAGCGGAATAGTTTTTCTTTAATGACTAGTTGCGAACGGTGGATCGATTTTCTTTTTTTTTTTTTTATTTGATTCACATTTTTTTTGTGTAGCCTAAAATCGTTATAAGCTATTCATGCTTCAAAAAGTAACTTCTTTGCTTTGTTTTGTTCGTATCCTCTTTTTTTTTTTTTCCTTTTTACGCTCTGTTACTTTTTACGCTCTGTTTTCTGAACGTCAGCTTGTGTGAGTCAGATAGAGCCTGGGCCGAACTGCTCCGCTTCTGGCCTAACAGGGCCAGACAACTTTATGTGTCAATAAACATCATTCCTCCTGACTGTCCCACGTCAGCACAGTCAAATAGCTGCTCTCCCTGTTTTCCCCCTCACAGCCATGTGCTGATCATCCCCAAATTCCATAGGACATCTGAGGAAGTGTTTTAAATTGGGACATTTTGGGATTGCCAAGCTTAAACAAGGTTAATGATTTTTTTTTTTTTTGATTTCTACCATGCTCTGAATTTTATCTGAAGGTGAAATTTTATTGTCTAGCTCAAATTTAATGCATTGAGTTTTAAGTGAGGAAAAAAAAAAGCAGCAAGATAAAATAATGTAAAAGAAAAACGGGTGAAAAAAAAAGCTGAATACTTCACTTCATTGTTTTTTACTTAAAAACGAAGAAAGAAAAAAATGAATAAATAAAAAAGATGAATGTCTACTGCTAAAGCAAAATGCATGATCCAAATGGGATAGATTTCTTTTTTTTTTTTTTTTGGCCTAATAACACTCACTCACTGTGAAACACTGACCAAAGGCAAAATGTTAAACGACTTGGGTCTCTTGTTTTCCTGAAGTCATGAGCTTTTAACATGGACAGACATCTCAGGACCAGCATCATGCTTGTTAAATAGATTGCTATATCGAGACACTGGCACGACATCACCCCCCCCCCCCCCCCCCTCCAAAAAAAAAAAAAAAAAAGCTGTACATGTCAGTGATGTCAATGATGCTTTTAGATTTGGGTATTTGGGGGAATGAGGTCTCTGTGAAATACATGCAATATTAATATATGAATATATTAGTCTCCGTGTGAAGTTAGCTTTTCAAATACATATTTATATGTATGCGTGGTTGTGGAGTTTGTGACCTACAAAAGTCCTTTCAGTTAGAAGTTTCAGGAACCTTTTATTAGATTTTCGTTCCTAGAAGTGTAACGTAATTGGCATGGTTCTTTCTGAGAGTTCACTTGGAGAGCAAGTACAAAAGTAACAATTTTTCTCACTTTCTTTTTTATTTTTTTATTGCTTTTTCTTTTTTTGTAAGAAAATAACTGTTCCAAACTGTAATTTATAAGAAAAGGCCATTTTGGGGAAGTGTCTCAATGCAGTGTTTTTATTTTTTCTATCTAAATCTGTACATTGAGATTGTCATGTGGAGGATATTGGAGGGTTGTGACTGTTGAGTGTCTGTCATAGTCCTGTTTGTGTAACTGAAGTCTTAAAGCAACCACAGTAATGGCAGTAATGGAGGACATTTGTTCTGTGTTCATATTTATTGCTGTTATACACAGATAACAGTTTATCTAATCAGTCTCTTGTTTTTTGGGGGCTTTTACATTTTACCAATCGCATCAGCACATACGAACATACTTTCCCTTCATTTTAATTTTGTCAGGCCTGAAAGTGGATTGCAGAGGACAGCTTGAATTAATATACATAAATAGCATCTTAAACACGCCCGTGTGTGTGGGTGTGTGTGTTTTGATGTTTTGTTTGGTTTGTTGGTTTCTTCTTTGTAGTTGCTTTGTTTTTGTTTGTTTGTTTGTTTGTTTGTTTGTTTTGCTAGTTGGCAGAGGCTGACCGTTAGCATGTTTGTGTACACAGGTCGAGGGAGCAGCCTACGTAGGCTCCTTTATGTGGAAGTCTCAGAACATTGGCCTTTGGAACCGTGCCCGCGGAGAGAACATGCTGGATGGGGGGGCTCCGTTTTACGAGACGTACCGTACTTTGGACGGACAGCACATGGCAGTGGGAGCCATTGAGCCTCAGTTCTACCAGCAGCTCATCCAAGGTCAGTGCATTACGCGGCTTCCCCTTTATTGTAGTCGTTTGGTCTCTTGTACTGTGACCCAGTGAAGAGTCATGAATTGAAGTAACGGAAGGGGTTTTAGTCATACACGTTGTTATGAACCCAGCGTACCAAACTTCTATTTCCATTATAAATCTCTGTTATTGGAGGTCTTGGATTGATAATGGTGAGATGAGTGCTATTCTGAGATGCATATTTATTAATGCTGGGCAGAAAAAAAAAAGCTGACATAGAAATCCCTCTTGCATCGCTGTTTTCAGTTTGAAATGAAAATAAGGACTTTCAACATCAACCTGATCTTGATGTAATTAGTTTCACAAACAGTATGTTCAGTTTCACAATAATGAACTTGTGAATGGTATGTTTATATGCACATCACCGTTAACTGTGGTTAGTCCAGTGTATATAAACCTTGCAGATTATTAAACTGATATATCATCCTTGTTTAAGCTATGTCAGTGCTTCTTGAGCACTGGGAGGTGCTTTAATCTTGTAGCTCTTCAGTTCTTCCTGACATCTAACTTGTTATTTTCATCAGATCCCTTTTATTGATTTTTCTCTCACTTTTTTTCCTCTTGCCTGTCGCCCCCACAGGGCTGGGATTGGACCCGGACGACCTCCCGGATCAGATGAGTGTGTCTGACTGGCCAGAGCTGAAGAAGATTTTCACTGAAGTATTTGCCACTAAAACCCTGGCTGAGTGGAGCCAGATTTTCGATGGAACAGACGCTTGTGTCACCCCTGTACTCTCCCTGGACACAGTCCTTACACACCCCCATAACCAGGAGAGAGGGTCCTTTCTGAGGGATGACAGAGGAGAACTGAGCCCCCGTCCTGCGCCTGTCCTGTCCCGCACTCCGGCTGGGCCAAGCCTTTCTCGAGATCCTTTGATTGGTGAACACACGCGCTCTGTGCTGATGGAGTATGGCTTTAAGTCAGCTGACATAGAACAGTTACTGTCTGATGGAATTGTGGAATGTAATGAAGCCAAAGCCCGTCTGTAGACTGCATAGTCTAATATATACATACAGTACCGGTCATACAATTTGGACACACCAACTCATTCAAGGGTTTTTCTTTATTCTTACTACTACATTGTAGAACAAACACCAGAACTATGAAATAATGTGTATGGAATTATGTAGTAAACAAAAAAGTGTTTAAAAAAAAACCCATATATATATGTTTCATATTTTAGATTCTTCAAAGTAGCCACTGTTTGCCTTGATGACAGCTTTGCACGCTATTGGCAATATCATAAACAGCTTCATGAAGTAGTCAGCTGGAATGGTTTTCAGTTAACAGGTGTTAACAGAAGTTAATTTGTGGAATATCTTGCATTCTTAATGCATTTGAGACCATCAGTTGTGTTGTGCCGAGGTCGTGTAAAGTAAAAAGCCCCATTCAACTACTGTAGTAATACATATTATGGCAAGAACCGCTCAGCTAAGTAAAGAGGAATGACAGACTATCATTACTTTACTACATGAAGGTCAGTCAGTCCGGAAAATTTCAAGAACTTTGAATGTATCTTCAAGTGCAACCGCAAAAATCATCAAACGCTATGATGAGGGCCGCCCCCGGAAAGGAAGACCAAGAGTTATCTCTGCTGCAGAGGATAAGTTCATTATATTTACCAGCCTCAGACATCACCAATTAACGGCACCTCAGATTAGAGCCTACATGTATGCCTCGCAGAGTTCAAGTAGCAGACACATCTCAACATCAAGTGTTGGGAGGAGACTGTGTGAATCAGGCCGTAATGGTCAAATTGCTGCAAAGAAACCATTACTGAGGGAGACTAATAATAAGAAGAGAATTGCTCGGGCCAAGAAACACAAGGAATGGACAGTAGACCAGTGGAAATCTGTGCTTTGGTCTGGTGAGTCCAAATTTGAGATTTTTGGTTCCGACCGCCGTGTCTTTGTGAAACGCAGAGAAGGTGAGCGGATGGTTTCAGCATGTGTGGCTCCCACTGTGAGGCATGGGGGAGGAGACGTGATGGTGTGGGGGTGCTTCGCTGGTCACACTGCTGGCCATTTATTCGAAATTCAAGGCACGCTTAACCAGCATAGCGACCACAGCATCCTGCAGCGACACGCCATCCCATCTGGTTTGCGTTTAGAGGCACCATCATTTGGTTTTTCAACAGGACAATGACACGGTGACCTAAAACACACCTCCAGGGTATGTAAGGGCTATTTGACCAAGAAGGAGAGTGAAGGTCTGCATCAGATGACCTGGCTTCCACAATCACCTGACCTAAACCCAATTGAGATGGTTTGGGATGAGTGAAGGCAAAGCAACCAGCGAGTGCTCAGCATATATGTGAACTAATATATATATATGTGTGTGTGTGTGTGTGTGCGTGTGTGCGTGTGTATATATATATATGTTATGCCTTAGAGCCTAGTGGCTGTCCACCAAGAACTGGGGGTGGAGAGCACTTAAGTACAAAATCACTTTCCTCTTCAAACCATTGACCACTGCCATTTCCCAAGCCGTCAAGTGCCCTTATGTGTCATGAATTATGTTCAGTAAATGTTGTGATTTGATACAATTGTACAAAAGCAGGAATGTGTATAATTTGGCTTGGTCACGTTCTACATACGTCTCAGACGTTTGTTGGTTCTGAAGGACATCCGTGTTTCTCATTATTGGAAAAAGGTCCTTATCTTCAAATCTTCATATGTTCATTCTGACCTTTGTTAATGATATAGGAGCGCTGGGCCACGGAGGCGTTTTGTTGATCATTAGGACTTGTACTCTGCTACTAGTTATGTAATGTGTAAGGGATTAAGGGACCTGCAGAGGAATCTGAGCGATTTCACTGTAAAGAAAAAAAAAGAGAATATTTTTACAGGGGCTGACTAATTTATAAGAAAGATTTGTAAGATATCAGTTATCATAGATCAATATGATCAGCTCTCTTTTGTTTTTAATTTCCCTTGAAATAACGTACTGTGAAACTGTAAGTAATTTATACTTGTAAATCTTGTTAATTATTAAAGTACTCCTGACTCTAAATATTGTTTACTTTGTACTGGCTTTCGCAGCATGCATTATTGTTGATTGAAATCTGTTTTCCCTGGTAAACATTTACATCAGCACAGCGTTAAATATTGTCTTTTAATGCGGTATCGACTTACTTTTTTGCAACCATTAAATGTCGATTATAGCTTTCAGTAAAATGCTAAAAACTCACAGCTGAATCTCAGGTTATGAGTGGAATGTGACATTTTAATCCTTATGACTACCAACATCTGACTGTTCTTCAAGTTGCGGCCCTCCCAGGTTAACCCCTACTGGGTGATTGCTGTACCATGAGAAGCTAGTGGAATGCACTCACATGATAGTTCCAGCCTCACTGACTGTCTTGTGATAAATATTTCTGATGTACATTCAGGAAGTAAAAAAAAAAAATTGAAAAATGAATTTAGCTAATAAAGGGACCATTGCTAGCTTAGGGACATATGGTGTACACAACATGTTGATCTCTGCATAATTTTTCACGTCGATCCTTAGCATTGCCCTTCCAGCTTCTCATCGTAAACTAAAACAGTTTCTTTCTCTGGGAATCACATGTTACATCACTTGATCAACGTAATGTGCAAAATCACTGCTGTGAGAGGCCACAATAGAGTTCTTGTGACTGCTGAGCAAGGCAGGGGTAAGCTTTTGTTCAGTCAACATTTCAAACAACTTCATTATTCTCTCTCTCTCTTCGTTTTTTGTTTTAGGATTTCAAATACCATGTTATTTTATGAACTTGCAATGACACGTAGTAATTCCCTCCCATTCTTTCTTGTACAGCTTTGCAGTCACTCGGTCAACGATACGGTCGGACAAGAGCTTTGAAAGAGTAAGAGGGAGGGAGGGAGAAAGAGAAACATTCCCTCAGCTGATAATCTTTATCACGTGACTCCAACTTTTTAATTCCTCAAAGGCCTCTGGGAACACAGATAGTCGGAAAAATCTCTCTCCATTCACCCAAATCAAGCCTCTGCCCCCTTTTACTCTCCGCTCAAAACATGTTGGGAGTGCAAGTGAGACGCCTGTTCACTACCGCTCAGCCATGCAATAGAGATAAGTGAGAGGGCAGATTCAGCTGTTTACCACTACTGGAGCAGAGTGAGTCACATTTAGACCCACTACCATGACTCTTCCAACAGAAGACAAACCCTGCAGGTTCCCCGAACCTGGGAACCACATCACAGCCATGGAGCCCTACGTAGTAGATGGAGTATCCAAGTTGGATTACGTTGACAGTGTGGAACAAGCCGTGTTTGAGGTGGTGGAACCTCCCAAGAGGTCTCGAGGTAGACTCATTATGCATGGCATGGTCATGTTTGGAAGGGAATTCTGCTATGCCGTGGAGGCTGCATTTGTCACGCCAGTTTTGCTCAGTGTGGGACTCCCAAGGAGCTTGTACAGTCTGGTGTGGCTTTTAAGCCCCATTCTGGGTTTCCTCTTGCAACCTGTCATAGGTTCAGCAAGTGATTACTGTAAGTCCCCATGGGGAAGAAGGAGACCCTACATCCTGTCTTTGGGAATCATGATGCTAGTGGGGATCACAATGTTTCTAAACGGAGACGCAGTGATATCAGGTGAGGGATGCTGAATGTTTTTTGTCAGGGGCACTGGAACCGCAGTTCATTTGCATTCATTCAATCAAAACGTTTTGTATATCTGCTTGCGTGTTTTAGCTCTTCAAATCTGATCAAACAAGCTCAACGTCTTCTAAACCTCAAATATATGGGGTTTTGCCATGGAATTTTATCTGTTTACTTAGAGCATTTCGAAACCCTGCAAAGACCAATCTGATAAACTAAGCTGTTTATTCATTTCTCTAGCCTTTACCCCAGAGTCTCTATATTTTTAATTACAATACATTATGGGAAGCAATTAACATGTTGCACAGACGGTATACATTATTATTGTTTATTGGTCAGAGCACGTTGTGTTTTCCTCTCATGTTATTATTACATTTGCCCAATGAAAGACCGTTTTAAAATTCTGCCTTTCAGTGCAAAACATGAACACATTCTTTGAAACCACCTACATTTAATCAATGCTTCCACCTTGAGCACTTCATCAGTACATGTCATGGTTGTATGCTGTTTTATTAGTTCTGCTGCAATGCTGCTTGCCAGTCTCCTCTCTAATTGAACCAAGACCCACTGAATTATTTGGTACACCTTATCTCTATTCAAAAACAACACCACCACCAAGCACAACAACTTTTCTTTAAGCACCTGAAGTGCATCGAGACCTTTAATCGGTTTATCGGATGGGATTTTATTCTGTGAATATTTTTCTGACTGACATGAAATCCACTTAGAAAACAGAACGCTGAATAACGTACATTTCAAAAGGAAAACAAATAAAACAAAGGCTCTACTGTGGTACATTTGTGTATTTCTTAGATAGATTATATTACAGGGATAATTATCAGTTTTATCCTTGAACAGACTTATGGTTAGTGTAAAAGGAATATTTTGCCAAACATTACCATGTTATATGATCCCCTGGAAAACTGCTTGGAATTCTCTGTCTCACTCAAAAAAAAGTACTCCCGAAGGATTAACATTAAATCCTTTGAAAATACAACATGTATCTTTTATCAAGCGTCAATAAAATCCTATTAGCTCTCATTTGTTACAAGCTCAGTTACGTTACACAGTATGATTTAATGACTTTCTGACCGTGCTTGATTTATTCAACCTCTGACAATTAAGTGCCCCAGAGTATGGTCATATTTGCAGTGAATTATGAATAAGATTCATGAATAACAATAACGTTTGCTTGTTACAGCCATAGTACAGGACAGGAATGTGAAGAGGACGTGGGCTATCGTGGTGGTCATGTTTGGAGTGGTGCTGTTTGACTTTGCAGCAGACTTCATTGACGGCCCTGTAAAAGCCTACCTCTTCGACGTCTGTTCTTATCAGGACAAGGAAAGGGGCCTTCATTACCATGCCCTGCTCACAGGTACAGCCATTTAGCAACATCCCGTTCTGTTTCCGGCATTTTTCAGTCAAGCTATAAATGACATGAGACAGTGGTAGTTCAGAGTGGATTGGGGAATAGTCGTTTTCTTGGGTGAGGGTTACTCTAGGAATTCATCTCTAAGTCACTTATCTCTAGTACTGATCACAGTGAAACCCTAATGTGCTTCACTTTTCAGCTGCGCTTTGTGGAGTTAAAAATACATATCAGTAAAACAGACTTTGCTTTGTCTTTATCTGTGGGAGAGAGAAATTACTGGATGGCAAACATTTTTCAGTAAGTCCTCAAAAGAATTGTAAATAAGTTGTTTGGCATCTCTGTAGTGCATGTCACTTCTCTCTGTGTTTTTCCTCTTTGTTGCCGGGGAAACGTTTAAACGTAGTCTGGCCTCAAGGTATCCTAGCATTAGGCTAATCAGAAACTCACTCTTTAAATGTTCTTTGTTTGAAATGCCTGGGTGTCATTTTATTTGCAGCCTGTTACTAAATTGAAGAAGTGTTTCATGATCTTGTAAAATGAGAGCAAATGCAGCCCCATAGTCTGAACTATACTACAGCCATTTTACCAGCAAGCATGTTTTCCCTGCAAATGTTTCCTCATAAACAGTAGTTGGCTATGCGAATTTCACATTCCAAGCACAATTTCATTTGCCTTTTGCAGAAATGCGTCAAAGTGAACTCATTAAAATTAAAACTCCCCTGTCAAAAATTGACTCAAGATGAATGGTAAAAATTTTTTGCCTGAGCTTCAGGGTGGTCCTTCCTTTTGGCTGTTTGAGAGAATGACTCAGCTTGTAGATCTCAGTGTGAAACTGATGAGCTCTTCTGTAGCAGTTTTAACCTTTTTTTTCATGTTTCACTTTCAGTAACTTTTGAAAGAGATGTATTGCTCTGTCTCCTCCCCCACAGAAATGTCCATCTAATCCAACAGCTGTAGCACACGAACAGTCTTTTTGGAGGATTTTGTAGCGTTAATGAGAAATCAGGGTCCACTTGCCTTTTCCAATATTTAAACTGCCAGCGCATTCCGTGCCTGAAAGTTTAAGTTTTCAGATCCTCTGATGTTTGACTTTCTCTCCATTTCATCATGTCCCCTCGGTGAGACAGGTTCGCTGAGCTGAGCTGAGGCTTGCTTTGCTGAATCGAATATTTGGCCAGAGAGCAGATTGCTCAGCAGAAGTACCAGCTCAATTAAAACTAATGGGCTAAACATTTAGAAATCAGTTCTTATTTATCATTCCAAATAGAAACCGAATCCAAATATTGTCTAACAGTCTGTGATGTTGCCACGATACTTATTTGTTATATAGCAAAGACTGCACCCCGAGCAAACAAATATCTATCCAGTGCATTGTACGGTACGTAATTAGATTTCTTTCGATTGTGAGATGTGACGTGAGTGCTGACTGAAGTTTAATTATAAAACTGAAAACGGACTCATAGGAGACTGGCGGATGAAACGGAGTAAGTCGAGCCTCAGGAGAAGCAGGCACCGGCTGGTGTGAGAGGACTCAGTGTGCCCTAATCCCTGGACCAGGCGCAGTCATGTGCTGGGATCATGGGTTAGACTGGTTAACAGGGGGAGGCACATGACTCCCTCCCCTTCAGCTCTCAGGGCTCAGTTTGTCTGCTCTCAGCGATGTGGGATTTAGTTTTACGCGTCCAGTGGCCAGCTAAAAGTCATCACTAAGCATATTCTTAAGATGAAACAACAAAGTGCATTATGGGATGAGGATAAAAAAAAGTTGTTATTGACTTCATATGTATGAAGACTTTAAGCTTTGAGAAATTCTTCAGTTTTTTTTTTTTCTTTAACTTTGTCATATGTGCTATTTGTACAATGTATACAGTCATGACCATAGCATACTTTTGACCTACATAGACTATTGTTTTCTCTCAGTTGCATCAAATCCTTCTTCCAATTCTTTGGTTGCATCAAGTCCTCTCTTATTCCTGTCCCTCATAGGTTGTCAGTTATGTTTTTCTGCCCTGTATGATTTGAGTGGCATTTCAGCTGGGAGCTTTCCCGAAGTTTTTCAGGAAGTTAGACTGAGTTCAATAGAAGAATGCTACGTGAAGAGGTTGAAAATATATATAAATAAAATCAGTCCGTGTAACAAAACGGCTTAGAGCAAAGCATCGAATGAACCGACACTATTCACTTTAAACGGGCAAAATAGAGGTGTATTCTTTGAGTTCAAGGCAATACTGTTTGAAAGAGATTTAAGTTCATCTACACAGTTGATGCTCTTACTGAAGTACTGTTTTCTCAAAGTTATAAAAAAAAAAAAAGAAGAAAAAAAAAAAAGAAGAAGAAGAAAAGTTTGGACAGGACACCGTTGTTTCCTTGTAACAGCTGACCCACGCTGTGTCGATTTGTCACAGGTCTCGGGGGTGCCTGCGGATACCTGATTGGAGCCATGGACTGGGGTCACTCATCATTGGGTGTGCTGCTAGGATCAGAATACCAAGTTATTTATTTCTTCTCCGCACTGACATGGGGCACTTTTCTCACTGTGCACCTCTTCAGCATCCCTGAGCAGCCCCTGAGCAGAACATGCAGGTCTGACTCGTCAGCTAACGCCAATCTGCTGCTTCTGCACACACATGCCAACGGCTACGGGGCGCTACCCAAGGAGCAAACGCCCGTGCCGGATCTGAGGCCTCGTTCTTTCTCTGCCCTGAGCGAGGCAAACGCCGTCACTTCCAGCGCCAAGCAGCCCAACAAAGAGGTACGGTCTCCTAAACAAGTCCCTTGAAATTAACCTCAACGCCCGAATGTCAAATCGCATCTTCTGGATGTCCTTCAATCTTCTGTTTCAATCAGCAACCCCCACCCCACCCGCTTCTTTTGTCTGTCTCTTGCACTTCAATCTTTGCGTTTTGTTGTATAGAGAGTGTGATGTTTTTTTTAACACTGCCCCCCCCCTTAAACATTAGTCACGCGTACAGTGATTAAAATGATTCATATAATTCTCTATTCATTAAAAGCAAATAAATAATGTCTTGTTCAGAATGCTTTGTGATGAGCTTTTTTCTGCTTTTTGATTAAATCATTATGTACATTTTGCCATTTCTGCCTTTTTTCAAAGATTCATCACTGTAATTCAGCACAGAAAGCATTAAACACTATTCAGCGTTTAAGGCTGACATTTGAAAGGGTCACACACACACACACACACACACACACACACACTGCGGGCCCGAAGATTAAAAAAAAAAAAATCACGACTCTTTTTTTTTCCCCACACAGTAATGGCAAGTACTCTTGTCGACTCCCTTTTTTTAAACTAGTTATGCTATCTGCAGGTCATGGTGACGTTTGTCTGTGATACACACAAGCGCTTGCTGTTACGGTAATCTTTCTCATATGTGACTCTTTTGTACAAAAGAATAGACTTAGATAGACATGTGTTTGCTTGTTCCATTCAAACATTTTTTTTATTCTTCATCTAAATCATAACAATTCAACTCCCTACAGATGAGAGCAGCTCAGTGCAATCACCTTGCCAGTCACTGAACCATTTAAGCATTTTTATACACCCGGATGCCTGTCATTTTAGGTCTCCTCTTCAAGGAAAACTATAATTCTTTCGCTTCTACGAATCTTGAACATGGGGATATTGTAGTACACTGCCTTGCTTTAAATATCACTTCTGCATACAAGATACACCTTCATATATATGAAGTTAACCAATGACTTAGCGATGACTTTTGGATTTATATATTAAAAAATGTCATGGCAACAAGATTTATGAGACGTGTCACTTAGAAGGGCTTATTTTAGTATAAATAAAAGATCTTTCTGAACAGGAGGGATTTGTATGCGTATGCCCATGAATTCTGCATTTCAGTTAACTGTTAGACAACAGTTGAATGTAATGAGAGCATAGGTTTCTAAAGATTTAGTGAGGCACTTGGCAGATGAAAAGGGAGGGGGTGAAATGGATACCTCACTCTGGTAATCTCACTTCCTACCATAAAACCACGGTTTACAAGTGTCCCTGTCAAAAGCGTACACGGCATAGGATCATACACAAGTATGGAAATATGGCCATAAAATGCAAGTGTGTGACACCATATGAATGTAAATATATACAAGCACATAAACACCAAATGATGCTTAGAGACACACGTACACACACACACACACACACCTGTTCAGTGATATTTGAGTTTAGTTCCTGTGCATCCATCATTCCAGTAACAATTATATGCATATTATATATTCCAATGCATATTATATATTCCAATAGCCACTATGTATATATGTATGTATAATATATATATATACATACATACATACATACATACACACACACACACATATATGATATATGACACATATGATATATTGTGGCAGAAATAACAGAATGCTCACGTCACATCAACAGAACGTGCCTCTTGTGGTACATTCTGTTTTAGAAGATGAAAAGTTGGGAGCGTGTAATCCTGTTATTTTACACAAAACACTCATTTTTTTTAACACTCGCTTTTTTTTCTGGTCTATTCATCCACTACAAAGGAATGTTTTCATTTGCATTGTGAAACAGCTACACAGAGCATACAATACGATTCTAACAACAAAGACCGCCCATAGACCACAAGCTCTGGAGAAGCCCATCGGACGTTCAAAGAAGGTGCAGCTTGATAAAAACAGTTTGATCCACGACGATCAGCGATATACTGTCTAGCAGCAGTAGTAACATCTCTTATTTATCTCTTCGATGATGTAGCATGCCTTTATCAGATCTCTTCTTCAATTCTAGCAGGGTAATTGGCATGACAGGTTTTTATCTTTTATGGGCAATCTTTGAAGATTTCAGGGGGCTCGGCTGTTTCACAGCAGAGGAGCACATCTCTGGTAATGAACTGAGGACAGATGGTGCCTTACCCTCATATCTGCAGAGTGCAACTCATCTCGAATCTTACTTTCTCTCCCTGTCTCTGCCCACCCCCACCCGCCCCCTCTCTTTCTTTTTTAGTGTCTTTCCTACTGGCATCGTGAACCTGTCAGTGATTACAAGCTCATGTTGTCTAAGGTTTTGGTTGACATACTTATGATCTAGAGGCAGTTTGAATGACTGGATAGTATCATCGTGTGTTTGACTTTCAAGGTAACTTTCAGTCTAACCAATGTCTGGTGATGTGCTCTGCAGGCACAGAAGCGGATGACGCTGAAGTCGTTGCTGTCCACTATGATTAACATGCCCAGTCACTATCGATGCCTGTGCATGAGCCACTTGCTGGGCTGGACGGCCTTCCTTTGTAATATGCTCTTCTTCACTGACTTCATGGGCCAGGTGTGTGTGGATTATATCTTGTCCTTTTATGGAAATCCTTCATATCCATCTAATTTTACCAGAGGGAACCTTAACTCCCTGTAGAATTGTTCGAAGATATTGTAATGTGATAAGCAGATGACACCTTCATATGGAAAATGACATTATGATATTTGCCTGTGTTTTATAAATGAGCGCGTTTTATTTAGATGGCTAGCCTGAGCGACAGCGAATTGAGATAAAGACTGAACGCCTTTGTTGTCAGGAAGAGAGAAGACTTGCGTGATGAGTACATCACTACTAAACTGAGTGATAAATGACCCCTGATATTGTTCTTTATTTAGCCGTTATTATCTAGAGTAAAGGGAACAACTGCCCAGGCAAGTCTGTCTTCACAAAAACACAGAAAAATGTGCGAGATAGATAGACCACAGACAGACAGACAGACAGACAGACAGATAGATACCTGAGACAAAAACGTAACCAAATCTATTGTTCAATACCAAGCTTGAAGTGATAAAATCTTCTTCTGGCTCTGCCCGTGTGGACAACTTGAGGGCGATTTATGAATTTTTTCATTCCCACACATCATCCCAGAAGACATTGACTAGATCTTTTAATCTGAACGTTCAAAATGGTCCTTTTATCACCTTTGGCTGAATAGAAATTCTGATGGTACTTGAAGTATGCCAAAGTGAAAACATGGAAGGAAGGAAAGCGTTTATTCTTTCGTTTTGTTTTGCATTCTGTCCCGTTTGTCGGAGCGGGGTCATTCACGGTCAGTCACATCACACAGTGTTTATCTGCTTGTGTGAAAGGAATAAGAATAATGGCGTCAGTATTAAGGCCTGCACATGTGATTTCCAAGTCACAGATTTGAAATAGTGGGCATGTTTGCAGGCACCACAGGGGAATTCTTACAAATAACCATAAAGCATAAAGCAAAAATGCACGACATTGCACAAATACTGTTTCAAAAATCCTATGCGCGGTTTACAAATGCACGCTCGAGCCCAGATTTTTCCCTCTTAATGGCAAATACATTTTTGCTTAACGAAAGATCAATATTTTGTTTACAAGCTTTGTAAACTGCATAAACTGTCTCACCGCTTTCAAATGAATCACAGGTGTAATTTGTTAATCTGAGACAAAAATAACGGTATCGCCTTTAACATTTTCGTGATCGCGTAAGACCTTTATCGAATCTCTTAAAATCGACGTAGTTTTGGAACTGATATTTCGAAACTGGACGCAGGTTGCTTCGAATCGAACGTTTGTTCTCCGTATTCCTGTTCCTCCGTCCACTAACTGAAGACGACTTACACCTCTCTCTGTTCACTGTGTATTTTGTGTGTTATTCACAGATTGTTTACAAGGGGAACCCGTATGCAGAGCACAACTCCACAGCCTATGCCACTTATGAGAGAGGAGTGGAGGTTGGCTGCTGGGGACTGTGTATCAATGCTGTGTCCTCTGCTCTATATTCCTGTAAGAGTCCTGCTATAAACCTGACCCTGCTATATTTGTTCTCTCTTTGTCTGCTGGGAGAGGAAAAAAAAGAACTCCTCTAATATGTTGAACTGACACCAGTCTCTGGAGTAATAAAGTTATAGTGATGATGTGATCCAGAACAGACAATTCCACCACCTTTTTTTTTGTTACTGTGTCATTTGACCGCGTAATGAGAAAGTCAAACTGGACAAAAGGGACGCACTTTTTTTTTTCTTCTGGCTTTGTTTGATATTACAGAGGTTTTGAATATGTTTTGGGAGGAAAGGATTTCTAATTACGTTTGAACATCGTTCTGCGAGAATATTATTATCTGATATATGTTTTCAAGTCATTCTGTCCATTTATTTCTCATTTAACGTTTTATTACAGATTATTGTTATTTGAAAATGCTGTGTTCTGCAGAGATAAGAAATGCCCTGGAGTTAATTTTGCCTCTTGTTTGTTTTTCTCTAGATGTGCAAAGGCTCCTCTTGCCCTATATTGGTCTGAAGGGACTGTACTTTGTTGGTTACTTTGTTTTTGGATTGGGCACCAGTCTGATTGGACTGTTTCCAAACATCATCTCCACACTGACACTGTGTAGTGTCTTTGGTGTAATGTCTAGCACACTTTACACTATTCCCTTCAATCTCATCTCTGAGTACCACAGGGAAGAAGAGGTTAGTATGACGAATTTCCTTCCCAATGTCCACTCGGCTAAACTAAGAACGTGTTGTGAGATGTCCGGTTACAAAAAACAAACTTTGTAAAGTTTCATAATTCATACCCATATTCATACATTTACTATAAGGATCCATAATCTCTTTAGGAGGAAGAGGATAACAGTATGGAAATTATTTTTGGTTAAAGCAAACATTTAAGGCAACCTTTATAGCTAAAATGCAATTCGTTGTCCATCAGCTGAAGTCAACATGCATTATATCCTGGTGATCCAAATCAAATATCAAATGACCTTTCGGAGAAACTTGAGGACTTTCTAAGATTTGGATGCCAGCCAGCTTCTCTAGAAAATACCAAGTGTGATAAAGTGACTTTGAGAGTGCAGGAGTGCATTGAAGTGTTTCAGTCTCAATGGACTATCCACAGCAAGACCGCTGATATGGAGCGATCTTCTTTAAAAGCACTGGGGGAAAAAAAAGAAAAAAGAACCATAAAACTACTGACAGTTCTGCTTTGTTTCTGGTAAAGTAGTACTAGAGAACAGAGTGGGCTGCAGTTTGCTTTGAAAGAACTGATATGTCATCATCTCACACAGTGTCATTCTATCATAGAACTGGTTTTGTCTGTGTACATAGCCAAAGCTTTAGTGCTCAGTTCTCCTCTCATTACTGTAAAGGCTGTCCTATAAATCTTTGGGGAATTATTTGTCCAGAGGAATCTGAGTCAGTTTCTAACAGCAGGAATGCTATGGAAAAAATGATCATCATATTGTTCTCTCGTCTTATTTCATCTAGGCGTTGATATTTCTCTCATTTAACCGCAGTGTTTTTTCTTTGTGCATCAAAGTTAGATTTTCGCAACAATAGTTAAACATCATTATGACCTGAGTGTGGCAGTTCAACAAGGACTGTAGTTACGAAACTCTTTGAAGTCCCAAATCAACAATAGTTTTACGTGTAATCGTTATCTGATCAATCATGTATGTCTTCTTTTCAAAGGTGTGGATAGTTGCAAATAAGGTAATATAAGTTTTTGAGAGAACACTCTGTACTCCAGCATTAAAACTTTTAGCATTTGGTTAAGTGGATTTTTTTTTTTTTTTTTTTTTAAAAATGGAAAGGTTCCTAGTTTAGCATACAAAACCAAAGCAATTTCATTACTAACATGTCTGTTATAGCTGTTTCTGATTCCAAGAGAGGAATAATATACTTAATATCAATATTTCCTAATCATCTCTTCCTCAATTAAGATTTTTATGTGTTTACAAAAAGAAGCAGGAGACTGTGTCACTTGTCCTTTTTAATGCAGCATTGCATTGATTTTTAAGAGCACATAAATTAAGGACAAACGAATTCTAAAACAGCACCCCTCCCCAACATTTTATCATTTTGTCAGATGTGTTGAGGTAAACAGATTGCTTGCAGATAGAAAGGAGCTGGTGGATTTATCGGAAGTCCTGGTGATGCTGTAAATGGTCCTCATTGAGTATGCGTCTAACACTCACACAGACACACACGAACACACACACACACACACACACACACACACACACACAAAATGCCTCTGGGCAAGCTAGTGGGTCATTCCTTAAAAGACATGGTACATTTTTATGAACTAGTCACTTTTTCCTCACTGTCCAATTGCTAAATCCAATTAAACTTTTTCTTTTTCTTTTTCTTTCCCAGGACAAAAGGAAAATGGCCAGTGAAGGCTCTGATGATCAAGGACGTGGGACTGGTGTGGACTGTGCTGCTCTTACCTGCATGGTTCAGTTAGCTCAGATTATTGTTGGTGCAGGACTAGGTGCCCTGGTCAATCTTGCAGGCAGTGTGACGGTGGTGGTTCTCTCAGCTTCAACTGTGGCCCTTATTGGCTGTCTCTTTATCGTTCTTTTCATCAGATACGTGGATTAAACTTGATCGAACGTGATAAATAAATGCACTAAAGCCACTTAAACTTGTCCCAATATGTGCAGATTCCAAATGCATCAGGCTTTTTACAGCTGCTAGAATATGGGAGCTCCATGTGAGGATTTGATTTTCTTTGGATTTTCTGGGAGGTACACTGAATGATGTGTCTCACGCATGTGCACACGTGATCTCACTCAAACACACACCTACACAGGGAGAGAGGGGGAGAGAAAGAGACAGAGAGAGAGAGAGAGAGAGAGAGAGAGAGAGAGAGACAGAGACAGAGAGACAGAGAGAGAGGATTGTTGTTCCTCATGTTTCGGTACATTGTGCAACAAAATAACTGTTTTTCTATCACATACAAACATGCACACATCCACTTTGTAGCGTTGTTGTTGTTCTATCCACAATAAGTTTCACATAATCTTAATTACACACATTAATCGCAGCCACGGCTGGGATGTGAGGATGATTTTTACTGAGAATGTCAATGAAAATAAAGCACGTAGGTGGGACAACATCTGCAACAGCATGAACAAAATATCTACGCTTTACATCACAAACGTATGTGTTTATGTGACTCCCTGAAACTGATGTTGAAAGGGTCAAATATGAGACAATTTTAAGGTTTTTTTTTTTTTTTTTTTTTTTTACTTTTTTTACCCTCAAGATTTTTATCTACTTAAAAAAGGCAAGAAAATAAACATTTGACACAGCGGAATGAATTATTCATTCCATTATTTGTTTATTTTGCTTTATTGAGGTTTAAAGGACCGTGAATGATTTTTTTCTGAGTGCCATCTCAGGTGACATTTTTTTTTCATTTGGTGAAGCTGTTGATTAGAAAACACCACGTAACATAAAAGCAATTAGGATTACAAAGATAAGTTTGATAGTATATCAAAAGTTTATGGTGATTTATATTTGTACGTCAAGGGTGCTCACAGCATTTATACATAAATATAAGGTATTCCATACGTGCTTTTTTTTTCCAAATACAAGAATATCTCAAGGGCCCCGTTTGCTGAGCCTGAAAATACATTATACAGTTTTGAGAGCCTGTAATACACACTTTTCACATTGAACACGTCAGCTTCGGTGCTGTAAATGGCAGAAATATGATAACAGTGTCAAATAAACAAATGAAAGTCTGCTGAGTCAACAGTTCGCTGTTTCGAATATCATTTACGTGCTATTGGGGAGCAGGTCATTTCTCCCGTTATATATTACAACTCCCGGTGGATAAAAAATGAGATCCGGCTCAGCTGGACTCACTGGGACCAACGCGTGACCTTGCTCATCCTGTTCGGGCTTTGTTGAAGCTGTGAACGGTTTCATGTTGGTTACGGACGGCGATGTGATTTGCCAAAATAATTTTTTCAAGGCTTTTCTGAACTCCCTCCTCATCAAACAGTAGAGTATGGGATTTAGGCAGCTGTTTGAGTGTGCTAAACAGACAGTAACAGGAAACACATATGCTTGTGTGGTATAATATTCGTAACTGAAATGTACCACATTCAGTTTTACGAGGATACCCCAAGCTGTCAAAGCTTGATTTGGCAACCAACACAGAAAGAAGGACAAGACCACGATGGTCACAGACTTTGTGACTTTCGAGCGTCTCTTTGCGCTTGACGTGTTCACGTTTTTGTTGGTTATAAAACGCAGAAGAAGCAAATAACATATAGTGATGATCCCCAGTGGAATGACGAATCCTAGTAGTACTTTTTGTAAGTGGTACAAGCCTAACCAAAACTGAGCATCGCCAGTCCGATCTGGGAATTTCACCAGACACAGTTCCTCGTTTGATACAGTGGCAGTAGTGGAAAACACTGCGTGCGGAAGAGCGGCTACAATTGCAGCTACCCAAATGATAATACTCATCCACCTTGAGGCGAAGCGAAGGCGACGTCTTCTGCTCTTCAGAGCGGAAGCGACTGAATGATATCGTGCCACGCTCATCGCAGTGAGAAAGAATACACTGGCGTACATGTTCATAGCTGTGACATAAGAAACTATCTTACACATTGCCTTACCAAAAAGCCAAGTGAAATCCAACGCATTCTCTATTGCCCAAAACGGAAGCGTTAAAACAAACTGAAAGTCTGTCACAGCCAAGCTGGTTACGAAAAGGTTGATGGATGACTTCTTCCATACTTGCTTTGACTTCATGAGGTATAGAACAAGAATGTTTCCAATTAACCCGAGAGCACAGACCACTGAATAAATGACCGAGATGATTATTCTCAGGACAGCGGATCCATCTCCCACAAAATCGGTTTTATCCAAACCAATAAGATTATTTAGATCACCCCATGAGTAATTGCTCTTGTTGAACAATAAACTTACATTGTACTCAGCTATCGGTAGACTTCCAAAAATGTCATCATTTTGCTCCTCTTGCATTTCCGAAGTCTGCTGCATAGCTGTCGATCATTATAACCATTCCTTCCTGGATCAAAGATGTATCGACAATAAGACCTCCTTTAGGTGCATGGCGAAACTCTGAAATCCCGGTGATTGCACAGTTTTCATGTTCCTTTTCGCTCTTCTCATATCATATTGTAGGCAACACCGGAATTCTCACTAAACACTTATTCCTTTCAGAGTAATTAATAACAAATAATAGACAGCACCGTAGAGTGCTGCGTTAGTCCTTGTTTTTCATGTTTGTGTCATACAAACAATAATACAGCAAAACAGTTCTTGAGGGGGGAAAATAATACACATACAACTGCAACAGTATAAGCGTTGTATGATTTGAGACTAGATGTTAAATTCTGGGAGAAGCGACTGTGAGGTGGCCTTTTATTGAGGTAAGTTTCCATGGATTGGATGGCGTTTTTTACGCATCACGCGCAGCTATGTTCACTCCCTGCATTTTGAATTCCCTCTGTTCCGCTTAGCTGGAATATTTAAACTGAAATTCTCTCCAAAGAATGGCAGATTTTACATTGGTCACGTTTCTGTTCGTGCTGTTGTACAATAAAAGGCGATTGCTTACCGATATATCCCCCAAAACATATTATTCAAGTAATGTGAGTGCCAGCTCACCTAAGGCGTAACGCACCTGTAAACGACAATTTGAAAATACGCAAAATATGTGAGGTTTTTCTTTATTGATGGTTATTACAGTACAATGGAGTCGGCTGGAAATGTCGTCAATTCATTTTTGCCCCGTATGATTACATTTCAAAGTTAAAGTAGTTCTACTAACAGATATTTTGGTTGATGACACTGTTTAAAGTTCTCTGCCAAAAGCGTCTTACACAATTATTCATTCCATGTCTGACACGGCAGTGTGAGGATACACTGGCCCTTTTAAAGCCTTTTCGTCGCCCCCCCCCCCCCCCCCCCCCCCGTCCTCCCCATGATCAAAGGACACGCACAAAAATTTCCATTTTCATTTGCAAGGAATGATAGACCACAAATATTTGCTCTGAAAGTGTAATAGAGCCTCCATTAATAAGAATGATTAAACTGTTTGCAGTGTTGTTATCACGTGTGGGGTAAAGCTTTCTACTCTCAAGGGGGCATGTGTACCCATGGACAGAATCCATTTTAACTCATTCCTGTGATTCTTTCTCTGCTTAGCAGCCATGTTTATCGTACTTCTAAAGCACTGCAGGGAGTGCTACAACAAGTTTTCTGAATTCTGATTATGAGACATTTGCATGGGTTTAGATATTCCAATCTGTGGGGTGTTTTTTTTTTGTGTACTCTAGGTCCACTTTCTGAGTGATTCATGATTACATTTGTATGCTTGTCTATCAGTGAGGATAGCTGGCCTTTACCCAGCAGGGGGGAAATGACATGTTCTGCACTTGAGAATTTTAATTGTGTGGATAAAGGTCCTTCACTTCAAGGCAATATCCCAGTAATACTTTTATCCTTTTTGGCGAATTTCTACAAGAAAATGTTGAGAAGGTGACATAAAAGGAAATTCACGCTACACCTTTGATTACCTGTTCAAGTGGTCACATTTTGTGCAGTTTTATAAAATGGCTTTCACCTTATTTCACCGATAGATGTATTTTTATTGGCCAGTATAGCGTGTGATATCCTTCAAGTCTCTCTTCTGCAGCACAGATGAACAGTCACACTTTACATCAAATGACATTTCCATTCATTTTTACAGAGATTCTACACAATTTTACTTTATAAATCTCAAATGAAATGAATGGCATATGATCTTAAACTGATTTTGCAGTGAGATCAATCATAGCAGAGAAAAAGAGTCCATTTCAGAGCTGTTGAAATTCCAGTAAGATGTTTCTTTTTTTGTGCAAAATGAAGATGGCCTAGCTCTTCACCATAAATGAAAGAATTTTGGATTTGTTTGTGCATTTAAACTGTATTGGACCAGACCTAGTGGAAATGAACTCTGTCCCGCTTCAAGTCCTCATTATCTTCTTGTAAAGGCACACAAAGCAGACTAATGAAGCCCATAGTGCCTTTGGGTCGAGAGGAGCGTGAACCAGACAGGACAGAAATTAAAGTGAAATATTGTCTTTGAAACCACATTAAAGAGAACTGAAAATCTAATTTAGGTCACGAAACACTCATTTTCTACTTTTGCAAAGTCACTTTGTGTAGGCTAATCTGCAATAAAGCCGCTTGTTATTATACAGATATTCTTTGCTCCATCTGATGAAGAGCCAACCTTGTCAACTTTTATTTTCTAAAGGCTGACTTCGATATTTCATTTTTCACTCCTTTGTGGTCAGATAGTTGGTCATAGTTTTAACATGAATACTAGATTTTTAAAAAAAAGTTTTATAGGTTAATGAAACTTAAAGACTGAAAGATTGACAGTGAAACATAGACTGAATAAGACTAGCAATTCTACTGACTGTAAAGATACCACCATTCCTAGACACATAGAAACAAGCTGTCGTGTTTTGACAGCCTTTGTGTTTCACACACCTAATTTACTGTCAAATTACCTTCTTTTCATCTCATGGAGGGCTAGCAAAGGGGTCAATGTCCATCACTAACATACCCTGCCTAAACCGTTACTAGGTAACCATATTACATCAGTTGTCTGCGCACCTTTAAAAGTGTCATGTTGTATAAGAGGTAGGATTCCACTTTTGCTAACATTCTGCATTTATTTGAATGTTGTTGAATAAAACATACTGGGCGGGGGGTACACTTAACATTTAAAATGTGCTGTATTGTATACTTTGCACAGCTGATAACCAGAGCAGCTAGCTGTAATTTCAATTCACTGAAGCATGATTCCCATTGTCTCAAAGTTATCAGATAAAATGCTGTGCATGCATTGTTTAATGTTTTCGTTGAATAACAGAGATTGTTAGTATAACAAAGTTATAAATTCAGGCCTCCTAGCAGATTTATTAACTTAACATATGGACTTGGAACTTAGCAAACATTATCACCGATATGCATAAATTGAGGACATGTGAGTCTGGCAATCATTTATGGAGTCAAACAGATCAGTTTGAGTTTCATAATCAAGATTAATAATGTAGGAGTCTTCCCAAAAGGGATTTTGACGCAGGACTCTTTTTTGGGGGGGGGGGGGGGGGGGGGGGCTGTGTGAAAACACGCCATTTCCACTGCCTCCAGGAACTGTCGCGCTTTCAAAGTGTTCCCATCACCACTGCCAAAGTACCATTCTCCAAACTGGGACTCTAAAGAAAACGGTCACTCAGAGACACCGCTGTTTGTTGCATAATTTTTAAATGTGTCTTTACAAGGCCGTGAAATGTTCTTTCTCACTGTAAGTTCAAACTCAGGTCAAGACAAAGGTGTGAGCTCCGGGGAGTTGGGCAATGGTTGTTTGGTATCTCTCAACACAGAGGAAATCTGTAGTTAAATAAAATATAAGACGAAATTAAAAACAGAGGTCAACAAAAGTTTAACTCCCAGTGATTTCAAAGATGGCAAAAGTGAGAGAGTCACTCATATTTTATTTAACTTGTCTCTCCATCATGTCGCACCAATCCCACTCCACCATACGTGCTTTGATTCCTGGATATTGATCCTGACTTTAGGCTTATATATCTGTTTGTCAGCTGTGTTGTTCCTCAGTGTAGCTGAGAGGATTAAGAGCTACCTGTTGTGTGTGACTGTTATACGGATCCAGCATGGTTGTGGTATTAAATGTGATTTATTTATTTGTTTATTTTTGATTAATTTATTTAAACGACTATTTTCCACGTTGATAAAGTACTGTCGTTTTTAATGTAACATTTGACATTTCAAAAGGTCAAATGTCAAACGTATTTCGTATCAGTTTCTTATCATTACGTATGACGGTTATTTTAGCAGATAGTGCATAACGTTGTCCACCCACTTATTCTGAGGCACCTCTGCATGTCACAGCGCATATTCCAGGTAAAGATTTAGGCATGGAGGAACTCAGGAAGGAATGGTTAACTGCACTGAAACAGAAATGAATTGTGTTTACCTTATGACAGAACGCCCTTCTTTTTGTTTTGGCTCAACTTTGAACGAGTTTCACAAGGAGCAATTACCAGGAGCAATTGACCTGCTCTTGATGGAGGCTACAGCCAAGAATGTGGTCACAGGTAGTGGCTTTAATGAAACGAGAGTGAGTTTTCATCTGGCGTGCAGAAACTTTGCACTTGCTCTTTTTTTTTTTCCCCCAAGGGAGGCCCATTCCTTGGATAAACAGGCATGGCCAGGACTGGAGCCGCATCGCCGAAGAAAGGATTAGAAACCAGCCTTATCTTCCTTTAACAGCCAGCATATCTGCTGGGAGGGATTCTCTACTCAAAGTGCCCCTGGAAAATAAAATAAAAATACATGGAAAGCAACCAAAGACTCATCAGTTTTTTGCGTGTGTGTGTTTAACTTACAGTTATCAGTTTCTTATGACTTACTTTGACGCACGCTCCAGGTTTGGTAATGTTAAAGGCTACTCTGCTTTCGTCAGTAATCCTGTCTCTCATTGGTCGCAGTCTCTATGCTGACGGCACAAATTTCATTTCTTAACTTAAAGTCAGGTGAAAATAAAATAAAAGAATAATGAACCAAAGATTATTACGGAGGGCGTCAGTATGAAGCTGGCATTCATTTAATAGATTATGTACTTAAGAGTAAAGACTGAGTTGTAATACAAAGAGTGATACCGAAAATTCCTGCCCAAGAATACAAAGTACACAGGTAAAATGCTAATAAGAAAACCCCAAGAGAATGAATAGTATGATTAAGCAGTCATCCTCTGGGTATCCATACTCACAAGAGAGTCAGTTCACTGGGACACCAGGTTGAAACCTGAAGATGAAACAAGTCCACAAACTCCACGCTTTTCTGAATGGGGTGACTGGATATTACACAAAAACATAATTTTGAAGTTGGCTGTCATATCACCCAAGTCATGACCCTGAGTGATTTGATCAGATGAATCACGTACAGAGGTCAACAGTGTTTGAAGGGATAGTGCTCTAAAATAACTGACCAGCCTGTTCCGCTCAACAGGGGAAAACAACTCTCTCACTCCACTCTTTCTGCTTGACTTTACTTAAGATATTAGTATGAGACAGGGATCACACTTCCAAACAGGCCAGTTTGGTCAGTGCTGGCAGCCTGTAAGTAACTGGCTTTAAACAAGACAGCTGTTGGCCAGCTCTACCATGATATGTCAAAATATTACAGTGTCTTCGCAATATAGGTCAGATGTGTAGATTTGGAAATGGCTGAAGTTGTCCAAGAAAAGTGAAAAAGACTGAACAAAATAAGGACGATATGCTTCAAAATATCACGTATCAGTCAACTGACGGATGTTACATGAGGGTGCAATGCAGACTTAAGACTACAAATTGCCTACAATTTCGAAACATGAACACGTATTAATTTGAGCCTGCAAACACTGAGATCGCCGACGGCACTTGTTAAAATGGACTTAATGGTCGAGTAATTTCGAGTGAGCAAAGTAATTTTGTGTGGATTAAAAAAAAAAAAAAAAAAGATCCAATTTCGTCACATTCCGTTTTTACACTCGGCTTATTCTGATCCCCTTCCGACGACAGAGACCAATTATTTGTGCTGTCAAAGAAAAAGCTCCTGTCATTGCATACCCACATATATCTCACCTGCCACTGAGCGCTCAGTGACAGCACTTTGGGACAAGTTATTGCCGGCTTTGAGGATAATTTGCCCTATGACTGAAGTAACCATGCATTAAATGCCATTTTCCATTGATACAATACAACTGCTAAGTTGCTGCCAAGTTTTAAATTGTAATAGCCACTTACTGTACTGCTCTGACACTGAAGTCAGGGCAGAATGGCCTGTTGTTTAGGCTTGGTCACTTTCCAAAACCATCTTTTTGCTTTGCTAGAGGAACTGTTCTCTTTGGTTTGTGTATCTTTTCTGCTTTCTATCGTATTTAAGCCTCTCTTGCTGGAATTGAGTCACAGTAGTGTTTCTTGATTTGCTGAATACGTATTAAACATTTAAAGGAGTGATTGCAGGCTGCATCTTTAATGAAATGAGAGTTGCTGACTGTCAGGCTACCATTACTGACTGTTCTACTTAACCAGTAAGAAGCGGCAAAATAATACATTGTGTATGCCAGGTTCAGATGGTTGAGCTGAAAATTGGAAACATATAGGTGAGATGTATAGGTATATAGCTGTGAGTTCTGCAGGTTGTGTCTGTAACTATTTTTTTTTTTTTTTTTTTACCCAGTGGTTGTCATAAAACATCTTTCTGAACCTGTGACTTTGTTGTTGTCTCTGCTTAACAAGATGTGCTTATGCAGATCCTCATTTGAGATAATAATGAGCTTATTAAGTCACTATAGAAGATGATCACACTATAATTGCAGAATTTTGTGCGAAGCTAGAATGCCTTCGGCATATAAAACAGCAAACACAAACCTAAATGCTTTGGTTACATTTATTTACCCCCCACCGCCCCCCCCCCCCCCCCCCCCCACCCCCCACCCCGGGCCAAATTTAAGTTTACAAACATGATTGCACCTATTTCACTGTTTCATTCATGCTTTAAAACCTTTGTCAGTTAGACTCTAAAGGTGATGTAATCGCTTTTTCTTTATCTTAGATACTCTGTTAGTGGTTGCTGTGGCACCTTAGCAACCACAATAGAGTTACAGATCGATGATGTCAAAGGTCAGGAGATCAAGAATTTATGGTCGCTGTTGCCAGTTGTAAGAGTCCACAATGCAATCATATAACTAGATCTGACAGTCATATAAATACATCTGTCACGAACTCATCTCTTCTGTCATTAGATCTTGTCATTAGATTCTGTCATTGGATTTCAGCAAATTCTTTATGTTTCATAACTGCTTTTTTTCTTCTTCTTTTTTTTTTTTTTTACAAGAAATGTATGTAACTAAGTATTCACATAGTAAATATTTGCTGGACCGCACTATGTACTGTGCCCTAGCTAAAGAAGGATATATACACATATAGTATGTGTATACTTTGTATACAATATGTTTATGCTTAAAGTGTGTTTCCAGACTCTATGTAATAATGAACTGATGAGTGTACATTCAGAATGGAATATTATGCAACATAATATTTAGTGAATTAACACTGTCTCTCACCTAACCACCTCCAAATGTTTCAATACTCAAATGGTATTGTGACACACCATGATGAAGCTGCTCAGCATGAAACATACAATTTCTGCCACCATATGTATATGCATATATATGTGTGTGTGTATATATATATATATATATATATATATATATATATATCGTGTATTGCGCCACTGGTTTTATGAGCAAACACAGTAGGTGGTGAGCTAGACTGCAGCTGGTTTCTTGTTAAAAGAGATACAGCTGGAAGCAAAATAAAAATATTCTAATTTTCTAATTCACTCTCCCCGTGAGCCATATAAGTCTGACTCCCCTTCACCTGTACCCTCATCTCAGTCGCAGTCAAGCTGTCAAGAGCCTTTCCGATTTTATTCAGAGGCAATCAATTTATGAAATTCTATCATAACAAAAAAAAAGGCAAGGAACATTCTCTTTCCTCTCAGAGGGCTGCAGATTGAAGCTACAACTTATCTTCACACATTTAGGGACGCTACAGCAACAGGGGAAAGTACAGACCTGTTTTTTGACTTTGAAGCATGTGCTTCATTTTCAAAGGTGTGAAAAATAGACGTTGCATGGTTTAACCTTACATCAATGCATCTTACTGAGAACATGCACATGCCCTGGTGCAATCTGTGTTATGGCCAACTATTGTAGTTCCAAGCTGTGAACACATTGTAGGCCTCTCATCCTTATTTTAATGGTTTCTGTTGTGATAAAGACACCTCTGGAGAGGGGTAAAAAATGATACTTCAAAGTGGCCAGTGTTTCCTCTGGCAGACTGGATCTCAGAGAGGGTTTAATAACCAGACTGCTCCCAGTATCTCTTTGAGTTTCATCTTTGATACTTTCTTTTTCTTTTTTTTTTTTTTCTGTGTCTCTGAAGCTTTGAATCTTGCTCGATCTTTGCTGCGCAATTCAAAAGCGTAATTGAGGATGATCACGTCAGAATTATGAAGGCTTTTAAATGGAGGCAACTACTTTCAGGAAAAATTAAAACCAAAAAAAAAAAGTTTTTTTTTTAAAAAAAGTCTTGATTGTATGTAGAATCATATGCTTGCAATACACCCACACTTATGTGAAGCCTGTTACATTCTTGATGCCTCAACCACAAAGCCAACCACACAGTGTTTATATGAATGCATAACAAAGCAGTGCTTCCTCTCTGGGCTCCCTCACTCCCACCCCCTGAATCTTGATGAACTTTCACGAGGTACTCATCACCATCACCATCATTTTCATGCAGTTTTTGAGAGAAGAAGGAGCTGCACGATGCATATTCGAAGATCTCTGCCACTGACCGTCCTCTTCGTGTTCTCCATTCTTGAACTGGCAGGTAATGAAAAAGGGTCAACAGTTAGAAACCCTTAGACTTTCAATACCTCTCAAAAGAAACTTGCTGTTATCTACAAGATCTGTGTAAAATGTTTCAGATTCCTCCAAGATGTCTATTATTGGGGGAAAGGATGTTAAACCTCACTCTAAACCATGGATGGCGTCCATCCAACTCAATCAGCAGCACAAGTGTGGAGGGATTCTTATTAAAGACCAGTGGGTCTTAACTGCTGCACACTGCAAAATGTATGTGTACTTTGGGTTATTTAATGAAACACTTTCAACATGGTTTCATACTCAATAAAATGGTAAAATGGTCAACATTATCTTGCAAATTATATATTTGATTTTTTTAGGTTTCTGGAACCTAAAGATGCAGTGACTGTTCTTCTGGGTGCTCATTCCCTGAGGAAAGAGAAGGGCACCCAGCGCATTAAAGTCAAAAGTTTTCATCCTTCTGGAACATTCAGTGTGAAAACCAAGCAAGACGACATCATGTTAATCAAGGTGAGCCAAGTTTCACTGAGGAACCAGACATACTTGCAAACCACAAATTAAAAAAAAAAATTGTCATCTAAACTGAGCTTTTCAATTTCATTTTGATTGTTCCTTTATCTGAAAAAATAGGCACTTTGCCATTATTTAGTATTGTGCATTATTAGTAAAAACAGTATTTGAGTAATTTAAGAGAGCAACATTTTAATTTTTTTTTTTGAAACAGCTTGAAACAAAATTCAACAAAAAAGTAGGGAAAGTGAAAGTGTGGACCATTCCAAAATCCAGCAAATCCAGCAAAGATGTTTCTCCTGGATCCAAATGTTCTGTGACAGGTTGGGGACTCACCAGCAAAAATGTTCCCTCAGACACGCTTAAAGAAGTGAAGGTGACAATTATGGACAGAGACCTCTGCAGTTGTTATTACAACAATAAGCCTACTATCACTCAGGATATGCTTTGTGCAGGCAACAAGGCAATAAAGGGAGATGCTTGCCAGGTATGTGACTCTTATATTTGAAATAAGTCTTGTTACCAATTTGTGATTTTTTTAATGGATACATAAGTATAGTATGTTGTGTGTGTGTGTGTGTGTGTGTGTGTGTGTGTGTGTGTGTGTGTGTGTGTGTGTGTGTGTGTTTGTATTCAGGGGGATTCCGGTGGACCACTGGAGTGTAACAAAAAAATTGTTGGTCTAGTGTCAGGTGGACACGGGTGTGGAGACCCCAAGAAACCTGGCGTGTACACTCGTCTGTCAAACAGACACCTTGATTGGATCAACAAAATTCTTAAACATCAAGCCAACATCACACATTTTAAGGGGGCTGTTACTGATGACCTGGATTAAAGAAAATAAAGACATCTAAAAGTAAAGCATCTTAAAGTAATATACAAGCTAGAAATGGTTTTCAGTGCTCTGGTATAACAAATTGCTGCTTGTGCAAATGAGTGTAATGAGTATATATGAAAATAAGTGCACATAAAAATACTGCTTTGGACTTAATAATGTGTGTGTGTGTGTGTGTGTGTATTGACAGAAAAGTCAGTAAAAGCTTCATTCATCACCCATTACTGACAGGTAAAGCCTTATATGATTGGAACATATTACATAATTCAGTTTGTCTGAAAAGTAAAGGTGAAAAGACTCCCTGGAAGCAGTATGAAAAGGTCACGGACAAGGTACGTAATATCTGTGAATGGCAACTGTGACGTCTGTAGGTTAGACTTACAATACGGTATCTAGAGGACACAGCTCATGACAAGAGTTAAACTTTATGAAAAAGTGAGCCGATACATCAACATGTTACTAAATCACAAAACTAATATTATTATACTAACCGCCACACTACGAGAAGTAAACATTTTAGCATAATATCTGTCAGCCCTCTTACAAACTTACACCGTTGTTATTAGCGCATATGTATTTTAGTGTTGAGTTATATTTTACTTCATAAATGTAAGTTTATATACCCCAGCAAAAAGAACCGCATATTTTCATCGTAAACTGAGCTGGAATATGGTTGAACCAAGACAAAGACAAATGAAATATGATTGTGACTATGAACAAATTATGGTGAGATCATATTTAACATTTGTAAATTAAATTTAAACGAAAAATAATTAGATCAATGAAAACAAAAACAGTGGCATATTATTGTCTTTATTCTTGCTTTTTGTTTTTATCTCTTCGTGAGAAAAGCGAGGACTTTAAAAAGATTTTAATCACTGTAAACGCGGGCCTGCGTCCACAAATCAATTCAGTAAAACATACGGGTAAACTGCTGTTGACTGCTGTAGCCTTTCTCAGTTTCAAATGTAGGGGTGGATGGTATCAAGAGAGTTATATAGGCAATATAGGTTATATACATGTAAATATCTCTCTGGCGTCAAACCGTTTAATTAGGGATAAAACGGCCTTGACAGAACGCACGGTGACTGGAGTGAATGGGAGTGGCTATAACAGAGCGGTACTACCACCTACTGGACAAATTGTACTTAAAATCAAATCCGCATTTACCAGGCTGCAGGGATACGTGAGGCAATCCATGACAGCGAAATGATCAAGCATGCCACTCACAAGTGGTGCTGTTGACAGTTGCGCGATTGGTGTCCACTTATCGTCATAGCTCACATTTCGAAGATATTCTGTGCAACACTTTTTAAACTAAAAAACAGCACCGATACAGCTGATTCTGCAATGAATTAGTTACGGAAATGTATACATGCCCTAAAAAACTTACTAAGCATATTCATACTACCCGGAAAAACCCGTGCACTTCACTGATTTGCGAGGAAAGAGCATTTACTAATCGAATCTTCGATGAGACAAAGTTAAATCTTATTTACACTCTCATCACACTCCGGATTTAAAGAAGTTAGCCTAAATCATTTTCATCACTTCATTTTGATAGCAACGTTCTCTCTTGAGAACGTATATGATTGCAAAACACTGCGTATGCACAAGGTAAGTGATAATAAATAAGTAACAATTTGGTGCTGTTGTGAGCCTAAAGTTCTGTTTTCCTCAATACCCTAAATTGTCCACAAGATTCGCTTTGCTGCGCCCTCCACAGGCATTGATAGGTTTTTCGGAGGGGAAGGTAAACTGCACTATTGTTTCATATGTTAGTCTTGTCCCTAGTGATTCACATGGACGCAGTGACTATGCAAAGTTTATTTTGAACCACTGGATAACTGGCCTATTTCAAAGTACTGGTAATAATTCCATACAGTCTCGCATTCGCATTTCAGGGTTCGCGCTAATGGGAGAGAACTACTAGTTAGTCACTAATATGTACGGCTAAACTCAGTAGTCACGAGGACAAATGGGAGGTGACGTCATTGTTTCTGCCCAGGGAACAATCATACAGAGAGAGCGCCACCGTGCAGTTTGTAAAACGAGCCAGTTGAATGGGGTCAAGTCGATGTGTAACTTAACTCAAGCTAGCGGTCGGTAAAACACTGTCCGTCGACCCTGTGTCGTGCATATTTTCTTCTCGTTCAGTGTAAAAAATCACTTCACTCCTCTAAATGCCTTATAACGTTCTCTGTACCTGTTGAAAAAGTTCGGATACAACAAATCGTACAGCCGAGTCTTTCAACTGTTTTGTAGTGGGTAAGTGTCCAGATCTATAAACACTTTTCCCATTTACGTTTATTGTTTCAGTGAAGAACGTAATGTAAATATTGCAGTAGCGCGTTCTTTACCAGTTAGCAGCTTGCCTATTGTAAGTTAGCCTACTGAAAGAGAAAAAGAGTGCTGTCGTCACACTGCTTGTTGTGCATGCCATTGTTTACCTTATTCCAATTAGAATCGTGTACTGGAAAGAGGTACGTTCCATTGTTACTTATGTTAGCTATCTCAAACAAATCTAATCTCCCAGACTGTTTGCTTGTCTGACCTATGTTAGTTACTAGTTACCTGATAGTGGCTGACACAAACTTTTACTTTCCCGCTGAGGTTGCTCTGCAGGAACTGTGATTGCGCCCTTGGAATATTAATGATTTAAAATATGCACGCTCTCAGTTTTGAAGCGCCTTTTCAACACTTTGTATAATTGTGTTCTAGATAATTTATGAGGTAAGAAAAACTTGAGCGCATTCCCATTAATATTTACCCAAATGAACGCAGATGTGTTTGGGGGTAATTAATAGATATCTGCATAGTTTTTGTCCAGATATTGAATGAAAGGATCTCTCGCTTTTAACGGCCTGAGAATAATTTATGTACTGTTGAGTTTGAAACTCACGGGCTTTTGATTTTTATGCAGAATTCCCCGGACCTGTGTGAAACTGTATGGACTAACATGAAGAGCCTAAAAGCGAAATTTAGGAAGACTGATGTAAGTAGCAACTTTGGTCGCCCTTTTCTTATATGATGCATGAAAATGTATCACTGCAGGTAGGCTGTGGCCTTATCTACTCGAAGGCCTCATTCTTTTGAGTAGCCATGGCGATAATCATATTCACTGTGCTGCCATGCTGGGTGACTCTGGTATTTGTCACAGGCAGTGTTTTCATTGATGTAATCAACGGTTACAGAATTCACAGCATAGCATAATTGAAATATTCCCCTTCTTATTTTCGTTTTGTCTCTGTATCCACACAGGAGACAGCTTTCTCACGCAACTTGAGTTTCATATGTCAAAAGAAGTCAATAGTTTGATGGACAAAGACTCCTAAAGAGTAGTTATACTTTTGAAAATTAAGGTGTGTCTGTTACCACTGAATGATTGAGACATCAACGAATTGAATCATAGCAGGGAGTGACTCTCTCTCTCTCTGTCTGAGTTTTAATCCCACAAAAATTCCCTCCACAGGAAGTGACTCGCTTCCAGTTAGTTTGGTTCAGCTGTCTTTTCATTGACCATAATAGAACATCATTTGGTTTTTTTAAGAGGAAGAATTTTTAGAGAGGGAGAATGGCTGTTAGCTTTATATAACCAACTGGATGTTTTTCCAGGCTGCTCCATGACCATGATTGCACTCTCATTTTGTAAAAAAAAAAAAAAGAAAAATCTTTATAACGCAGCCAGATTATGCCAGAAATTAGATTGCCTCTTGAAGTTTAAATTGCTCAAGCTTTGAATCAGTGATTAGCCAGTATACTCATCGTGCTTGTCCTCATTAGTAAGAGACATATCAGAGGAGTCCATGGTTTGTAGCAAATGTGTTGCAGAAAGGGACTTTCCAGTGCCTTTTACTCTTAAAACCAGTGACATGTCTATGAAAATGGGGGGGGGGGGGGGGGAGTCTGGGTTGTTTAAGCATATAAGCTAAATGTGGTGATTTTTTTTATGAAATTTGATAGAATTTGTTGAAGTATGGTGGGTGTAGATTCCTGAATATTGTGGTTGCTTGGAAACAGCTTGGTGCTGTAAAACTGTGGGCTTATCACCTAACCACCCACACCACCACTCTCCACTCTTCAGACATGGGCACTGCAATAATCATTTATACGTCCACCTTACATAAATTTGATTGAAAAACATGTCTTAACACAGACTTGGAAATATCTTTGAACAGCGAAGGATGTCTAAGGTCAAAGTTTTTTTTTTTTTTTTTTTTTTTTTTTTTACCCCATCAAATTTCAAGACCTTTCATTGATTGTTGTGCATTTCTTATTTACGGATTTGTGTCCATAAATATTGAAATTGGTCAGTGTTACAGCAACCTAGATTCAGACTTTATTAAAAATGATGTCAGAGCTGAACATCAATGAAATACACAGATGAATATCTTGAAAACATATCTGCGCTATATGTAAACTCCACAGAACAACATCAAAATTTAAGTAGCAGATGGAGTATAGAACAGAAGATTTTTGTTTTCTGACTGTTTGTGGTTTCCTTTGAGCCAGAAACTTCCCTCCTGGCTGTGTCTTTTTTTTCCTCTCTTTTTTCTTCAGTCTCTGCATTCTTTACTGTGTCCAGTAGACAGGGTCTCATATTTAACTTGCAGTCTATATGTTCTCTTGCTTTTCTACCGTCTACAATGCTCTCTCGAAAGGGTAGTCTAGTTCAGGCAAAAACAAAATATCCCCTTGATTCTATTTTAGGTTTTGTGTGTCATTCTAAATTGCACTGGAATTTATTTTTGGGGCCAGACATTCATTCTTTAACAAAACAGGAGAACAGGGATGCCAATATAAATAGTTTTATGAAACCAGCCAATTTGCCAAGTAGTTCCTGTAACATTAACAGAGATTTTTACTTTGGCTGCACTTTACTTGAACTAGGCCCCGTAACAACTTTCATGATGTCAGTATCAAAGCATTTTCCGAACAGCCACAAAGGGTATAATTACATCTTTTGTCTCGTAGCATTAACATCATTATATCATGTAATTCGCTGCACATGAAATGCACTTTCTCGGAAGTGAAAGGGTTGCTAAGGATTCAGACAGCGCGAAGGTCAGTCATCAAGTGAGAATTTTTTTTTTTTTTGGTCATAGTGGAGGCTTATAGTTTCCTGGGTACATTTGATCACATATGAACCAGTAATTCACATTCTTGCAAACTACTAATGCTGGTAGGCTAATGAACAAAACCCTTATAAAAAATGATCGGAGCTTTACAGGAGATTTATGTGGAGTGAAAACAAAAGGGAAATGAAGCCTTTTGGTTATGACTGAACGCTCAGCTCTAGCTAAACATCATGTGATTAGTGAGGCTATAGTAGTAGCCTAATTGCAATTGTGAGCCAAAATAAATGGAAATGAAACCAAAGTTTTGAGTGGACAGCAGACTGAGATGTTTCGTGGTTGTTGTTTTTTTTCTTCTTCTTCTTCTGTGCCGAGTCGTGTGCTGAAAGTGTTGAGCCCCTGTTACATTCCTGGCCAAATCCTGGTCTTATCTCATCTAGGATGCTGTTGTGTCCACAGCAATTACTCAGTGTCCTTGCCTAGCTACTCCTCTAGCAACCCCCACCCCCTAGCCTCTTAGACTATGCCACATACCCCAGAACAAAGGGACACTGCTCAATCAGTGCAGAACTATCTCAAGAGGGGTGTTTTTTTTTTTTTTTTTTCTTCACTGCAGCTGAAGCCAAACTATGTCCGCAATCCCTCCAAGACAAATCACTCCCCGAAACTTACCAAATCAGGCAGAGAATGATCACATTTTTATTCATTATATCATAATTAGTCATGTTTTAGCTGTAGTGCATTTTAGTCATAACAATAATTATATTATTAAACGGTGTTGTTCATAGTTCAGACTGTTGCAATCTGTCTCAAAATGACTCTTCTGTTCACACTAAACCATTAGCTCCTTCTTTATCCCCACCACACACTGGTTAATCTGTCTCTGTCTTTTACCTCAGTGGTAGCGCTGACCTGACTAAATAGTTTACACAGATTTTGATACATGTCTAAAATATTATGACGTATATTATGGATGTAAATCAAAGAAACTCTTCGGTCAGTTTATGGAGTATGTCATTTTGACATGTCTCTGGACTATTTTTTTTTTTTTTGGCTTATGTGAAACAAAGCCTGTCTCTGCAGATCTTACTGAGTGTGTTTGTTTATCCTTTTATCGTTCTCGGGTAGAAAAAAAAAAGAAGGGGTTTTGAATTACCGCTGTCATTTAAAGCCATACCTCAGAATGTCCCTGTTTATCAGATCGTGATGATGGCAAAAGTTGCGCAAAGCCTGACTATCAAAGCAGAAAACAGTGCGCATTCTCATGCTTGCTGGCGAATCACCCATCTGCTGTGAATAAATGACTTCCATTCAAGTCGTGGTATGCCTAAACCTGCCCTTTCTTGAAGCTTATTGCACGTATTAGCACGCAACGGAAAATCAATACACCGTTAAGCCCTTTAGACAAACTAACACGTAACCCAGAAGATTTCATTTGGCCTTTTTTGTGTCTCTGCAGAAACAGTTTTAGATGTCAAATGGAACAATTAGAAAAGCTTACAGAGAGACAGCCCTTCCTGAATGCTAAGAAGGCAAGCTGAGATTACTATGTATGGAAGAGGTTGAGCAATGATGTCATAGCTGAGACATTACTGATGAAGAAGGGTGTAGGATCAGCACATCAGTCAACTGATGTAAGATATATCATTTGTTTCACTACTACAACACTCTGGCACTGAACAGAATTATCTGCACTCTCATGCAGACTATCTGGTTGGCAACAGCCGACTGATTGGACACTGATTCCATGCCGTACCTGGAGCCTGGATTGAGGCTTTTGCCAAACATTTGCCTTCGCCTCTTCATACAAGCCTTACAGGGGAGTGACCCTTTGCTTTTTTATGTCCCAGTGCCCCCATACCAAATCGGGGTGAGATCATAAATAGCTACCTCTATTGACAGTGCCAGGTGTTTGCACATTTGCATATTTTGGGGTGTGTCAAGCCACATTCAAATAATCACCTGATATTATGTCTCTCGGAAAAAGATAGGGTAAAGAGTAGCCTTTTACAAATTAGCCGAACCCCTGGACATACATGTAAAGATTGTTTGGCAAAATCAGCAAATGCCAGAACATTGTTCTCAGGTGCCTTACAGGCTCTTTGCATTGGCTAGTCGCCACCTACAACCGTGTGAATCCCTTATACCGTCTCTCGAATAAAGGGACCAATCAAATGCTCACAGCTGCAGAGTTCTGTGTCGGCGACCAATCGCGATGAAGCTAACAGGCAAACAAAGCCTCAGACAACCAGTCAGAGCAAATCTGGCAAGAGTGCAATAAAGCGGATGAGAATTGGCACAGCAGGTATTCTCAGTTAGAGTGGAGCCTCTGTAATAACCTACTCCCCACTGCATTACTCAGAAAGATTAAGAGCTAGTCTTAAGATAGCCTTCACCTCAGCCCTGAGTCTCTAATTCATTTGCTCTCAGGATTATGCTTTATATTTTCTTGTTTAACGCGGCTGCATAAAATGACTCACCATGAGCTCATTGCTCAGTTCTCATTTCCTCCCATAAACTGGAGATAACCAGCTGATACAGATGGAGTAAGAAGCAGATAGGGGGAAAAAAAAAAGAATCCAGTTGTAGACCAGAGATACTCAAGCATTTCAACCTTAGCTCTTAAATGGCTTTGCAAGATAACATCAGGGGAACAGGTCAAAGTGACAAGTCAAAGATGGTAATTATAGCTCATGTGTATATCATGTCACTCTAAGTGTTGTTGTCTTTAATGCAGTCATAAATAAAGTTGTCCAAACAATTCAAACCTCCTTGCCTCCCTAGGCAAGAGTGTGTGCATTGCAGAAATGAAGTAATGGGTTAGGCAGCAGATCCAAGATAAGGAAGCTGGCTTTCAGGACCTCGGGGAAAGCCAAATTCATGTGTTCGGACTCCTTATGTAACTGTGTCTAGTGCAACTGGGTGAAATTTAAAAAGAGATGCCTTACTTTTTTTTTTTCCTGTCCCGTTCCTGATCTTCATCTCAAAAAGCCTTGTGATTTCTTGAATGGTACTAGAATGCGAAGAGGTTTTCAAGTTCAAGTAGATTTTATTAATACAGCAGGGAAAGCTATTTTTGGTAAAAGGAAGCAGAGGTGTAGAGCTATCTGTACACATCAATACGTCAGGATTAAACTCATTCCACCTCATTCCAGGACTGTGAAATCTAAAGTAATGTTCAGGCTTTGTACTTTGTAATGTCAATCAGTTGTCATATCTGTCTGTTCTGGTTTGTGCTCCTCATCTGAAAAACTTTGGGGGAAATCTCTTTACAATTATTAGTTTGGGTTTCTACTTGGAATGTGGTGGCTGAAATTAACCATAACTACATGCTTTTGAATAAATGAATAAATAAATAAAAAAAGCTTTGTTTTGTTGTCAGCACTTGGGGGGGTTGAAACTAATAAATTGGGCCTTTTTCTCTCTTTATTAGCATCTAGAGTAATGTAAACAGCTTGAGAGTTTGAGAATTAGTATGCATTTTTCTCAGCTGGTCTCTGGTAGAAACTGTGCATTGTTTTTTGCTTCATGATTCATATGCTCAGCATTGGCTAATACTGGAAATTGAGATGCATCAGTGCTGGTCTTAGTTTGGAAGGAACTATCTCTGTGACATCTTCAGCATTGTAGGATCTCAGCTGACAGCCGTTCCTCTTTATCTTTAGTTAATGAGTGGCTGCAGCTTTTTTTCATAAGCAATAATGAGCAAGAATAAGAATTTCCACGGGAAGCGACATGTCAGGGAGTGTGTGACATTTATGAACTAGGGATTACAACATTCATAATCATCCGCTTTATGGGTGACATGCTGCTTTCTGTAGGGATGGATGGGATTGGTTCATGTGTGTTAGGAGAAATGGGGGTGGGGGGGTGGGGGGAAGACAAACACCCCCCCCCTTTTTTTTTTTTTTAAAAGCCCAGCTCAATGCTCTGGGTAAAAAAAAAACTCAGAGGACAAAAAAATGTCTAGGGCTTTAGCAGAATCTAAAGTGGTTTTAACAGCTGTTGTTTGTCTACACAGAGCAACATAAATCTGGTCTAAGGATTTTCTCAGACCCAAGGAATCTTGTACAGTTCTCTCTTACAAGGTGTAATACACTGGAGACAGCCGCTATGGTTGTTGGAAGAACACATGGTATAGAGCTCAGTGGTAACAGAGAACATCTACTTTTCTTTCTCCTTCACAACATTTGTTTCTTCTCTTAGTTTCATCAATATGCCACACGGCAAAAAAAAAAACTATTAACGGGATTATGAGAGATTATAGTTTTAGTGTACTTTCGCCCTCTGGAAAAGACATCTGTAAAGATTTGTAAAATAGCCAAATATGTATTTCAATCTCAGCACTGGTCATATGCAACATTTTTTTTTCCAATGGGGGATTAGTCTATGCTTTGTATAACACTTGCTAAATAATATGATGTTTTTACAGATTAAAGTGCAATGTCAAGCACAAATCCTGATGTGATCTGTGCCGTTCTGTTCCCTGACTGGGGTAAATGGGAAATCCGGTTTTATCAAGAACAAAGAGGTTGAAACGCAGGCATTTGTAGTGTCATGGGATAGTATATAATGTACACATTGTGAGGTATATTTGCACTAATAACATTCAAGAGAAAGGACCTGCTTGTCCACCCACATGGTCACATGAAGATGTTTTACTTTCACTTCCCTCCCTTGTCATACAAAGCTAATTTGGCCCAAAAAAAAGCCTTAAAATCTCTGGACAAACTTTGTAACACTCTCTTGAGTTTGAATAAAGTCAAGCATTCAGAGACATTTTCGCTGGTGTGTGTTCTTGGATATCGTGGAGAATGGAGCTTGAGCAGGGATTCCTTTGAACAGAGATTCCTTGTGATAAGGGATCCTAGCGTAGTCCTTTCTCAGTGGTTTAGCTTAGCCGCCAGAGCATCTCAATCAAGCTTTCCTATTAGTGTGAAATCCTTGTTGTGGGGTTTCACACGAGGGGATTGAGTTACATGAGCTTTTGATCCGCAGGGTTTCATGTACAGCCGACGGCTCTACGTTTGATAACTTACCTTCTGTTTCCAAGCATTTCTCATACAACACCACACCAATCATCTAGAAATTCTGTTTGTATTTTTAGCTTTTGGCTGTACCGATTTCCAGACTGTTGGCTGTATGTTCTTTGGTAATGAAAATTGATGAGGTAAAACGTTGCTTTTTTTTTTTTTTTTAAACCACTTCCACAAAATCCAGGAATATTGCTGTGGCAAGGAACACCTTTATCAGATAAGAGATTAATGTTTACACTGAGAAAAGGGTGGAGATGATCTTTGTTACACGGTTTTCTTTTCTTTTCTTTTTTTTTTTTCCCTGTGGTTATTTAGTCACAAGCCTCCTTCAAATAATGTTAAGTGTTTCCTGTTTTTGTAGGAGGCTGGTCATGACACAAAAGAGGACTCTGTCATGTTTTTACATGGTTTTTTTTTTTTTTTTTTTTTTTTACAGATATCGTGGCAGATTTTCATAGGTTTGCTACGATTTGAACCACAGAAAAAGACTTGCACAACTTTCTCTTAAGTATCACAAATGTCAGTATTACAGCCTGAATGAGGCCTTTGATTAAAGACCCCCCCCCCCCCCCCCCCCTCGATTCTCTGTGTCAAGATTGCAGGAGATCACAAGCTTCTAAACTCGTTCTAACAAAGCTAATTTGGTCTAGTTTGTTTAGGTTTGAAGTTTGACTGTGGTTTCGAGTTTAATTAGCTGTCTCTTAGCAGGAGCACCCAATTAAACAGTCTATTTTTATGCACGCTCATTATGGTTCATGTTTTTGTGACATTTTTGCGTCTGTTTCGTGCTGTGCCCACATTTTTCCAATGAACTAATTTTAAATCTAATTCTTTTTTTTTTTTCCCTCCTTTTCCTGACTACTGTGTGAGAATGACTGTGGGTAGGGTATATTTTATCATGCCAGATTAGCTGCTACTCCAGATTTTTTTCCCCCTCATTGTTTAAATCTGATCTCTGTGGTACCAGGAAAGGAGAGGACTTTGAGTAATTTGCAGTGCTCTCACTACAAGATTAGCCTACAAGATTCAGTGGGTTTTTTTCTGTTTAGGTTTATTTGCCTTCAGGTTGAATAAGACATTTTTGTGTACCCGTTGTAGATATCGGTTTCCCAGGGTTATTGCCCACGTCCCCATCGTCACCAGCGTTACGTTAGTTGGCGGCCTGTTCCGAAGTTTTCGTTTCAAATGGGGAATCTGAAGTGATGCATGGAACCTTGGCACTGTTTCTCCAAAATATTTTTTTTCTCCCCCCAAAGAGGGTGATTGTGGTCTGTATAAAGTGTTTGGTGTTCTGTTTAAACTGTGAAGGTCTTTTCTTCATTTATTGTAAGAACTTTATTTAATTTAAGAACTTAATTGTATTTTAGACCCTCTGTTTGGTTCCTCAATGAACAGTGGACGACTGAACCCAGTCGGATGTCCTCTTCAGTTTGTCGTTTTAATTCCATGCTCTTTTGGAAAAATAAAAGACCTGTTGAAATATAGTACATGATTTAAGATGATAACGTGTGACAGTGATGCGTTGCGGTTCAAATCGGGTCTTTTTATTTATTTATTTATTTCATTTGTTTATTGAGACCCAGGGCAGCTGTTCCGCTCATGCTGACTGGGTATGCGAGACGTGGTATTTTGATATCTTCTGATATCTTCTACGTTCTTACACGCCCACTAATGTTTAACTGACGTTTTTTAGGATTCTGCAAGCTACAGCCCTGTGTTTTATTGAGCCTTTTTTTTTTTTTTTTTTTTTTTTTTTGCCTCTCGGCGGTAACCTTTTATCACTACAGACAGCTGAAGAAATGCATGTTAGTTTCGAGGCTAAGCTTTATGCGTTGGCGTTGAGTGACAGTAAGCTTATCTTCCTTCTGTTTACTCCATGTTATTCTCTTTTCTCCTGTAATCCCATTGATTACAGTTTCAACCTCCACTATCTCTACAATCTGGTGCATAACTAAATTGAACTTTAAATGCACTCCGCTGCATTGTAATTTCTGCTTTAAGAGGAAGACTCCCTGATGCTAAGCGGTAATGTCGACACAAAAGATGTTGGATTTAATTGCCCTCGGACTGCTGCCATGTTGTTTTTTATTTTTTATTTATTTATTTTTTTACAGTCAACATCAACTTGATTGGAATAAACAGAGAGGCCAAAATCAAACCGTGATAAATGTCTCTGAAACACAGCTGTACACATCAGAAGAATATTGACTGATTTAATACGTTACAGCTATTTTGAAAATCGTGACATGTCGTAAAAGTGGTAGACCATCGTTTGATCTTTCTTCACCATTCTCCCATGCAAGCTCATGGTTACCTTCATTAAATTCTGGGCTTGATCTTTGTCTGGAAATAAAAGAAAACTAATATTTTTAGCTGTGTAGACAGAAACATTTGGTAGCTACCTTCACTGAGGTGATGTATGAGTAAAGATGGCACTGAACTGTGCGATATCAGCTGCAATAATGTGAAATGAACTGAAATATGCATTTTATCAACTTAATTTAATTGTAACTTTGACACAGCTGAGGGCTACCAAGCATAGATGAGCTGAGAACCCTTTTCGTACCAGTGCACGGAGTTCAGTCTCAAAAAAGATGTTTGGTCCTTTAGGCCTGTTGAGTTGTGGTACTCTGACATGGGTGCATTGCGTATTGTAGACCAAAGCCATGCAGTTCATAAAAATAACCCTGGGTTTTCCACTGTCTGTCAGCCAGTCGTATAGTGTTACCATGCATTCCGAAAATAGTGACAGACTTAAGCAGCAACCTCGACTAGCGTCGGCTGACCTTTGTGGTCTACTTTTTACAGGCTCTTGTAAACACTGTCCCTCCCTTGTACACAAACTCACAAACTAACATTTTCATTGTGATTGTTTTGTATACAGTGAATTGCATATTTGTCCACTCATTGTGCTGTATTAGTTTAGTCTCCGCCAACAAAAGGCTTGCAACCCCAGCCGCTTTTGGGCAATCTTATTTCACATTCGCTGATGTGTTAAACAATGTAGGCTAAAATGTATTGTCCTAAATCAGATTCATGCTTTCGAAAGCTCCCTGTAGAACTTCCATCTCTTCAAATAAATAAAGTTCCCTCTACAATTCCTCACATTTGTCTCGGACTGAGGATTGAAAGAATGATTCTAAAACTTTTTTTTTTTTTTTAAATCCTCTTGAAGAGCGCCTCCAGCAGATCTGGACAGTTTCCTGAAGCCGTAGCTCTATAGGATGCCTCACCTCCATTTCAATAGCCTGTGGAGACACTGCATCAATCATGTATCCTCGGAGTCAGGACCTTGTATTGTATACACATTTGAAGAGACCAGCTCTCCCATGGACTGATTCTAGCCTGCCATTGTGTATTCGCTCTCCTGCTTTAGCCGCCGTAGTTGGGGCGGGGGGGGGGGGGGGGGGGGGGGGGGGGTGCTTGATGGCTTGTCCCGATGACTCAGTGCCTAGACCTTGTTGAGCGCTGTTGTCAGGGTTCTTTTTTTTTTTTTTTTTTTTGTAGTTTGAGATGGATAGGAGGTCCTATGGGGATGATTTTGAATGGAATGCAGCAAAAAACATCAAACCACTTCCTTTTTCTTTCTTTCTTTTTTTGTGTAAGCCATGGCTGAACCCTGTCCAGTTTATCAAAATAATGGCAATTATGGCAGGAAATTATCTGCTGAGCAGGAGAGACACACTGTGCAGTTTGATGACATCATCCTTTTTTTTTTTTTTTTTTGTCTTGCATGGCAAGGCATTGCTCTCTCAAATTGGAAAACATTATGCTGTTTTATTTGCAGAGCTACTAACACAAAGAGATGATGTCATGAAAAGTGTCGTAATGGCTCGAAAATGAACTAATTTGCAACTACTTTGCTAGTATCTCTTGGAAAGTGTCACTCACTCTTTCTATACAATAGGAGATGCTACTGAGACACTGGATGAACAAGAGACGTTGAATAAAACTTTGGTATCTGATTAATTGATGCAGCTGAAATAATCCATTGTCCCTTTTTTCTTCTTTCTCTTTTTTTTTTTTTACCGAATTATGTAAACAGAACAGCTTGCAACACACTGTGCGATAACTCCTTGAAACAACGTGAGCTTGTTACTCATAGTATTGCAGTGTGGAGCGGTGACCTGTAAATTAACTTGTGTTAATGCGTGTGGCTGTGATAAGACTTGACATTTCGGCTTCCTCCCCCTTTAGGCCCACGAATGGAGTAAGAACGACGAACGGCTCCTCGGCGCAGTGGAACACGGGGAGGTCGATAAGGTTGCCTCACTCTTAGGGAAAAAAGGGGCCAGTGCCACCAAGCTTGACAGCGAGGGGAAGTCAGCGTGAGTACCGGGGGTGGGGGGTGGGGGGGGAACTGAATGGAGGTCGTGTTTAAATGGTCATGTTTATATTGATTCTTTTGCATTTGGGACATTGAACCCTGGAGCGGGTTTTCTGTGCGAGAATGCTGTGCGAGCATCTCTCGTGAACAAGCTTTGCATTCATTCATCGTACGCGATGAAGGCAAAAGCCGCTCGGCTAAGTCAGCGCTGTGTTTAATGTATTATCTTACAGTGGGTCAACTATGCAATATAGTTCACTAAAATAAAACCTCACTTACCACAAGGAGTAAGGGGCTAACTATTTTGGTTTTCTGCACTGTATTAGTTCTTTCTTTTTTTTCAAAACACCAGAGTAGGTCAGACATTGCAGAATATAAGGGAAAGCAAACCTAGTGAATACAGACACCCTTCTCACAGGACTGATTTTACATGTGTTCACCTTCCATGGCCTGTTTCAGAGTTAATTTTACACTTGGCAACCCTAATCCCAAACTGCATTATATTGATGAACCACTTGCTTAAAAACTTTTGACGTAGAGGATAGAACCAAGTTCGGTTAACAAATTGGGGGGGGGGTTTGGTTCATTTGTCTCGGTTAGAGACTTTGGAGTTGTTCGTCCACGTTGTTTTTTTTTAAAAAACAGTGATGTGATATGTTCTATTTATACAAGGTTAAATAAACGTCAGAAGAGGCTGGAAATGGAACTGTTCTGTGAATATATCATTTCACTGACAGGGACCATAAACTACCTGTCAGTGCTCTGAATGATATGTTTGGTGAAATAATTCTTCAATATTAACGCCACTTTCCTCCAATCAGCAGCATAAACACAGAAAATATGTGAAATCAGGAGAAAAGATCCATTGTATGTGGTATGACAGAACCGTGGTCTTTTTTTTTTTAATACATGGAGCTGAGAAAGGTAGATAATGGTAGATAATGAATACTGCTCGCTCATTATCTAAGCAGCTTATCCTAATTATCCTTATCTATCCCAGCATTCACTGGGCAAAAGACAGGGAAACACCCTGGACTAGTCGGCAGGACAGACGCACAGACAAACACATTCACACCTAGGGGCAATTTAGTATCTCTAATTCGCCTGACCTGCATGTCTTTGGACTGTGGGAGGAAACCAGAGCTCCCGTGGGGGAAACTCCACACAGAAAGGACCCTGGCCGGGAATCGAAACCCGGAACCTGCGTGCTGTGAGGCAACAGCGCTACCCACTGTGCCACTGTACGCCCATGAATAGCACTATCAGAGGCAATTTTTTCTGTTTGAGACCACTATAGTTAAACCCAACCAAAGGGAGACCCACACCAGTTCAATGTCTTACACAAGAATGTGGCCTAACAGGAAACAGGTGACTTGAATGGGTCCCAGCCTACTGTAGCAGATTGACTCTGAGAGGAAACATTCACAAAATCCCCACAATACCCCTTTATCTGTCCCCGTTTGAAGAGCCTATTGTTTGCATCCTCAGTGGTAGGCCCTGTCAAGCAGCGTATCCACAGACGTGCACGGCATTTTTGAGCTGTCATAATCACCACGGGGATATGTAATTTGCGGATAATGAGGGGGATAAGACGCGAGACCTCTCACGATTTTCGTAATCATTTGCTTCATCAACCGTGTTATTTACCTTGAAAAAGTCCCAAATTTGTCATTCAGTTATGTTAATTACAGTAACCAGGAAAAATGTCAGAATCAATGACTATACCTAACTTGATGTTTAAAAAAAAAAAAAAAAATTGTACACATTTCTAATTTAATGTTATGTGCCAGGGAAATAAATAATTCACTGAGAGTATATCGCTCACATTTGATTTTCAGTTGTTTGCATCAAGACCATGAAAAAGAGACGGAATGTACCCTTTATTGTGAATGTCATGGTTACATAGTTCATTTTTTTTTTTTTATTATCTGACTTCTTACATGTTCAAAGTGTCAGAGATATCATCAACGCGTCCGTGGAAACCAAGTTAAAAGAGTAATATTCATGCTGTCAAGACTTTCTTTCAAAAAGCTCTTTCCAATCAGATAAAGCGAAAGAAAAAACACCAGGAATGTCTTTCAAGACTGATCTAGCCATTTCAGTCATCTCAATAATGTTGCAGTTAGAGATAGAAAAGTCTCTTCCTGCTGTACGGATTTTTTTGAAAATAACCTCATTGACTGATCTTCACTCACATAATCAACATCATTAGCGTAATGATCTTGAAATCCCCTTCAGTCCTGACCAAAAACACATTGAAATGGTCATACGGGGATGTACGGTAGCTAAATTGACGTGCCATGGCTGTTTTTTATAACATAAGTGAATGTGTCGAAGGTCATTGTGCAGTATATCATTGCTGTAAAATGACAGATCTGAGTATCTCAATAGATTGTGTGAAGAGATCCGAGGTTTTTTCCCTAAGGTCTAATGCTTCCATAATACACCTGACGTGGGTGGAGTCTCCATGTCCATCACTTTTGTTCACAGTTCACTGGTTTTATGTCTAGAAAATCAAGCATTTGAGGATAAACTTGTATAGATATTTAGCCTTGCAAATTTAAATAGCAGCCATTCAGTAGGAAGCGTTTTTTGTTTGTTTGTTTGTTTGTTTTTTTCTTCATTCAGTGCTTAGATCAGATTTAATCACAAGTAAAGGAACAGAAATTCTTTGTGCAGAAATTGCCTCAGGATTATCTCAGGCTAGTAATCTTCTGAAATGTTGGAGTATTCAAAAAACCTACATTCTTCAGCCTTAAGGAACACTCTTCATTTGATCATTCATTCATTTTTATTGTGAAATTTTTCAGTACATTTACCTTTCTATAAGTTGCCCATTGTAATCGATTTCAGCTCCATTCAGTTTTGATCCCATGGTTCTCAGTGGCTCCTTTATTAACATTCTGTCATATAGAGCATTTAGCCTCAGGTAAAGTCTAAATAGAATCAGTGCTCTTTTATGTCATGCATTCTGCTATCGTCTGTGATGATGTTAAGTTCTTGTTTGGAAAGAAAATTAAATTGTCACACTGTTTTATCTCTCTCTCTTTCTCTCTGTCAGTCTGCATGTGGCAGCCACCCGTGGACAAACAGAGTGTCTGGCAACGATTCTAGCCCACGGAGCCGATTTGTCCGTTGTAGATGCTTCAGGTTTGTTCCCATAACTTCCTCTGAATTTCTTTCTTTCTTTCTTTCTTTCTTTCTTTCTTTCTTTCTTTCTTTCTTTCTTTCTTTCTTTCTTTCCCCCTCCTGCCAGCGACTGATTTAGTCCTGCATTTGCGTTACTCAATTCTTCTTTGTTGCATAATTGAATAATGCCTCGGACCAAATGCACATCAGATGCCTTATGACTTTTTCTTTCTTTCTCTCTTTCTTTCTTTTTTTTTTTCCACCTAATTTAGGTTTTAGTGCTTTACATCTCGCTGCCAAAAACAACCATCAAGAGTGTGCCAAAAAATTAATACAGGTAATGCAGTTTCTCAATTTTCTTTTTGCTGATAAATAATTAATACATTGATTCCAGATGTCTTTGGGAATTCCAGAGGGAATCAACTTATGAGCTTTCTTTTTTTTTTTTTTCCCCTTACCTTACTTCGTTAAATAAATAAATAAATAAATGATAATAAAAAAAAAGCAGGGTTATAAGCGCTGAACTCCACACTAATCCGGGATGCAGAACATGCTTACTGTGAAAGAAACCACGGGCGAATGAGAGCCATAGCGTGGAGTTTTGCTGCGGCCACTAACACTAAACCAAATCAGTGTTCTGCCTGGTAGCTTGCATATTTTTCCACGAACTTAACGTCAGGCTCCAGTCCTATCACCCACCTCCTGCGGTCCGGCGTGGGCCGTTGTGGTGTGTTCATCGTGGATCACGTCTCTCTCAGTGTCCCTGGTGCTGTTGCACAACCAGCACATGACTGACTGAGTCACCCACCATAGATGAAAGCTCAGATTGGGGTTTATATACTCCTGCTGCGTCTGCCGGGAGTGGTGGAGAATTCCTCGCGGAATTTTTTTTTTTGCTTTTCCTCTCTCTGCTCGACACTCTGTTCCCATCTCTTTCATCTCTGGGCTGGAAACGGTTCGGTACATTTTCATAACTGTCTCGACACGTTAACAAGCTGCGTTGCTTGAGACAAAAATCTGTATCTGTTAACAAATAGAGGTCTTCCAGGTGTGTTTCACCTCTTAACATTATGCACAGTCATTACTCACGTCTTGTTTTTCAGTCTTTCTGTCAGCTTTGAAATATTAAACAAGACAAGCACTTGATCATTGTAACTTGCCTTCATTTGACAGCTTGTCTTATCTAATGATGCAACAACTGTCTTTCAAGCTAAACTCGTCATTTGTTGCCTTGGGTTCAAATGCGTAACCATTACGCTGAATTATGGTCTGTCGGTGACAGCAGCTAATGATACAGCAGCTAATGATACATCCATACCAGAGATAATTTGGGAGCCGATTGCTTGCTTCTGTCATATTTGACGTGAGGTAGTTCTTTTTGTCTGATAAGGCCCGTCAAATCAATGTCTTGTGTTTCCTTCCCACCATGAACACTGTCTCGACATGCTGTTAAATGATGAATGAGAAGGTGTTAAAGTGGACTCTGCCCTCTTTTGACTGAAACTTGCGAATTTCTGTCCAGCTGCTTATCTGCAGTTAGATATGCTTGTCTCGAATGAATGTTTCATTGCGAAGATTGCAAATGTGAAGACACATTTGTAATGCCACAATAATGCGTTTTTGACCAACAGAGTAAATGTTTGGTTGATGCCGTGGACGGCTCAGGAAAAACCCCGCTTCATCATGCAGGTAAGATTGGCTTAAAGTACATTCAAGATCATCAGAACCCTGCAAACCCATTGGGCTTGAACATCAAGGCCCGTAGAAGAGATGTTTCTGAAGCCAACAGACCGTTTTAGAGAGCATTACCACCTGCAGTTTTATCATTGCGTTGCTGTTTGTATAGGATAGTGCGCTGTGATAGCGCGCAGTTGCAGGTCTTTGGCAAACAGCCTATGAGTACTGATGCTCCCCTCGCGTTTACCTGACGTTAGCGCCGCGGCAGAGCACCGCGCGGCGCCGTTTATCGCCAAGACACATGCTGTTGAAACGTTGGTCGGCGACGGGTGAGGGTCCAGCACAAAAGAAAATTGAACTCCCACACGGCCATTTTAGCTATCGTGAGATATTGTTGTATTGGTAAATTGTCAGCGTGCTAGTCGAAAATTGAGCCCTTTTTTGTGAGCTGTTTGTATTTGTGACAACAGGGACAATACCAGAGGGACTTTCAACCGCCTAGAAACAAAATGTGCTGGCAGATCATATGAATTATGGGAGATAAAAAAAAAAAGTGACAGTCAAAAGCAAACTCTTTGACACAGTCAAACAAGTAATTATTGACATTCTTGTTGACAACATCGTTGGAATATAATTTAACTGATGGAAAACTACCATGTGTCAATGGATCATGACTGTTTGTAAGATTTCTTTTAAACTGGGTACATGGAGAATGTTAGAAATTTGTACTTTTTGTTGTAGTTCTTTGGAAACGTTTTTTTCTTTCTTTCTTTCTTTCTTTCTTCCTTTTTTATCTTTTCTTTTTTAAACCTTGACTGCTTCTTTGTTGCAATGATCAACTCAATCTGTTTTTTTTTTTTTTCTCATCTGTTTTCTCTCACACAGCTATCAGTGGAAATAACATAATTGTTCAGCTCTTGTGTGAGCACAGTTCTCCAGTTAACCTCAAGGATACGGTATGTCTCAGAGTCCCTTCAATCTTTCATTTTATTATTTTATTTATGTGTGTACTTATTTTGATGTATAACTGTTTTTGTTTGGGTTTTTTTCTTTGTTTTGTTTTGTTTTTGTTTTTGTTTTTTTACCACCCCCCCACCCCATGTATCCTTGATATTCGATTCAGCTCCCCTAATCTGCTGTGTGGTCTACCTCAAGCATGTGCAATAACAAACATCCAGTTTCTCTCTGACTCTGTTCCCATGAGCATAGATGCAGTGTTTTGGTAATGATGATTAAGCTACCAATGGCAGACTTGTTGTCTCCGCGAAAGGGAAATGACGCGCCTGAGGTTTTTTTTATTTTTTTTTTTTTCAGCTGGGCTTCTCCTTAGTTGGTGTCATGCCATAGCAGTTGCCAAGATGGCGCCAAGCTACCCTCTGCCAAACGCATTCTTTTTTTTTTTTTTTCTTTTTTTAAATAGCTCCATTACAGCCATGGCCTTCCTCTCATTAAAGAGCTGACTTAATATAGCGTTTCTGCACGGTGCTGCAAATAAACCAACGTTTGCACCCTGTTACTAAAATCGGGTAACTCAAAATCTAAAAGTGGTACAACATTGTTCAGCGAAATGAAGTAAGTCACAAATTCAAGGACACCCAGATGTGTCAACGTTCAGTCTGAATGAAGCTGATCATTGACACGGCGAAGATCACAGTTCAGTCCAGAGCTATGAGGGCAGAAAAGTTCTTCTCCAGATGTTAAACTTAATGTGCTAATGGATAAAGCATAGAATCGAATGCACGGAAGTGAATGCCCATCGGGGTTTTCTCTTAATGTGCGTTCTGTCTATGGATATAGATTCTTTATTTTAAGTGCTCATCCTCTTTTTAACGACAAATCACGGGCTGCCTGAAAAATTGGGCTGCGTCGAGAACTTAAAAGAAACCGAGAAACAAAGAAAAAATGTTTTGTTTTGTTTTGTCTTTTTTTTTTTTTTTCCCCACAAACCCATGTTTATCCCCCTCTGCACGTTCAAACTGACGCCCAGTCTTTCAGAGTGTAGCTTATTAACTTCTTAATTATTCACACTGCGTTCTTCCTTTGGAGTGACTCCGTCATATTTCAAAAAGAAGGTCTCTCTTTAGGTCTCGGATCTCTGATGCAACACAAGCGCAATATTCTCCGTGCTCTGGTGGCCTCGCTGCCGTCTGAGCGTCACTAAAGATCAGTGGAAAGAGGCTGTACACAGTTCAGCAGTGCTTGTCTGCCATGTATACTAAGTCTAAGCTATAGGTGACCACCTGCACACTGAGCACTTAGATGATAATGCACAGGTGTTGTAGACCTTATTTTAAATGACACCAGGAGTCCCCAGTGACGCTCATGCACGGCTCTGCCATAATCATAGGTTGAGAACCTATGCATGTCTTTCCGACTGTATAGTTTGCCTTTGCGTGTTACCGTTGTTGACACGGTAAATGATCACTCTCTAAGCCGTAAATGGCCAGGCTCATTGTGTGGGAGGCTCTCCGTCAGCTCAAGCTGTGCCCATCTTGTAAAGATGGTCATAACAGAGACTGCCAGGTTTTGGCCTGCTGAGAAGCACAGTTAAAACTGCATTGTGTTTCGGATTAAAATTCTGTCTGTGGATTTTTTTTTTTTTTTTTTTTTGCGCTCTCGTCTTCTTTCCTCAAAGAGCGCACCTTTTTATAGACTCAACTCCCTCAATTTTCACTCGTCCCCTCGGCGGTACACGCAGGCCTTTCTTCGCTAAAAACTCGGAAACCTGAAAATAACGGAGGTCACACCACCGTGGTGCTCTGTTTCGTCTGGAAAGAGTGATTGTCCCTTGAGGCTCAGGGAATAGGGATTCAGAATGGAAGAAGTGAGAAGAATCCAGAGTTCAAAACCCAGGCCAGTCAGAACGGGAGACCGTCGGACAAAGCGGCACCGATCTAGCGTGGCCGATTTGTTTTCCAAGGTTCGTTCCTGGAGTTTTACTCTTGCGCTGGGTGATTGGAGGACTCTCTTTAGCTCAGCGGTCAGACAGACAGACAGACAGGGTACAAGCTTGGTTCAGGGCGTTGGTCCAAACGTCGAGTTAAAAAAAAAAAAAAAACACGCATCTGTTTCTTATTCCCATTCTTGTTTTAAAACAGGGCATACCAACTCGCTAAGACTTGGCATCCCGTATGTCTATGTATCTCTGAATAAATACCACAAATATGTTCCAATAAAAAAAAATTGAAAATCCTGCTATTAACAGCAGCAACAGACCTCAGACTGACTAAACCGAACGTTTACCGTATGTTCGGTCGGACAACAGAGCACGACCACGTTTAGTATAATGAGGCTAGCTTTGTAAAGGCAGCGTGTCAGGTGAGCAAAAGAGAGGTCTGCCTTTTCGTGTCTGATTACTTTGCTGCGGCTAAGTAAGTGTGAAGCCGAGAGAATCCTGGGAGAATGACGCTGAGGATAAGTCAGTAGAGCTGAATTTTCAGAGTGCTTTCTAAATTTCGCCCTCTGAAATGCAAGCGGGGGTAATTGCAGAGTTTATTATTACAAGACGTAGTTGAGGGTTTGGCCCATATACCTAAAAAGTTAGAACGTGTCCCACATCGTGTCAGAAACGAACACCACCTAAGTATGTAATGGTCTGAATATAGCCCTTCAAATCACTTTTTGCACCCCCCCCCCTTCCACACCCCCCGTTCGCTTAAACTGTAACCATAACATTCCCTGGCACGTTGTGCTCAGCACTAACATTACAGATGGCCTAAATGTCAGATTGTTAAATTGGTTCCCCTTGCTCTGAATTTCCTGCATGCAGATCAATGGCAGGTGAGCCTTCTGGATTTAGATTTGTGCTTATTGATTTAGTTTTTCTTTTCTTAATATTTACCCTCTGAGCAACAGTCTGCTTTCTTTCTTTCTTTCTTTCTTTCTTTCTTTCTTTCTTTCTTTCTTTCTTTCTGTCTTTCTTTCTTTCTTTCTTTCTTTCTTTCTTCCCTTCTGAAATCAAAGAAACAAATTTGGAGCATGTTAAATGGAGCATCTAATCAGAAGGCTCTAAATTGTTTGCCACTGGTGGTTGTTCAGCGCGAATAGGATTGATTTAGGATCTTTTAATCACTCGGATTTTAGGGGAACAAATAGTTTACTTGATAAGAAAAAAAAAAGAAAAAAAAAAACATATACAGCACATGCAGCAAAGAACACACACGTAAACAGAGGCACTCTTTCATAGCAAGCACGTTTTGTGTATGTTAGATTTGAGCAGCCTGCCCGTTCCATGAATGTGGACTGAAAGAGATTTAGTGTTTTCACACCTTGCTAGTAGAAGCCTCACTCAGTTGACAGTCAGTCAAAAACTAGCCTCTCATGCATGCTGAGGTACAGAGGTGAAAAAAGAACATACTAGTTGACTTTTAAACAAGGAGAAACTTTGTGTCTTTTTGACATGTCCATATCTACGTGACATTTAAAAGAGGCAGTAGCAAAGTTCTTTAGGAAGGCAGAAGACTGGGTGATTTTGTAGAAAAAGACATGGCATCTGGGGACCCGGGAGAATTCTGTTAACTTCAGTTTTGTGGTGTTTCCGTCGTAGATGTAATGCCTTAAAATGTGCACTGGTACTGTGAGTGCGGTGAATCATTTTCCTTTCTCCAGCAAGGAACTGGAAACAAGCTGTAGCTTTAGCGAAGCTTAAGCTGTCTAAATATGCCTTTGATGAGGTGTCAGTTTCCAACATTAGACTCATTGGCCCAACCCACATTGACCTGGGAAGAAGAGGTGAAGGGGCAATATTTGTAGAAGTGGGGGGGGGGGGTCGGGAATGGTTTCCCTACCTTGCCAAAGGATATTGCAGAAACAAAAAAAAAAAAAAAAAACTTGCTTGGCTCTTTCATACTCATTTGTGTGTCATTTCCGTTTTAATATGCTGCCAAAAACTATAGCACATTCATCACAAATCCTCACCAAAAACTCCCTTACACATCATTCTTCCCATATATGGGAAAAAAGCTCACGTACTGGTCTTAATCATAGACTACCCCTGTGCAATAGCAGCGCTGTTACCGCAGGAAAGGCCATTAGCTCGAAAATTGCAACGTTTGAGGGAGAGAATTGACAGTCCAATGTTCTCTCTTTCTCTAGGACGGTTTCACCCCCTTGCTGCTGTCTGCCAGGCATGCCCACGCCGAGGTTTGCCGCAGCCTGGTCGACTGGGGCGCCGACGTCAACGCCTGCGATAAGAACGGCAGGTAAGACCTCTGCGCGAGGCACAGTAAGAATTTGTCGCGCGAGCGCGTTCTGGCCGCGCCGGTTGTTGTTTACGAAAGCCTTTTGACACCTCAGGACGGCGGTGATGCTGGCCAGCGAGAGCAGCTGTGCAGCTGCTGTGGAGGTGTTAGTGGAGAGAGGAGCAGACCTGCACGTCGTTGACTCGCTCGGTCACGATGTCCTGCATTACGCCAAACTGTCTGGCAGCAGCGAGGTGCGAGCTGTGCTCAACGCTGCACTCCACAGGCACCAGCCCGAGTCAGGTAATCTTCCCTTAATCCCAGATGCCCTCTGCCAAACAAGTTCGATTATTCCTCAAACTCAAATAACTCCGCAGAATTACAGACAGAACCCATGGTTATTTAACATCTCAAAGATACGTACATACGTACACACACACGCACACACACATATATCTGTATCTATCTATCTATATATGTATAGAGAGAGAGAGAAAGAGAGAGAGAGGGAGAGAGAGATAGATAGATAGGTAAATATAGATATAAAAAAATAAGCCTCTCTTAAGTCCTTAGTTCTGACATTTTCTGTTTGTGGTTAGATGACAGTGTACATCTTCTCACTGCTCGCATTGTTCTGGTTTAACATTGCCACCTTGTGGCAGTTTATATCCTCTTTAGAGTTTCGTCTTCTTGTTTAAGCCTAGCACACACACACTTGCTCCTTGCTGCAAAAAGCAAAATGAAAACTGAGAGAAGTTGACTCTCAGATATTTTATTTCATTCGACTTATTTATTTATTCATTGAATTACTTACTCTGAGAAAAAAAATAAACATTATACCTGAAAGCATAATTAGACTGTGCATTAAAAAGTGACCCTTCCCCCTGTTTTTCCCTTTTTCTCCTTTTTTTCCCCAAAGCAGATAAAAGTTTAGTTCAAAGCCCTCAGGTAAGCCAGGTTATTTATTTTGTACATTTTTGGGTTTTTTTTTTTTTTTTAATCTTCTTTGACCACTCAGATCACGTTGCCAATTTTTCTCTGCTTTTTCCGTTTGTGATTGATAGCCTGAGGGGGAGAGGTGTATTGTGTCAAACTTGCAGACTGCTAATGATTTTAACTTTGCCAAAACTGGACGTCACCCCAATGTAATATCATGCAGCTATAGTCTCTTTTTAGCGCTGTGCCCTCCTCAGTGCTTTGCTATGATAGCGACACTGTAAATATCTTCAAATACATACACTCTTCTTGTGTTATATCAAGTGATTGGTTCAGGTTTCTTCAATGCACTCTTAGTAATATGCATGAGCATGGACCTAACTCTTAAGAAATAGGAATAAGGAAAGAGTAGAAGTAAAAGCCTCACTTAAGTCCCTCAGATTATTGTTGTTGTTTTTCTTTTTTTTTTTTTTTTTTAAGTTCACCTCTGTTACTAACCACTCTAAAAGCCCTTTTTCGTTCTTCTGGGTTTTTTTTTCTCTCTCTCTCTCTTCCCCCTCCCACCCCCCCCCCCTCTCACTCACGCAATCTCAGCATGATCATGTGGCTAGGTTAAATGAGGACAGAAGCACAACCCCCAAAAAACGAAAAGCACCTCCACCACCTATAAGCCCCATCCAGGTAACAGCACATTCTGTGTCCCCTGCAATCTCATATTCAAAAATCTCAAATCAGTTTTTTTTCCCCCTAAGGAAAGTATATACAATGAAGTGCTTCTGTGTGTCCTGTAAATTATGTGTTTGTCGTTCTCATGTCTTGCTCAAATTTATACTTTCATAAAAAAAAAAACAAGTCCTCACCTTTCAGATTTTCTGCATTTAATGGATATTTTTGCATCTGAATGTTGACAGAGCTTCATGTGGTACCTCGTGATGTATATCAGTGGAGCCTGAGAGAACCATTAACATCGGCATTGAAGTTTTATTTCTTTCATAAATGAAAAGTCATCCTGCATACATTCCATTAGCCCTCCATTATATTCAGTTACTGGTTGCACTACCTTTACCTTGCAATAACTGCAGCTGTTGGCTTCTACTTAGTGGTGATCAGTCTTTCAGATCACTGTAAAAACTCTGACCCATTCCTTCTCGACGAGCTTGAGGGCTTCCTGTCATTATCATATTGTTTCCATATTATTGCAGGTCTTGCTATAACCCCTCTATGAGTTTCAGGTCCGAGCTGGACTATTGCTGGGCTATTCCAAAAACATTGAATTCTCTGATGCAGAGCAGATCTCATTCTGCATTTAATTATGACATCACTCAGTTTCTTCAGGCAGCAAAACATCCCCAAAACCGTGACCTGACCACCACCATGCTTGACAGTTGATATCAGCTCAATGCAATGTTTGGTTTTCTCTAAACTGTACCCACACATGCTGAGGCTGACTCTTTTGTCTGCAGAACATTCCTTTGAATGTCTGTATCATCCAATAGATGGGCCTTAGGGTTCTAAAAATGGTTTTGTAACATTTTCCAGACTGATAGGCATCTATAGCTTTTATTTATTTATTTATTGGAAGTCGTTAGGAATATTTTATCAGATGTATTTCTTCATTTTGGTGTTGATGAGAGCAGAAATTGGGGAGTTTTATGCAGAGCATGGTCTAAATAAGTTTTAATTGTTTAATGAAGTTTTTTTTCAGCTGGCTCTAGGGAAGCATTGACTTCTTCTGTCATGAATATGGGATATTGAATGGCTTAATGAAAACAAGCACCAAACCTTGATAAAAAAAATTATATGCTCCTGCTCTATTCATGCATCATTGGGGTCCACATAAAGTTCTGATATCATTTTATGGCAAAAATATGAGACGAATCAGAAAATCTGAATGCTATTTCACAGAACTGCTTTCTTGTGTTGTGCAAGTATAAGCTGCATTTCCTCATCGGAGTCTGTTTGCATTCAATATTTTGTTTGGATCTTTTTTTTTTTTTTTTTTTATTTCCCTTTCGCTACAACTTTCAGTTGGCTGGCATTATTTCTCCGCCTTACTTGACCCCGTCTGAAACTCCACTGTCAAGTAAAAGCGATTCATCGAAAAGGTTCAATTATAAGGTAAACATTTTAAAAAAGAAAGAAAAAAAAAAAAACAGCTTCTCCCTGTGTATACATGTTGATGTGGGGGACAGAGGAATATAATGCCGTTATTCTCTTATTAAGAGCTGTTGACCTTTTTTTTTCTTTTGTCACCTGTGTTCAGGAGGAGGAACTGAAGGGTGGGGTATTGAAAGAGGAGATAGAGAAGCTTCAGGAGGAGAAGAGTATGCTGCTGGAGACCATTGAAGATCTGAAGCAGATTGTGGAGCAGACTGAGCCCAAGGCGAGTACAGCACAGCCCTTTAATATTCCCTTATGTGGCAGCTGCTTTGATCCTCAGCCGTTCTTGCGCTCTGGAACCCATTTAAACAGCTGCTCTTTTACTGGTCCTGTCCAGGTAAAGGACCTTGCTTTAGGGTACGGCGGCACACCTCTCATCTCCTCCGCCAGTCTTCAGATAATACGTGTCAGGATTAAGGCTCTTCATTTAAGCCCTCACTTCCCTCATCGAGTGTTTGAGTTTCATTCATTTCACCTTTTGAAAGAAAATCCAAATCCCTTTTTTTCTCATTATTGTGACATGGTTTTAATGATATGCTCTCCTCCTTCAGCGCCAAGGGGGAAAAAAAAAGGTGGCATGTTTCAAAGTGAAGAGCAGTAATGCGTCATGGCCAATAACGATGATGCTCTTGTAGTGGTTTGGTTTTGTCCGGGGAGCTTTGTAGTTATAGGTCAGGGCTATCCCAGTAAAACCCATGCTGTATGTGCTGAGGAATCGCTTGGAATCATGCATGCTTATTTGCTTTAGCGGTGGTTTACGGAGCATTTCTGCCTAATAAAAAACGTCTTTTAAAATAAGTCCTGTTTATCTTCCTGTGTTCAAACAGACAATACATTCTAGGAGCACAGACTCAACACTGGTTGCAGCCCTACAAGCTAAGATTGCCTCACTCTCCCTTGAAAACCAACAGCTTGCACAGATAATCAAGGTAATTGACACTGTTGTTTAACAAATCATTTGGTAGCTTGCTCAGTAGAATGGAAAGAATGTGCAGACATATCAAGAAAAACTGTTGCAGGACTTACAGTCTTCATGATCTCAGAGTAAAGAACAGTTTTGTCTAATTGCATCTGCCCAGTTTCTCAGAAATCACCACAGTATGTGGTTTGAAAGGCATATTATTTCTTTTATTGTTTAGAAACGTCCATCTCCGCAGGGTGAAGAGGGCAAGGATGAGTCTCGGCCAAACAGCATTGATTCTAATGCCTCCTTCCACTCAACACATGCAGACTTTGATCAGACCAGCGAGGTTCATGTTCCAGGTTCAAAAGATCAAGACCTCTTGGAGGTCTCCTCATTGGATGTTAGCGGCAGATCTCTGAGACATGTGGAAGATGAGGAAGTCACGAAGGGTGGAAACGAGGAAGAAATCCTGCTGTTGAGAGATGCACTGCAGAATCTTCAAGCTAAACTCCAAGAAACCAAGCAGGAGAATCGTGCCCTGCAGGCCAAGCTCCATCCTGACTCTCACATAGAGGAAATGAGACAGGACAGTGTGTCAGATAACATGGCTGAACTGCAGGCTAAACTTTCAGATGCTCAGACACTTAAAACAGAGGAGAAGGTGGAACTCTCTGGTAAAGGGGAAGACCCCGTTGTGCAGAAGTTCCAGCTTCTGAAGACCTGTCTGGAACAAGAAGTAAAAGAACTGAAGGAAAAATTAGCAAAGGCACAAGAGGAGAAGGAGCATGATGCTCGTATCATAAGGGATCTTGAGGCTCGTCTTCAAGGTGGCCAACCACCTGAGGAGGAACTTCAAGCGCTTAAAAACTCTTACGGTGCTCTGGTGGAGAACATCAATCAGGAGAAAAGTCTTTTGATTGAAAAATACAAGGAAGCACAAGAAGAGATCAAAATGCTTCAGGAGGCACTTCGAGGCACAGTGCCCGTAGAAGCTGCTGCCAAAGATTTTGAGGAGATGAAAACGGAGTTGGCCGAGGTTATTGATGGTCTGCAAAGACGTCTTTTGGAGCTCTCAAAATCTTACAGCGAGGCCAAAAGCGAACTCAGTGCTGCCCGCAGCCAACTTCAGGACAAAGCCTCCGAATCCAGGGATGGGCCGGATGGGGCCTGTATTACTAAAGACCAGCATGAACAAAAAATACAGGAGATGGTTCAAAAAATGAAGGAAACGGAAAACACGCTGAAGGACGCTGAGATCAGACATCAGGCAGCCTTAAAGGAGATCGCCCAACTCAAGCAAGACGCTGAAACCCAAGCCCAGTCGTCAGTGGCTCTCGCAGATCACACTCAGGTTGTGGCTTCCTTAGGAAGTGCCATCAAGAACTTAGAGGCGGAAGCTGAGGAGCTGAAACAGCAGCTTGCTCAGAAGACCTTGCAGGTGGATGCTTTGCAAAACAGGCTGACAGTTGAGAAAGACGTGACGCCAGATGACTCCGTGTCCCGGCTGGAGCATGAACAGATGAGGGAGGGATTAGAAGGTGAAATCAGTCACCTTACAAACCTGCTTCAGGATGCCCTGAGGAAGCAGGATGAACTTGCTCTTGAGATTACTGCAGCCTGGCAGGAGACAAAGGATTGCAGGAATGAGAAGCAGACTGCTCAGGAGCTGGCTGCAGCCAAGGAGCAGGAGAATAATGTACTAAACACCAAGTATAAGGAGGCACAAGACGCAATTGTGCAGCTGAAGAAACAGGTGGAGAGCCATGTTGCTTCAGAAAGAGACAAGAATAAAAAGGTAAACTTGAAAAGCCTCACTGGCTTCTCAGACAATCAGTAAAATCCGTCATTTTTCCTGTGGCTTGCCGTAATCGATTTTTCTTTTTTTGCTGTGTTATTTTAGATTGATGATTTATCTAGGGAAGTGACCAAACTAAAGGATGCTCTGAATAGCCTTTCCCAGCTGTCTTACACCACCGGCAGTCCCAAGAGGCAACAGAGTCAGCAATTGGAATCTCTGCAACAACAGGTCAAGCAGCTGCAGTTTCAACTCGCAGTAAGTAAAATTTCTCTTTGTTCTTTTCCTAAGCGGATTAAAAAAAAAAAGTCCCTAGCATCTGAGTGAATGTACATGGATTAATGATGTACCAGAGCCAGTGCTAGAACTTCAGCTAGTCTGAAGAGCGATGTTGCTGGTCTTTCCTTGTCAGGCTAGTTTTGCAAGTGACATCCAAGTTCTGGAAATCTGACTCTCTAACCGCCTTCAATAGGAGATCAATGAGATTTAATTCTGGAAACATCATGGAGATTACAGTTTAACAAAGCACAATACAGTACAGTGAGCTCTGTTACATCTACATTAGATCTTTCTTTAATTTTAAATTTGTGAAGTTTTTAAACATGCAACTGAAACAGTTATATTAGTTCAAAATATGAACTAATATTATTTAGTCACTATTTAAAGACTAATTTTTGCTTTATTCTTTAATTTCTTCTTTGTCTTCTTCTTCGTGCATAGGAATCCAAGAAGCAACATCATGAAATAGTCTCTGTTTACAGAATGCATCTCCTTTATGCTGTTCAGGTCTGTACTGTTTTACTGTTCTCTGCTAACACAGACACTCTGAAAATCTGACTTCCAGATGTATATAGGAACAAAACGAATGCATTTGTGTTAGTATTCAAATAAAACATTAACCTGAGATTCCTGAATAAAAATACTAAAATGGATGTTACAGCAGTGCTGAATTATTTTAATGATTAAAGACATTTTAATAATTTATTCTTTAAATTTATATGTTAGGTAATTAAGAAATTAAAGATTTGTTGAAAGAGGGAAAGTGCTCTGAAATAAAAAATGGTTAGATTCACTACAGAATTTGTGTTTTTCAATGACCGTCTGAGTCTGGATGAACACATTGAAATAAGGCCCGTGCAGATTGAGAGGTCTTGAAACATTATTTTCAGGGGAACAGTCAAAAATACACCCCAATATGTTCACCCATCTGTGGAAAAAAAAAAAACCCATTTAGGATGACTCAATAGAGATATCTTTGTGAGTAACCCCTGTACAGACTGTTGAATAGAGAGGTGTGATTATTTTTGACACGTTTTAGTTTTTAAAAGAAATGTGGAATTTGAAAAATGTTATTTTGGTTGACTCCACTAGGTCTAAAGTAGAATATGTCTCGGTTTGAAAATCACTGGAGAGCTCCATTATTTTACAGAGTCATTGCTCATTCATCTTTCTATAGAGTGTGAATATGGTTCAAGGGTATTTTGTAAACGCGCACTCATAGAAACGCATTAATATTCACACACACTATTGATATTTTTTTCATTTAATTTTTGAATAACACCTCTATTATCTCTAGGGCCAGATGGATGAAGATGTACAAAAGGCTTTGAAGCAAATTTTGATGATGTGCAAGATGCCGACAGAAACCAAGTGAAGCTGTTTGGCCACATCGGCTGACGCGCTGCCAAAACAAGAATGACTCGAGGAACTCAAAACTTTCTTCTTCTTTTTTTTTTTTTCGTTTCCTGTCACATTGGACTGAGTGCACGGGTTCCGTCCATCCAAGCTCCATGTCTTTATGTACTTATGAATCATAAGTATTGCCTTCGGTTATGTCTTCTAAGTCATGTTTGTCCTTTTGGAAGTCCTCTATGAGAACACCTTGGAAAAAAACACTATTCTGAAGATAGTAAACAACTAAGTCTAACAAAAAAAGACATACACTGCCCATATTCTAGATAACAATGGACAATCAGGCAGCATTTTTCAATCACAAATATTGCATATTTTCTCAAGTCCTTGTCAAGAAAGTGTCAAGAAACAGTATTATTTTTGATAATGTCACAACTTGATATTGTTACTATGCAATCTGAATTATTTTGATGACTTAAAGGTGCAGAAACCCCTTTAAATATCAAGATTTGCATATACAGTGCATTGCATGATTAAGAAATATTTTTAGCTATGTATTTTAAATTGCCATATGCATTTTATACATTGTTTCAGGCATATGCATGTTTTGGACAGTTATCAGACACTTGGTAAATTAGAGCAATGTTGTTTTTGTCATTTCATTTTAACTTCATTTTGTCTTTGAATGTTTTTCAGTCGTTGAGAGACATAGGCCTCTATTCAGAGTCTGCATGCTTGAACATACAGTCATAAAGAAGGCGATTAGTCTTTAGATGCCTATCCTTATTAGTTCTTTAAATTTCTTATTATGTAACTCTTTTTTTAAGTTTTCTCTTCAGGGAATCCTCTTGCAACAAAAAGCCCCACATGACAAAATGCACTTTCCTCATAGATTTCTGCTCACTCAAGGAAATGCTGCAGGAAATGCCCTCTGCAGTTTGCCTGTTCTATTCAGGACACCTAAAGGGTTAAGCCCACGTGCCTACTTTGATTTTAAAGGCCCATGATTTGTAGTTGGTCAGTAGCATTTGAGAAAATTCTACCTGACACTTGTGTGTCCCCCCCCCCCCCCAGAAAGCAATGAATGCTGGAATTTGCATCACTACAGTTAAGTTACAAGTTAGTTGATGAAGTTGGTTGCTTGAAGTTTTGCTGTGAATAATTTATCACAATATTAGTATTGTATCACACATTGCATCAAATGCATGCAGTATTTTGTAAAAAGAGGGCTTTTTTGAAGGCTTTAAAAAAAGATGTCCTTACTTGCACTTCGAGAGAACTATTCTTGTTTACTCTGAAAAGCAACAGTTGTTACATCAAACCCCCTAAAGCAAAAAACGCTTAATTTTTTTTAGATCCCGGTAAGGAACACTGACCTTGCAAATCGATTGTTATTCATCGCTGAAAACACTTCGTTGACTGAATAATGTGATCATGAATGTGCCATACATAAAACTCTAGCCATATTCTCAACTGCTTTTTATCATCATTCTCTCAAGCTGGTGTAACCACCAGAAATTATGCACATGCACTACACACTAAACAAAGGCTGACATTCAAATGTTTAGTGAACCAGTGTTTACTAGTGCACAGCTCTGTGTGTTTAAGGTTTTTCCCTGCTCTTGCACACATGCTTCATCTAATTAAGGGCTTGATAATTAGCCACTAGGTTAAATCAGGTGGGTTACAGCAGAGACAGAGACCTGAAATATGAATCCAGAGCTGTGGGAATAATGCACAAAAACATAAATTGATAAAAAAAAAAAAAATTGAAAGAATAATGGTATAGCACTTCTAAAGCACGTTACCAGTGCTCAGTTACAACAACAGCCAGATTCGGATTTCATTGTCCTTTGAAAACCCAAGTACCAGACTTTAACTTGAAAGTTAATTTGGTAAGCCTTTTTAAGTGCATGCATTTTTAGTTGCCAGGTTTATTAAACATAGGTTATTGATTCAGTTTAATTTGCCAACTCAAGCAAAGGGTAGCTACTTTCTTTCTTTCTTTCTTTCTTTGTTCTACATAGAATTAGGTTTACTAACAAGCTTATGTTGTACTTGTTCTCTAGGTAAAATGGCTCATTTTATCGGAATAGTTGATAACCAAGCCATAATTTTTGCAGTGTGTAGCTTATATCTGGAAATTATCTGTCTCTGAATGGTTGTTTTGTTCAGATGTGAGGCAGAAATTTTAACAGTAAAGCCAGATCTCAAAATTTTCAGCCTATTTGGAAGAAGAAAGTTCAAATAAACAAACCTCACACATGGAAGAAAAGAAACCAGGAAAACCTGAATCAGGCATCAGTTTCCCCTGTGCTGCCCCATTAAAGTGTGTAAGCAAATCAATGTCCCCAGGTGCTTGGAAATTTGGCATTTAAACCCTTTTTCAATGAAATGATTCTTTTGGCACTCTCAGAAGCTTTTGTTTCAGATAGCATTCATGGATTGTACAACTATTTAAAGAAAATACGTACTAAAGTGCTTTCTGTTTTTGTTTGTTTTTAAGACTTTGTAATATTGAAGGATTTGCAAAATTGTTTGCTAAAGACTTTTTTCTCAAGTAATTAAAATTGTGATGAATTAGTTCTTATGTCTGTCTCTGCTGCATGGTCTCCTTGATTCAAAACACATCTTTATTACTGTTCATATCTTTAGACTGAAAAGATACTGTAACCAACCTGTTAAACTTCTTTTGTTGTTAGATAAATTGTATTCACTTAAGAAACATTTTTTTACAATGAGCATAAAATAAAGCTCATTAACTGTATCGTTCATTTTATACAACTGTCTGTCCTTATCTGTATGAAGGCTGTGAATAATTTAAAATGGTGCTAAGTGGAAATGTCTCGCGGGGTGGGGGGTACGGGTAGATGTCTAATTGTTCTCTGTTGGAAAGGAGATAAGGACAAAATCAATTCAATAATTGAAACAATTTGTTTAATTGCACATAATGAATTACATGATATCTCTAGGACGTGCCACATATTCTAAAGACTCTTGAAGAGGGACGCAGCTGGAAATGGAAAGTGACAGAGACAGTGACTTGAAACATGACATTTTTGAAGATGTATCGCTCAACCGTTGATATTGAAATTGAATTTTAAGACGAACAAGTCTATTTCATAATAAGTGACCTCTGCTGAAAAACAGATCAGTTTTTCTCACTCTCAGATGTTCCACCTGTCATTGGGAGGAAAGTCTGCTAATGGTTGCATCTGTCATCTGGCTGCAATTAGCACTATTCATTATGGTGATAGAGGCTTGTTCCTGAGATCTGAGACTTACATAAGACTAACAAATGGCAATTTTTTGTTCATTTTAAAACTGGTAAAAATGTATCTGTGGTATAGAGAAGATATATGAGAACGAACAATTAATTACTTCTTGAACTTAATCGGATCGCTAATTTCAAGCACACCATATTCTTTATAAAGCTGTAATTGAACCTTTTTTTTAATCACATTGTGGATACCAATAACCTCTATGGCAGTGTGGGTGTCAAAGATATTCTCGGCCATCTTGCGTAAGCACTAAAATAAGACACATATAGTTTCTTACGCAACAGAGACAGAGGGTAATTAACTCAAAACTTTGAAAAGAAGGATAAAACATTGTGAAAAAAATAGACATGATGTGGTATGTGTGTGTGTGTGTGTGAAGTCCTCCGTGACAGGATAACGACTGTTATGCCATAGATTGTTCTATCACACGTCTCTAAAGGGAAAAAAAAAGGGGGGGGGGGGGTTAAGGAAAAAAAAACAACCAAGGATATTATAGTGCAACGGCCTGTTAATGACAATATGCTGTTATGGGCAGTAGGGTTTGTAGCTTGTTTTTTTTTTTTCAGGATTTCACATACTTTTAAATGTTTGCAAAACTTATACCGGACCCTTTCACCGGACAATTTTCAACCCCTGAATTCCATTTTATGTTTGTTACTTGCTGAGTGGATGGGGTTGTTTCAGAGGAAGGGGTTACTGCTACCATTCGGAGACGGTGAAGAGACAGTGGACATGCCTGCAGGCTTCCTCTGACCTCAGGACCAAGCTCTCTATCACATTCTGCATGCACATAAGCGCACATCAACGGATTGTCTTCTATTTGCAGTTGTCTCAGATGTGTTGCCAGAAGAATTTTGTTTAATGTCACGGCCCCTTTTGTCTGTTCCCGGTGGCTCAGTCCTTTTAGAGTTCCCTCTCCTAGCCAAGTGTCCAGACCAGAAGGTAGAGAAGAAAGTTTCCACTAACGATTGCCACACCACACCAGGCCGGTTTTCCTTCCCTCTCACATTTCTTCTCTGACACAACTGCACAACGAATAGCAATTTGCATACGAGTGGCACTGTATCTTGCCCCTCTACACCATTAAATTAATAATGACAATAATAATAATAATTTCAGTATTTGTGGTCTTTTTCAATGAATTTGACACAAATACTACTCCAAAAGTGATGTATTAGATGCTTTCAGAGCTCCTCTGAATTTTTCAATTTGTGTTTATGAGGACAACGGTCAATGACTTCTGTCTGGGTGAGGAAGGTTCCTACGGGACACTAACCAGATACTGCAGATTTTCAGAAAACTGTAGACACATGATCTATTTTAAAGTCGTGATACATTTAATTTGGGTAATTCCATTTTTTTTTTTTATGCATAAATAACCATATTCCTCAAAGTACGAGTCAGAGTAAATAAGACGATTATCCTTGTGTCAGCTAGGTGGTAGTGTGGGACAATGTTTTTTACAAACCTGCTAATAAGCGCCTTTCGGCCAAGTGAGAATAAGGACCTGCATATTTCTCTCAGGGGAGCTTTGCATTCTATATATTGCTGTCTTACTGCAGATCCGCAGTCCCACATAGCTGTGATCTGAGTTTAGATAAGTTGAAAGGTTTTGGTGAAAATATGTTGGAATGAATGCTATAAGATTCAAATTATTTTCAAATAACTGGAAATTCTCAGATCACTATATCTACTCCTAAACATCTGATGCTGTTTTAGCAGCTTCGGGTAAGCTTAGGTTTGAATAAAAACTTTTACCTTAGGTTTCAAGTAAATGTGAACATTGAGAGAAAATGTAGCCCTTGGGGCAGACACACTACAGTGTCCAAATAAAAGATACTGTCATTCAGACGTATAAAACTACTACACTCTAATGTATCACACCAGCATTCAACATTACCTGACTCCAAAAATGAAATGAAATTAATTTTTATTCTCTATGTACCCATGTCATAGCATATCACAGCTAAACTTTTTTTTTTTTTTTAACTAGCTAGAGTAAAAATCTGTTCCCAGAACTGCTTGTCATTGTTAGTTTCTTGCTTTCTTTGCCTTTCTGTCAAATGAGACCACATTTTGATTGTTGAGTAACTTGCTGTTATGCTCTTATTCCTTTACATCATCCGTCAGACGCACCATCAAAACACTGAGCCTTAATACGCCCGGGCTGAGAAAACCATAACTGATGAATGTATACGACACACAGGGCACATGCTGTTAAATTGTTGCAAGATGTATGGACTACTGCTTAACCAAACTGATTAGAGTGCGGTTGACTCCCCTCTCTAATTGAGGTCAGCGAGATAAAGTTACTCTGGTACTTAGTAAGCACAGTTTGCGGCATACACGAATGTTTAACCGTGTTTCTTTCTTCTTCTTCTTCCTCTTCCTCTTCTTCTTCTTCTTCTTCATCGTTCTCTCACTAGACCCAATTGGAAGTGACAGCTGAATGATGAATTTTTATTTTTCCTGGTCTGTGGTTTCTTGATTTCTGTGAAAAGTTTGTAAAAAAAATACCACAGATTGAAAAGAAAGTTCCCAATGGTCTGCATGTAGCTTATCTCTTGGACCATGGTTTTAACACTAAAATGATGTTCTTTCAAAAAAAAAAAAAATTACCCAAACAAATAAACAAACAGACAAAAAAAAAAAAGCCATCCCACAGGTTGTGTCAGTGCATTAGGCTTCCTGACATGCCACCAGCGCTCTCAAACTCCCTTCCCTAACAGCAATCACATCAGGTTCTTATGAGCCTAAACAGGGCCAGATGTGGCAGTTGTATTTCAAAACAGATGGGATCATATTATTAATGACATAGTATTTCAATCTGGACCTTCTAACCACCTCCTCCCTTCTTTTCAGTTTTTTTTTTTTTTTTGTGTGTACAGGCGAATCATAAATAGCTCTACGCGGTGAGGCTGGGAGGCAGTTCAGAGCAAAGACTTTGTCTTTCAGTGTGTCCCTCAATATATGTTTTATAGCGTGGCGTGGGAGACCCTCCACTCCCCCCCCCCCCCCCCCCCCCGCCGCCCCCCCGAACACCTCCAACCCCTCCCGTCCCCTCTCGAGTGGCCTCTTGTGCACTAACTCACACCTGATTCACTGAGAATCAAAGAGCGGAGCCCACAGTCGCAATGACTCAAAACGAATCAACCTGGGAGAGGTGGGGTGTGGGGGTGGGGCGGTGGGGGTGGGGGTGGGGGGTGATAGGGCAAGGGGGGAACTTCCATTTTTTTTGCAGCCAAGTGACAGAGAATTTATGAGACCACTTAGGCTCTTTGGGAAGTAGGTAAGAGAAAGGGAGAGAGAAAAAAAAGTCAAACACTTGTCTATGAGTGGCTTATTAAAAAGGTGCGAAGTGAGTGTACTGTCTGGAGGGGGGGGCATAATTATGCTCTTAAAAGGAACTTCAAAAGGCAAGTCGTGTTAGTGGAAAATCGTTAGCGACTTGTCAAGGGACCCTGTGAGGAAATGGCTTTCGAGAGGCTTGCCTCTCCATTGGCATGTGGCGGATCAAACTGTCTCGTCCCAAACCAAAGCTGGACCTACAGACACCATATGTTCTGCTGTCTTCAACCCCCATCTCTGTATGTGTGGATGTGTCAGAGCACACTTTCCTTTCAGCTGTCTCCGCACTTCTCCTTTGGTTTGTCCCAGGCATGTGCCATTTCATTAAATGTGGAGCGAATTTTTTTTGGGGGGGGCTAATCTCTTCTGTTATCCTGATGTGACACGGCAGAGCAGCGATAAAAGTCAAAGCATATTTAATGTTCTCACTAACGGAGACAAATCATCGGTAAATAAAAATATTTCATGGTCATGCACTAACCGAAAGCCACCTAATCTCTTTGCATAAAGATGTTCAAAGTTTGGCAGTGAAGGTTTGCAGTGGTACTGTAACACGGATGGATTACAGGAGATGATAAACTCTGGAGATGGAAGCTGTGAACCGATACAATGCCTTGATCACTTTTTACAGATGAAACGTATTTTTCAGCCTGAGTGTTTCATTCCAAATGACTGAAAATACCTTAAAGTCTGTTCTCCATCCAGCCTGGCAGATCACCAGTCTTCTTTTTGTCGGACTGAAATTCCCTTCCAGTGTGGATTAGTTGTTCTCAGCAAGTTTATTCTTGGTATTAGGAAGAGGATGAATTAGAATAATTGAGGCTTTCAATATAATCTGTAAGATATCGAATTTTGTAACACAGGTTTTTGGGGCTTTAACATGGAAACCTTGCTGAACTATGGCCATATACTGTAACAGACCTAGTAGATCCTCCATTTTTGCCCTTTGGGATTTTATTTTATGATTCTAAAATACCAGCGACTCATTCAATAGAATACTGAATGTGATAGTTTGGAATTCCAAAACTTTAAATTGTTTAAAATTAAAAGCGGACAAACTCAAACAATGACGTTAAAATGTGATTTGACAATAGCTCTTAACTCGCCCAGTCAAGGTTTCCCACCCAGCAGAAAGGCCTTGCTGCTTTCTATTGTATTATCTATCCAATAAAACTTTGTCCACTGGGAAAAGACCTTAGACCATATGCTTTTAAGTTTCAGAGTGACATTGTTAGTGGCATTATTAATGTATTTGTATTTATTAATGTATTTATTTGAAGAATAAACTATGTGTGTTTTGCCAGTGATTAGGTGCAGACTTGAGGCATTGTCCTCAAATAAGAAATTCATGACTTATCACACCAAAGACCAATTTATACAATTTATGAATGTATATTCACACATGTATGTAAATGAGGGCTTGTCTGTGCACATTTTTATTTTTAAGAGCTGAAGTAAAAACAGATTTGAATCTCCCAACTGGTTTTCTTCAGGGTTAAAGCGTGATACAATGTATCTGGCATGTCTCACTTGAGCCAAGTTAATCTGACGCCCTCTGGCCAAGTTCGTCCACCAATCCACTACAGCTAACATTTACAGTGTCTGGAGAGCTAGTCAGCAAAGCTAGCCCAGCTTGACAATTTTTAAGCCATTAATCATTACCACGTCACCCAGTTGGTCAGGTAACATCCCCAAAGCTGTCTACAAAAAGAGACTGACTTGTTGAAAAATTCAGAACATTACATTGAGACAATACTGTATAACATCCTGAAAGTGAATAATCCAGTTATCAGTGCTCTATTAGAGATCCATGCATTTTCAGAAAAAAGCCATGTTAATAAAATATATCTCAGGTCAACTGTATTTGTTCTATTCCAGATATGACATTTAACTAAAAATGAATGCATCTTCAGAAAATGTGGAGAATTTATAAACTTTCCTGTTTTGATGAGCTGAGCAGCATTGGCAGTGAAACCTGCAGAGCTTAAACATTCTGAAATACCATTTCTAGAAAAGAAACATTTTACTTATTCGGTTGATTTTACATGTGTGATATAATTCCTCGTCCTCAGTTTTGAACTGAGATTTAAATTTGCATAGCTGATTAAACATTAACATTTTTTAAAACATTTTTTTAATTATGAATGAATCTGTCTACACTGTGAATCCACTTACTTTTACACAGTACAACAATACTGCTTTTGATTGCATGTTCTAATCAATATTTAAATAATTCACAATTAACATGACTTTTACCCTTTTGTTTTCTAGGATCCCTTGATGTCTGATGTCACACAAAAGATAACACACTCTTACTTCTTGACCCTGTGTCTATAGTCCCTAACAAGTGCTATTGGTGTATCAATGAAAAAAAGTCAGCAGCTCTTCTACGACTAGTGTGCTTACTTTCAGGTTTCATTACACAACTAGCAGTCATTCAGTTTGAACCTAAATGTACCTAAATATAAACATCGTTAACATCGCTAAGATCTTGGAAATGTCCTTGCCGAACATTATACTAAATATCATTTCCTGAGGCACAACCACTGCACCAATTTGCCTGGGTATAGCTTTTGTTTGTGTAACGGCTGAGGTGAATAATGGATTCTTTCTTTCTTCATGCGACGTCTGTGAGGTGACAGGCATGAATGTTGAAGTACGCGGGGACACGATTAACCTTTTATACAACACTGTATCACTCCCTTTATAGTCTGTGTAATTGCATCTCTACAGCAACCTTTGTGAACACAAGGTACCCATGTGAGAACAACTTTAAATCCTACTTCCTTCAATCCTCTTGTCTTTTTCATGGACATTTGGTCATGGAACTTTTACCTTTTTCACATTGTGTCACCTTTCCTGGCACAACCGCATCTATTACACCTACTCCTCATCCACGTTTTCATGTTGTCTTCCACATTAGAGGAAACTCTCGATGAAATGTGGTTTCCCACGCGTTAGTATTAGCCGTTAATTATGACGTCCTGGTAAGACCTCAAAGCACTAAGCTACTCTCGACGAACCCTGATTGGTGAGTTCAACGACTCTGAATAACTCTTTGGATGTATTCTTATTCTCTTGGCAAATCCTCAGGGATTTATTCCAATACAAATTTACAATTATCACTTCATCACAGCTGAACCATATTATCCGCATGGCCTTTTTTCCTTGGGTCCACAGACTGTTTTATTTATTTTTATTATCACTCTAATTCCTCAACTGGCCGTCTTTTCCTTTATTGTTATTAATTGAGGACTTCTGAGTCTTTGAAAGAACTTTTCGACTGGGATCTGAAAAGAATTAGCGGAAGATTAATACTCCTTGGCACTTCTTCTCTGGAGGCTGTAAATGTAATTGAGATGTCTCAATTACAAAGTAAAATAAACGTATTACCTCAGTTTGAGGTTGTAACTTGGACAAAATACTATTAATAATTTAATATGGACACGTTAGCCGTACACTCGTACACAGAATATGCTGATTAAACAAAAAGAGTGAAACTGCCCATGAATCTATGTTTTTCCAGTTACTTTGACATGTTGCATTTATTTAGGCAAAATATCAAAGTGTTCTCCAGCCTTTTTTTTTTTTTTTTGTGGCACATATTTGTTTACATAGTCAACAGAACTGCTAATGGTGAATTCAGTGTGTACAGCTAATTTCATATGTTTTGAATTAGGAAGGCCAGATGCATTTTCTCTTTACCAACCTGCAATTTGTTGTCCAGTTGTTTCATCTCTTTTTATCATCTGAAAACCTTAACCCATAATGAAGATTATTAGAATCATATCTATGAACATCTGAGAGCTGTTGCCTTTTTTTTTTATTTGTTGCATGCGCTTGTTTTTGCAAATGTATGAATAACGTTGTTATCATTTGTTTATATACATACAAAGGATAATTAAATGACATTTAAACCAGATAAGGTATTACTGTTGTAAGAAATATTTGAAAAAATACTATGATGGTAATATCTTATTTAGGTTTATTAGCTTTTAAGATTTGGCTTCTTCCACAAAGCTATAATGTGAAATTGTTTGTATTGGTCTATATTCAGAGCCTAGCGTATAAAAAGATGTGAGTCCATAAACTGATAATTAGGTGATTAAAGTATTCTGTTATGATAGCAGATAACACTGTAACCACTGAATAACACATGGGGGAGGGGGGGAAAGTCAGTACAGTGGCACTTTTAATTGAATTAGGCCCTGTGCCTGCTATTTTAACATACTACTTTCAAAGGAGGATCTCCAATCTGGAAGCCAGAGTTGCGCACAGATGCAGTTCCAACTTATTTATGACTGCCTGCCTTCTTGACTCCTGTAACAAATCCCACATCCTTACTTCACATAAAGAAAAAGAACCCACGCTGGCTTCACAGTGAAATAGAATAGCTAACATGTGGTCTTTAATCATCACCTTCTGATCTATTCAAGGAAATCATCACTATATTCTGAAACCGTTTGACACAAATCACCGATGTTTTCTGATAGCTGATAAAACATTCTAGAAACACAAGAATGTAGCTTGCATGCAGAAAGTAGCTTTAGATTGTCCAATCTGGCAACTTTTTTTTTTTTTTTTTTTGTAGTTTTGATCAGAGGATGAAAGCTCTGGATATCCTGTCTGTCCTTATTGTTTCCCTTTGGACTTTCAATCCAAACCCCCTCCTCCCTCTATAAAAAGGCCAAAGTTTGACTATCCAAAGATGGTGGTTTTCCATGATAATGGTATATTGTTAATTTAGTTTGATGTAACAAATTTGAATTCATGTAATTATTCCTTTGACATTAAACAATTAAGTGTACAAAACAAGGCCTGTTATTCTGGTCTGGATTTATATGTAAATGATCCTGACCGCAGACAGTCAGAAAATTGAGTTAATATTCCGAAAATAAAGTTATATTTATAGACAAACATTTACCTAAGCCTCTTGGAACAAAACCTAAATTGCTATGTGCGCTGTTTTTAAAAGAATACTCAGATTTGAAATTAACATCTTGAAATATACCCACATGTGCAAGACACATGTTGTAATGGAGAATTTTGGTCGTGGTAATAGACAATTTCTGTTCTAACATTTTAAGTGTAACCTGAAATACCATATACTGAATACAGCAAATGTGTTGGCAGACTAATATTTTGTCTTTGCTTGATGAAAACAAATAGCAATGCAACATCTAATGACTGCCGAGTTACAGCTCTCAGTTAGCCAATTTTAAATAGCAGCCAAATAACATGATGGACTGGTAAGGAAGTTTGAACAGTTATTACAAGCTGATTGGAACATTTGTCCCATTTTACAGCTGCACTCAACCAATAAATAAAAGTCAGTTAATGATTAAAGTGAAAGAAATTACGTATTTAGTGACTGAAAAGGAAGTTAAACACTGTTGAAAATGTTATCTTTGGTTCAAAAACTCTGAAAAGTCAAATGTCTATTTTTCAATCACATGTGACTGCCAGGTCGTGGTGCTCAGGCTAATTAGCATCACTGGTGCCTGGGTTCCTTTTTAAGTTTATTTCCTATACCGAGGAGTATTCAAACAGTCTTACAATCTCTCCTGGTCACATATGTTTATAAGCGCTTTCCTACACTAAGCTATATTATGAACATTTTGAACAGACTGTTCTCTTGGTAATGTGTTATCTGCTGCTGACACCAGAAATTGTTCCTGGGCATACTCATAAAAGATAGCAAATTGTACTAAAAATTATCTCTGCAGTAAAGCAGCCACTATACCTATGTATCTCCTTGGAATAGTCATAAAACGCACAACATCAACCACATTTAAACACACAGTTCACCTCAGGAACACTGATTCATTCATTCCAAAAGGAATGATCAGAAGTCCCAGATTGTCCTTCTGAAAAGAAATTTTCTTGTTTTCTTTTGTTTGCTTTTGGTCTATAATTGACATAATCTATAAGCAGCTACTTTTCCGTTGTCAGATCTCACGTGACGAGCCTAACGGTCCACTTGCTCAGATGTTTACGGCTCTCTCATCATTTAGAGAGGAATAGGTGAATCGAATTAAGACCCACTGTGTGATATCCAATTAAAAATCATATAAAAGTGTTCTTTGTCAGTTTTTAAATGTAATTATTCCTTTAAAAGAAAAAAGGTCATCTATCATTATACAAAAAAAAACCCCAAAAAAACAAACTAGGCATGTAGATCAGCAGGTATTACACCATTCAAAGTTTAATGCAGACGAGTTCAATCCAGCTGGCCCTATTTTTCATCACTTATTGGCTTATACTTGTTGATAACATTTTTTTTTTTTACACAAAATTAAATTTGTCACTATCGAGCTAAAACATCAGGGAGGAATTTTCCTTTGTGGTGTCCTCGTGGTCATGTGCACTTCTACTCTTTTCAAACAACTCTGAGATGTGACAGAATTTCAGTAATGACAGTCTGAAGTACGAAAATGAATAGTATTATACGGTTGCTCCAGTGTTTAGTGGTTTGAAAGGAAATGCCAGGATGACAAAGATAGATGTCGAATAAGCTTTGATAAGAAACGTGAATGTTGTCCGGCATGTCTAACCAGTTCCACACATATCCACATTCTAGAGTTTAGCAGTAGCTGAAGCTCCCCTGTCTTTTCCACAGAAAACTGATACTTGTGACTCTTGTAACCCTCTCTGCATATTTCACACCCTCCCACTGCACAACATCAAATAGTCTCCTCCAAATTTCATGGTGGTGGCTTAACCATCAGCCATAGATAATTTCAGACCCAACCCATGTAATTGTCTTGTCAAAGCATTTTCCATTCAGAGTAAATATCTCTGACACAATGATCACTAGATGCACTTGACAATTGTTTGACAATTGTTTTTATTTATTTATTTATTTTTTTCTGCATGTCAGTCTGAATTTGACATTGGGCCTGTACATCCACATCTTGCTTCTTACAAGAAAAAGAAAGAAAAACAAAAAAGCAGGCTAAAAAAAGTAAACAATTCTTAAGCAAATCTGAGTGTACTCTGGTATTCTGATATTCAAGCTGTCTCTTTCTCTCTTGCCCTGCTGTTTTTGGAAGCTAAAACATACCTTAGTACTAAGCCCAATGCCACATATATTGCCGGTCTGATCATGAGTTATCATCTGAACCGCTCTTTGAATCATTTTGTCATTCAGAATTAATATCATTTTTTGCAAGAAATTCATCCATGCCTTTCAAGTCTGTAGAAATGCCACACTCAGTTAACGTCATTTTAATTTCTGTAGTATCGGAAACTGCCATTTGCAGAGATAATGAAATTATTTGTCCATAAGCCTACACCTCTTCTCGATGTTATTGCATTTTTCATTTGTGTGGAGCTCTGTCTGGGGGGTCAGAAATCATATGAATCATATTATGATTGTGTTGGTTGCCGGTCAGAGTTTATCCTAATAAGACATGATAATTAGACCACATGCTCTCATTAAATTGACAGTAATTCTTTTTGGAGTTTATTCAAAGGTTTGTGGTCCTCTGAGTGCTTGTTTGTTTTCTTAATGAGTCACACCATCTGCAGTCCAGCACACATTCCTATCATTCATCCAGTTTACAAAATTACATTTTTTTTTTTTGTTTTTTTTTTTTTTCCAAGATATTTTATTAAAAATAATACATAGTAAACCATATGATCACATAAGATAAAAACAAACAAGGGTGAGGTAATATTTAGACAAAATAGCACATACACAGGCTAAGGCCATAAAGAAGCAACTCATATATTCTCTCCTATTACATTAAGTACTCACTATATTATGTCATAATGACATTAAAGGAATTACATCTCAATATCATAGGTTTTTTTTTCTGCATGTGAGTATATAATGTTTGTTTTACACCCAGGGTAAATGATATTTTTTCAAGTGTTAACTTTTCCTTTAACATTTTTTCACATTTTTATTGATGATGTCTTTCCAAGAGTGTGCTGTTTTCTAAGCTATCATTCCAGAAAATTAGATAACTTTATACATACCTTTACCAAGATCAGAGACAGATGTGTCTCTATATTGTTGACATTTTTACAGAAATGAAATCAAACACATTTTGAGTGGGATGCGACATAAGTATTTCCATAACATGTGGGTTAATTAACCATTTTCCTGTGTGCATATTCAGCAAAGATTTGAATAAATAGAACCAAGGGTATGTAGTTTATTTGGAGTGTACTAAGTCTTGTGTAGCAGTTTTAGTTGGACAGATCTTAATTTCATTTTTGGAATGGAAAATTTAATATTTCTTCCAATTCAAATTCCAGGAGTCTTCAGGTAGTGTTTCATTTATATAAGAATTCCATGAATTTTTTAATTTGTTATGACTAGTTGCAACAGCTTGAATGTGAAAGTCTCTCATGAAGTTTTATGTCAAACTAAGACAAACCTTCTTTTACAAGACAAAAAAAAATTGTCTCAGCAACAGCTGAGCAGACTATTGTTATGTGAAAACCGAGTCTGGAGTCTTTACTGATATCAGTAAAAATACAGCATTCAGAAGTGTTGACAGTAAATTTGTCTTTCACAATGTGAAGAGATCTGGCCTAATTATACAGTACTACAGTAATTAATGTCGATATTTATTATTAGATGCTTAGCGTCTCCCCTTTGGTGTTGTATTACTTTTTATGTTGTGATATGTGGAAATAAGCAAATGCTTCTAGAATTAGAAATAGCAGCATAGTACTTGCTGTAAGGAGTCATCTACATGTTGTATAAATCACATCAGTACAAAGAAACAACATATACCTCTAAAACAAAATTTCCTATAAGATTAAAGTGGCCCCAGTTGGCTCAGGTGAAATCAATTGAAATAATCATGTGTTCTGCAGAGCCGTGTATGTATACATGTGTGGTCCACCAGCTGAAGATACGGAAGATTTATCCTCAGGATGGGCATAGGTCAAAAGACTCATAAACCCTGAACATTTTAAAAGTGGCAGAGCGAACTTATGGAGCGGTCATCCGAGCTGAGACGAGAGTTCTGTCAGGCACATCTGCAACACAAAACAACTCAGGAGAAACTGTCAGCTTCTGGAGGAAGAATCGTCGCCCGTCTGTCCTCAGGGCTTTGAGCAAGCACCCCCTGCCCCCCCCTCCCCCCACCCCCCTCTCTCTTATGACTAACGCATAAGTAATGCTTTATTTCACCTCACCTTTTCTGTGTGGGTTTTTAGGACTAAGAGGGAGGTAGGCCACTGAGGGCCTCTCTGACAGTACCAGGCAGAGAATGTCAAAATGAGGGATAAAGCTGAGGGAGGGTCTCTGGAGTAATGTTCGCTGTGGTAGAGGAGTCTAGACCTGTCAAAATGAATAACAACCTGTTCTGAAAATCTGTGAAACGTAGCCCCCCCCCCCCCCCCCCCCCCCCCCCCACACACACACACACACACACACACACACACACCGTCCTGAGATGGAATTCTGCCCTTCTTGAGTAAGAGAACTCTTTGTCTTTTAGGGTTAGTACTATTTATGTGGGTCAAAATATTTGCGTAACTAATTGCAACTGTCGGATGAACGGAGTTTGACTTGATCTGTACAAGGAGCATAAACTTGTTTCTGACAGTGACGAATCTTTAACACCAAAAGATTAATTCTGTGTGTAAATTTCTGGTCAAATGATGTCGAATTCTTAGAAAAGGATTCCTTCACTCTACACTGGCTGCCCATCACTTTGTAGCACTTTAGAGTCACCATGTGCAGTTAAATCTTGGGCATGATCCATTGGGAATGTTTCAGCCATTTTATTGTCCATGAAAATGTGACAGTTTTCCTAAGCAGGTCAGGCCTGTTTATTAGCACAGCAGGAGGTCTAAGCTATTTCACTGACAAAACTTCTTCCGGTTTCCAGAAACATCTCATACATCCTCAAGGCCAAATTCAGCTATAGTAGAATGGAGTCATCTACAACAAATTCTCACAACTAGGGCTGACAAGGTAGAAGTTAACCCTATTAAAAACACAAAACAAAAGCTGGTTTAAATCTTAAATCTGCTCTCTCTCTCTCTCTCTTTCTCTCTCTCTCTCTCTCTCTCTCTCTCTCTCTCTCTCTCTCTCTCTCTCTCTCCCCCCTTGCTTTGCTGGTCAAGTCTTTGCAGTTTCATACTGAAAAGCAAAAGATGTACACAGTAAGATGCAATACTACTAAAGCATGAGAGGAATCCTGGCTGGCATTATATAGTGTGACATGCCTGTGACTGTGTGTTACATTTATTCATTTATTTCCCATAATTCCAATATTTTCCCTACACAGATGTGTTGCTTTAGGGTTATGTTACACAACTTGTATGTTTTATATATAAAAAATATACATAGCAAAATACATTGTTAATTGAAACCCTTACCCCACATTCTGTACAGATGTGTGAGCATGCCTTGTAATTACTGATGCACTAATTGTAAGCCGTTTTGGTTTGAAAGCGTCCGCTAAATGCCAAATTGTAATTGTAATTATTCCAAGCAAAGCCATTCAAATGAAAGTTTATGTTGGCTAATAACTGAACTAAGGATGAAAACATGAAAAACCACTGAAATACCACATCTACTAAATTAGTCCTAATAATAATGTATAATGAAAATTCCCAGAAAGTGCTGAAAAAGCTCATTCTTGTTAAGAACAGCCCTAAACAGTTCTGTTTGCAAGGGTGTAACGTGTAAATCATACTCAGAGCCTGAGTAGGCAGTTACAAAAAGAGTCATAAAAATTTACAGCCGCTTTTTATGTTTGCTCACACACTTTCAAAGCTAAAACAACACTTTGTTTTAGTGGTAACAAAATCCTAATTGCAGGAGTTATGCAATACCTGGATGTGAGCACATGACTAAGACGGTAGAGGTTACAACATGGGCGCTTAGTCACAAAGGGAACACAAATGACTGCTAATGCGGATATAATTAAACAAAGATTCCTGGGACATGTCACTTAGACTTTATAAGGAGCATCAGGCAACGTTTTCTCATAATTGGTCCGGTTTTTGACTCGATAACGGTAAGAGACTTGCTGACTCACCTGTTCTGTCTACTTCGTCATCGGCATCAATATTGCATGACTTTGCGATAGTCTGGTTGTTTTAAGGTGTTCAGTTTCCAGAATGAGTCTCCTGTTTAACCTCGTGATGGTGAGTGTGTGTGACGTGTTTCCGTCTTCTAATCTTTCCTGAAGTGATTACAGCCTACATTACCTCAAATCCATGACACAAAGATAGATTTCAGACAGGGTAAATCCAGGTCACATACAAGTTAACACAGTAACACCACCCACGTATAGGTTTACATTTATTCAACAACATCTACGTAATTATATACATATAGTGATTAGACATAGTATAGTATAGCATAGTATAGTATAGTATGGTATGGTATGGTATGGTATAGTAATAGATATAGTATAATTGCTGGACAATAAGTTAGGTATTTCATTTTAGATAATAATAAAATTACTCTAATGATTGTATTGTCATCGGGTTTGTATCGTATTTAGCTATGGAGCATTCACGTAAATGAAATTTCACTAACATGTTCCTGGCACTGTGGCCCGTGCCATGAGCGGCCATGCTGACATGTGTAGTCTGGGTTAGAGGGACCTTTTTTTTTGGAGACCGGGACATACAGTCCTCTGAGCTAGGTGATAGTGATGACTGAAGCCTTAGGCTTGGCAGTCTGTCACTTACACACCCAGTTAGCTGGCATGAATCACAGCTTTAACGCAGTGTATACCCTCAGTCACACAGTCAGCTTTACAGCTTAAAGTAAATCAAGTCAGGTTTTTCCTTTCAAGTTTCAGGAACAGAGGAAACCAAGCACGCGGTGAAAGCTTGGCGTGTATGTCCGGTGGTGTTATTTAGACTGCAGCGTGTGTTCTGGTATCCTTTTTGACGTTTCCTAATGACTAATTGAAGCACTCCCTTCTCCCACATCAGAAAATGAACAAATAATAAAACAAGCTGCATTAGCAAATGACACGTGTGTGTGGGTGTGTCCCTCACACCCACTGCGCACTTCACAGCAACGGCTCATTTCCCTTCTCCAATTCCAGCCATTCCTCAGTCATATGTGCGTGTGTGTGTGTGTGTGTATGCCACTGAAAAACTGACATGTTGCATTCATATGAGTATCAAAGGATATATAAGACCATATGGGTGACCCTTCCTCCTCACGATATTTTAATTTAATACATATACAATATTAAATAGGGTCAGATTAATAGATTTATTTTTGTTTTCTGTATCGTTTTTGTGGACGGTAAGTGCTACCGTCTGCACACGCCGTAAGACGGAAAGAGAAGAAAAAGATAAAGTCATTCATTTGACGTTCAAACAAAAGCAGAGATAGTGAAGGTAAAAAAAAAAAACTATTTTAGGGAATTGAACATGAAATGCTATAACATCAGATTGGGTTTCACCATGACCCTTGTGGTAAAGTAGCAATGTAACACCACACCCCACTCCACCTCACCCCCCCCCCCCCCCCAAAACAGCTCACAGGGTATTTTACTTTTTGCACCTCTTCAAACAGAGTTTGGCAACAGGAGAACATAGAAGTAAGCTGACGGGTATGTTGGTGGTAAAGACAGCTGATCTTAGTGTCACAGTTGTAAAAACTGGTTCCTTTTGAATGTACTGCTAATGAGATATGAGCACAAACGCCTGCCTGAAACTAAAGGAGAACACCACTAACTGGTCTGCTGGCAAAATGTTGACAATCTTGACGTCCACACTGTGAGTAATTTAATATGTTATGTCATCCTACACGGAAAGTTGAATTTAAAAAGTGAGGACGCAGCAACTGACGCAAATGTGGGCCAGTATTCAACCACTTATGTTCTGTTTGCCATAAAGTAATACAGTTAAGGGTTTTATTCCAGTCAATCCAAGCATGTTTATTTGTTGTTTCAGTTAACTTGGAAGATCAAATCTGATATAGTTTAAAATAAACTATATGTACATTGTCTGCCTTTTGCATCTAATAGGGGAAAAAACATATTTATCTGCTCTGAAATGGTTCACTGTAGATTTTTTTTTTTTAAGTGCAATAATATAAGGTTTTAGTTCAAATATTGTGGTGGTTATTGTATGACAACAGAGCAGCTGCTCTGTACTGGCTTCTCTAGGGAGAGAAAAAAAAAATGTTTTTCTTGTTTTGAAATATTTGCAATTTTACTCATCAGACGGTAGAACTGTCTCCACTCAATCCCTGACTCAGGAGTGCAGACAGACAGGGGCTTGGTTGTAAGCTGAAGGACTATTGTTTGAAACTGAGATGTTTGACCACATCAGAGCCCCAAAGTTCTTTTGTTAGATTCATTTGCTCTGGTTTCCAGACATTACCTTTCAGCCTCATTGTCTGTTCTTCTTCAATGAGGTAAAAACGGTGTAATGGTAGGTGTGCTGAAACTGCTTATCATGATGAAAAGACCTTCAAGAGTATTTTTAAACTGGTTTTTTTTTCTTTTCTTTTTTTTTTTTACCCTATTTCACAGAAAATAGACCTGTGAGATTTCACCTTTTCTCCAACTTTAGTGCAGAATTTATAGTGGTGAATGACAAGTTTAAGAGGACTACAGATATGAAATTGAATATCTGTCTGGGACTCCTGATAACAAAGAGGTTTTTTTGTTTTTTTTTAAGCTTCAGCCTAGTGTTGCTGTGTATTTGATCTTTGTGAATGGAAACTGGAAACCCCACCTGATAGGTTGAGTTGGTGTGCAACAAGACTGGAAAAACACACATGGTAGTGACAGTATACACTAGCCCTGAGGCTAAAAAGGTTTGTTATTACACTTGTAAGTCAAATGTTCAACTTCTTAGATCTGAGATACTAATACATATAGATACAATATTTAACAAAATAACTGATAGTTCGACTATCTAGTTTCCGCAATTAAATTGTTTGTAGAATAAAATTTGCAGAGCGTCTGTGCGTAGTTTTTCCGCTACTCCTTAATAGCTGAAAAAGAAACTGCCGCTATTGACTCTGATGACACCCAGTAACCCAGATCTGTCACTGATCGAGTGATATTTCACATCCTGACACCGGTTCAAGAGTGATACACAGGTTCACCCTCTCCACTGGGGAGGGCAAAGGTGGTTCCAATGTCATCTTGACAATTAGCTAGAGGTGTCACCGCTTGGCTCTACTACTGGTGACCTCCAAATGACTCAAACCGTTTTCCCTACATACCATTCGAAGATGTAATAGCAAAAGGAGAGCCATGCGAAAATGATAGCTGGAAGTAAAGATGTCATAACCAGAGAGACATGTTTTTTTTGTTGCTGTTGCTGTTGTTGTTGTTGTCGTTGTCAAAGGAGACACAGTTCTGGTTTTATTCATTTATTTATCAGTTTAGTCAGAGCTGTAATGACAAGAAGATGTACAGTGTTACATGCATCGTGGCGGACAGTACAGTTTCTACTGCTCGCTCAGGGTTGAATTCACCACACAGATTAGGAACATCGAACCTGATTGGTTTATTTCGGCACTTTTCTTTGTTTTGTGTTAGTTGAACCTGACATGAAGGAGATTCCCTCATTCAGAAAGGGCCTGGGAGTGTTTTGTCCTAATCGCCTCAGGATTCTTCCCACTCAAAGCCACCTGGACTTCATTTCCTCACATCCTCTACTTACAGTTCACATCTTTCACTCAACAGCAGAACACCTGAGAAAAATCTATCAGGGATGTGAAGATACACACATGATGCTAACAAAATGATTAATATCAGAGTGTGCACCCACCCACCCACCCACAGCTAAACTGGATTTATCGGCCTACCCCAAAATGTAGGGAAACGCTCACAAGACATTTTTGTACTGCAGCAGCAGGCATCGGGTTGGACATGTTTCCACTGGATTGACAAAATTAAGAACATTATAACATTGCACAGCTCAGCATATTTTTTTCTGTCTCCTACAAACAAATCTAATGATTTAAGATCAGAACTTTTCAGTCATGATATTTTATTGTTTTGGGGGGTTTTTTTGTGAAAATAAACTGGGAATAGCTTTCAGTTTCACGTGGTCAGAATGTCAGTCATATACTGAAGCTTGTGAAAAATGAAAAAATGTTCCCTCTAACGGCTGACCTTCCTTTGACTGTACTCACAGGGTGCTTACCCAGAGCATAACTGGCAGATTTAGTTAGTTAGTTAGTTAGTTAGTTGGTTAGTTTTTGTTTAAAAAAAAAACAATGAAAATGTATGATTGCATGTGTATCTTTGTCTGCATGTGTGTGTGTGTGTACATGTGTTTCAGTTAATATAGGCTGCAGATGATTCGGGTATGAGGTAGTTATTAGGTGGCTTTTATTCATTTGCCTGTTGCTTTCCCCGAAACCAGAACTAATGCGTCCAATACATTATTTACCATTGATGAACATTTACCCTATGAATATTTCAGGGTCAGGTAACCAACACTTTGGTCAGGGAGGTACAGATCACTTTGAGGAATTAAATGAACTCAGAAGGAGTCAAAGTGATCAATTTTAAATCTATGAAAACTCATGGCACAGTTAATCATTGGTAATAATGTAAGTCTATGTCTCTCACAGGGTGAAAAAGAGTGAACATGCGTTGAGGTGTTCGGGGGTCTCTGTTGAAACCTTCCTCACCACAACTGCTGTCTGTCAATGCCAGTTAATTTATTGTACATGATTTATACACCCTTTAAACACAAAATATTGGATTACTACCTTTTAAAGCTTAATACGTACCAGTTTTCTGCCTTACTAGAATAACATTTGCTTTTTTTTTTTTTTTACTTTTTTCTTTATTATATATTTTTTTCTTTTTTGCATCACGGATGTCTGTCCTACATATGTCTATGGCTGATGACTGTGAAACAGATGTATATGAGACTGTGCATTCACACTTTCCTTCAATATAAAATTAGAACCTTTATGACCTCATCTTAATCTACTACGTTCCAAGATATTAAACTTGATGAGTTTCCTACACTCTGTTTCCAAACTGATTTGAATACCCAATCTCCTTCACTGTATTGATTTAAAATAGAATTCCACTAGTACAGGAAGTCTTAACCATACAACCCCCCAACCCCCCATTAAAGCTGCAACCCCTAATTGTATCAGGGGAGTCCTAGTTGTTTGATAAACTATGGACTGGTGCCTAGAAAGTGGTATCACTCTTATTTCGGTGCAACAACAGATTGCCTGTGTCATCCCCATTTTGTTTATTTTTTTTTTTTATTCTAAACACAATCTGAAACCTATGATTTGAACATAAATGTAAACAAATCATAAAGAATAGACAATTCTGTAACTGCCCGCTGGGTCGGCACCTATTGCACACCTGTCTGGCCAAGAAGGGGTCTCCTCTCTCTGTGGTCCCTCTCAAAATTTCTCCCATTTTCCCATTTTTCTTGCCCGCCATGAGGATTAAGTCAAGGGGTGCCGTCCTGTTTTGATTTTGACTGCTATGGCCTGTAAAGCCCTTTGAGACTGTAAACAGTGATACTGGGCTCTAAATAAAATTGAAACTTGAATTCAGAACTACATTTATGGGTCATATTTATAAAAGTTAAGAATTTGACAAGTACATGGTTAGAGGAAGGATAAGAAAAATAATGTAGCCCTCTAACATGGTGGACGTATTTATCTCTGTTTTCCTTCAAAACCTGACTGCAACGGTGGGGCAGGGGGGGTGAGGGGAGGGGGGGTGGGGGGGGGGGGGGGGTGGGGAGTCCGTGGGAGGTTGCGCTCTGAAAAACTCTCTTTCACCTTGAACAGTGAAACACCTGACAGAGAGCCCAAGCTAAAGTCCTGTGCTTCAAGAAAGGTAGAATTTCAGCCCCTTTGAAGTAACAGAGACGGATTCGGGCCTCTCATTAGTCAGATAGAATCTACACTCAGACATGTAAGTTAGTGATTCAAATCTAGTGGGACAGATTGAATTCCGTTAAATAGTGCTGTTTTATAGTTTTCTCAGGCTCTTTTGGCTATCTCCCATGAGGCTCAACACAATGCGAAACACTGCAGGACATTCAGTGGCGAAATCTGGCCGGGAAAAGTCCTTTGGCTGTCTCATAGTCTCCCCTTTCACAAATCTCCAATAGATATGTTATCTCTCTGAAAAGCACTCCACAGTCTCTTGGACTTTCTTGGTCTGATTATTATTATTATCATTATTATTATTATCATGATTATCATCATCATCATCATCTGTATTTAATACATGCAACAAATTACTAAACTCACCTTGTTGAATGATTGTTAGGGTCATCAAGGTGATGATTACACAACAATCTTAATTTCATCAAAAAGAAAACAGCAACAACAACAACAACAAAAACTTGAAGATCATCGTTTGACGAAGTTACTTTTTACTAGCTCCAAATGCAAATAATAATTAAACAACAGTGGCACAGCAGTGAAAAATCAATTGTTGGAACAGGTTCAAAACCTTAAAAATCAATCACGTTTGTCCCTCTGGCCAGAGTTCTTATTTGTTTTGTCAGCTATTGGCTGTTGGCAGGAAATGTCTAACAGAGGAAGTGCCCCGATAAGATTGGGGTGTTAGATGGACAAGAAATGAAATGCTGAGACAACACATTTGACCTCCTGGACATTGCTCTGGTCTGGATTGTAAATTGGACCTTACTGTAGAGCTATAGGTTGGTAGACAGGTCTTAAAGGATGACAGAGACAGAGATTCGGTCATGTGTCTTAAAATAGTGAGTTCTTTGTAAAGTTCTGCCGAAATGGATCAGCTTCTGGACGTTTTGGGTCTCCTTTGTTGCTCCTGTCACTAGAGGGACCCAGTGAAGTTCTGTTTTCACTTTATCAGGCACAAGTGCAATCCTTTTTTTTTTTTTTTTTGGTCTGCAGCTGAAAACTATCCTATAAAGAAGAACGGAATTATAACTGTATCAATATTTTTCATACTTCATTTGAGAACAATTAGATCTATGTAGAGTGTGAGGTATATGTACAGACGTATTCCAATCCGACTGACAACTCTTAATGATATATGGCTGTTAAAGTAAGTTGTTTTGTCGGTGTGTGCCGTTGAAATCAGTGCTTTTTTTTTTTTTGGGGTAGGTAACAGATGTTCCCCTTCCCTGGTCTTCTAGCGGCCCCTCCCCCAGCCCCATACAAGCTCATGTCTCCCCTGGTTTGGGAGTTCTCCTCAGTTTGGGTGAATGATAGAGATTCCAGTAGACCCTGTGACGCAAGAGACAGATTAGCCAGTATCTAATGCAGGTACAGCAGTTACGCAATGCTCACTAGAATGACAAAAGACTGAAGTCCGAAGACTCCCCAGGACAAACCGAAAAAAGAGTGGTTTTACAATTATAAAACATAGAACGCTATGAATCACAACAGCTTTAACATGCCTAAAGTATTAACATTGCCCACATTCTCAGATTAATCACATATTCCATGGTGGGTGATGCTTTAACAAAAAAATACGTAAATAAATAAAAAAAAAAACAGAAAAAAAGAAACTTCCAGAGCACTTCAGAGTGAAGAGCTACCGCCGCATACGGAGAAAAACCTCCATTTGCCATATAAATGACATTTCCTCTGCAGCGCTTTAACTCGATTGCCCTTAACCACCAAAACAGATGAACATGTTTGATACTGTAGGTAAACATCAAGAGGGAAAAGACCGGAGATATGCATTTTGTCTGACAATGTGAAAAGGAAATTAAACAACAAACCAACCAGACATGAACGTCAGATTCTTTTCACGGAGTAAAATTCTCTGACATGAAAGGTGAACATTATTTTCGTTTTCTTTTCCTTTTTTTTTTCCGAAGCCTTGACTGAGGCTTCTTTGGTTATTTTCAACGTGAAAAAAAAAACCCCATGAAAAGTATTATTACATATCTATAAAAAGAACCAGAGATGCTTTATTACATTAATACCGTGTTGATGATAAAGCAAAGACAAAATGAGTACATGAAGAGCAATCAGCCCCAGACACCTGTGACAACATTCAGATCTCGTCCCAATCTGGTCCACCTAGCTTCAAGAGAGTTTGTGTGAGGGAGAGAGAGTGAGACCTGTTGTTGGCAACACTTGTGGCTGAATGGGAGGGAGCAGAGTGGGAGGGACTGGTAGAGAGAGAGAGAGAGAGAGAGAGAGTGAGTGAGAGACAGAGAGACAGAGAGAGAGAGAGAGAGAGAGAGAAGAATTGGAAGAAAAGAGAACGAAACAGATAGGAGGAGGGAAAAAAATGCACCACTCTCTTTCCCTCTCATTCTGACACACTCACACACACACACACACACACACACACACACGCAAGCAAAACACACACACATACACACACACACACCACACACACACACACACACACACACACACACACAGACACACACGCACGCACACACTCAGATCTTCAAAGCCAACTGCTTTTCATAGACTGCCTATTAGCTAAAGAGATTACATCTGGGACCCTGCAGCAGATAAATAAGGTGAGAAGAGTGGCAGTGCTCAGTCATTTCAGAGGAGGAGAACCACTCCACCTCGGAATCCACACCGTGCTTCAGCCGAGAACAGGACGAAGTAGGGAAAAGAAACATACTCTTAAATAGAGTGAGAGTGAGAGAGAGAGAGAGAGAGAAAGAGAGATTGCGACAGAGACACACTGTGAGGCTTGGTCTCTAAGTGAAACTGCTTCAGAGTAGAGAGAGAGAGAGAGAGAGAGAGAGAGACTGAAGAGTCAGAAAGAGCAGTGAACAGCAGGGATTACATGACTTCTCCCACTGTGGATTCTCATTTTCATCAAGAACAGATTTGCTGTTGTTACATTTTGGCCGTTTTGACATACATATATATATATAGGGTTTTTTGTTTTTTTTAATTACTATTATTACTGTTGAAAGAACATTTTTTTTTGTTTCTCTTCTTGATTTCCCCATCTTCAGAGGGGTACGATAACTTTCTCAGTGGATTTCATGCGGGAGAGAGAAGGAGAGGGTGAGAGGTGAAGCTGTTCCCCCCGCCGAGGTGTTTTGAATTATGGATGTTGACACATTCCTTTCGGACACGAGGGGAACCAGATCCAGAATAGGAAGCAGCAGAAGCAGCAGAAGCAGCAGAAGCAGCGGCAGCGGCAGCAGCAGCAGCATTTGCAACGGCGGCTTGGGGGTCTGTCTCCTGGCCTCACCACTTCTCCCTTCCAGTTCTCCAGTATGTACCTTTCTGTGAGGCTCTTCCCAGTCTTCCCAGCTCTAGTACAATGTGCAAATGGAAAGTGACTAAGGGTGCTTCAGCCTGGTTTCATCTCTCCTGCCTCTCTCTCCTGCTGGTGTTACTCCTCTGCTCGCTGCCCGTCGCCTGTCACGATGATGCCCAAAGGACCCCGCGAACGCCCCGTACCGCCAACTCCTCTGTGGTTGTGGGGCGGCATGTGCGTAGCTACAGCCATCTCCAGGGAGATGTACGCAAGAGGAAACTCTTTTCCTTCCAGAAGTTCTTTCTCAGGATTGATAAAAATGGCAAAGTCAATGGGACCAAAAGCAAAGACGACCCATACAGTAAGTACACGCAAACGCCCCGCAGGTTTCTCCTCACTTTTCTTTGCTGAGTCACACACACGCACTCACACACACACACACACACACGCACAAAGTCACTCACACAGACATGCATGCGAATCCTACAAAGGCTAAATGTTTTCACAAGACAGGGTACAGCTTATTTCCTTCCCCCTACCTTTGATTCTTTGTCTAGAGATAATGGGAACCTTACCTGATATTGTGCTGGGTACGTGGTTGGTTTGTATGTTTAGAGTTTCTTTTGCGTGTGCAGCAGGAAACTTTTGGATTGTCAGCCCAGCTTGTTTGTGCCTAAGTTTCTGAAAGTAGTCTTATTCATAGCAGATCTCCTGGAACCAATTAGACATTACCAGGGGACCTCTCCTTTCTGTAAAATATTCAAAGCACTGGAAATTTCTCCCCGAATCTTTGAAAATATCTGCTGTAATTCTTATTACCATCGAAAATTCTCTCCCTCCCAGGTTCTGAAATCATGTACGCTTTCTCTGTGAAATGGCTCTCGGGGACTTGCGGATGTAAAACGTGTCATCTTGTTTCGGTCCTAATCTCTACCTGAAAAAAAAAAATAAATCATTCACTCAAGCTATCCTACAGCTTCTAAAAAAAAAAAAAAAAAAAAAAAAAAAAATCGCTGTTGCTTTAGTGCTGATGTGTTTAGCACTCGTGGTGAGCCCAGACTTTCTGCACAGGCTTGGAGCACCTGGTCACCACACTCCAAAAGCTCCCTGTGCACGTTTCCCTCAGTGCATTGCACACACATTGCCCCTAATAAAAAAAGGCTTTGACATATGGCCCACATGTGTGCGGGGCTTCGTTTCAGATGAGGGAACTCAAATGTTAAAACGCTGTGAGAAACCACTGTAGGTATTTCAATTAGCATACCTGCCCCATGAATTCGTCGGTCCGAAAAGTACCCAGTTAAAAAAAAAAACAAAAAAAAAAAAACAACTTTACAGATTTATAACAACGAGTTGTTAAACCGATGCGGTTTTCTCAGGAATCCACAAGAACAGGTCATTGTTGGTGGGCATTTAATGGATTTAGTTTAGTTTGTGTACTT